>NC_044063.1:25561697-25781697 GCF_902167405.1 Gadus morhua
CTGCCCGCCGCCCGCTGCCACGAAGCACCACCACCGCGAAGCACCACCGCCTGGCAACAGGCAGCCGGCAGCCGGCAGCCAGAGTCGTCGGACAACCCGACTCAGTCATTTGTGATTCATAATGTCGTCTGGAAGCGCACAAAGCTTTTGGCCATGATAATATGTATTATATGATATGTAGGCCTATTAGGCTATATGATATTATTTAGATATAGAGCTCCAAGACTGTAACGCAAGTGTTGTAGCCTACCCTTCTTTATTTGGATAACCGTTCTACTGTTGGTGTTATGGCGCATAATACGTCAGACTGTCGTCTCTGGTATTTCCACAACGAGACTCCTAGTGGGGGTTATCTCAGCCATGGTTGAGAAGGAATTGGGGGAAAGGAACTTTGGCTTTGACTCCCTGAAGTACATGAACCAAGACATGGAGGTGAAAGGGATTGTTGCCAGCGATTGTCTCCCACTTGAGCCCCGCTTCCCGCTGCCCGTTGCCGAGGGACCAGCGCCTCGGCGTTGCCCGTTGCCCGCTGCAGGAGGCAGTGGTGCCTAAACGCTGCCCGCTGCCTGCTGCCGAGGCGGCGAGGCTCCGGCGGGAGAAAATCGCCGTCAACAATCACGGGCAACAATCCCTTTCTCCTCCATGCCGTGGTTCAGTCTACTTCAGATTGATGTGGACATGGAAGAACCAGAGACGTCGGAGAACCCGACGCAGTCGTTTGAGATCCATAATACCTTCTGGAGGCGCACACAGCTTTTGGCCGTGATAATATATATGGTATGATACAGATATCTATGTATAAGATGCAGACATGGGGGACTCGAGTCACATGACTTGACTCGAGTCAGACTCGAGTCGCAAATTTGAGGACTTGAGACTTGCTTGACTAACACTGATAAAAGACTCGACTTGACTTTGACTTGGTTTTCATGACTTGAGACTTGACTTAGACTTGAGACAGATGACTCGAAATGACTTTTCTAAAGTTAGATTATAGGTTGGATATGTGATTTGTGATACGACAGCAGATTTTGAAAAGACGCAACTCAAATGGTCCTACCCCCTCTCCTTCAACGCTGACTCTGACTCCACCCATTCCAAGTACATGGACGCGCAATCACACAAGAGCGCGAATACAGATGCGCGAGAGTGGGCCAGGGCAGGCTAGCTAGGTTGGAGTTTAGGGTTGTATTCTAGCGCTAGGTCCAAATGTGGATTAGCTAGTAAACTAGCTCCAGTAGCTACCGCAGGATAACAACAAACAGAAGCTTGCTCTGGGTCACGAGCTTTGAGTACGTGCACGTGCACGAAGAGGTCACGCGCGGGGGGAGGGGGAGTGCAGTACGACCGTTTAATTGACGTACTTACTGTCCAATGCCACTCTGTGTTTCTGAAAATCATTGGCTGGAGTTTTTCGAGCCCTGCCCGTTCCACAGATGATTAACTTTTTTAATTTTCATGTCAGTAGGCTACTTCTAACTCAGTGGTTTTAAGTGTCTTTTTGTTCAAGGTGGAGGTACGAGTTATAGCAGTCCCTGCATCAAGTGCACCTGTTGAACGTGTGTTCAGCCATGGTGGGGTGATAATGTGACCGCATCATTCAGAACTCAGTGACAAAGTACTGTCAAATTATTATTTTTGCAAATGCAATGCATTGTAAGTCGATGTATGTTGCGAGGTAGCAAGATTGCTACCAGCTTTCAGGCTTGTGTATTACTATTTCCCCTTCCTACAGTATGTGTATGTGATATTACTTTTGAAATATAATTTTTTTTCATGTCTGATGCCATGTGTTGTAAATAATATTCTACAACATGTAGGGAGATTGAGTGATTGACTTGAACTGTTGTCGTATACAGCTACCTAGAGGTTCTATTTGATTCTGTTCATAGGTTGGAGGTAATGATCATAAAAAACATTTTCAAACTATGCACATAATGGTTTTGGAATGTTTTGAATAGTTTGAGGTATTGTTATTGTTAAGACATTGTTATTGTTAATGTTGAAATAAAATGAACCACTCTCTTTACCGATTTTTAAATGTGGAAACTGGGTTAGATCATCAGATTTTTGTATGACTTGACTTGTGATTTGCTTGACCTGAGCAATGACTTGACTTGTGACTTGCTTGATTCTCACCACAGTGACTTGGGACTTGCTTGAGACTTGAAGGTTATGACTTGAGACTTGCTTGTGACTTGCACATGAATGACTTACCCCCACCTCTGATAAGATGATATTATTTAGATCCAGGACTCCCAAATATTTACAGAACACGGGCAAAGGCTGTGTCCCCCTCGCCATTGCGATACATCCAATGTAAACAGCGCATGGTTCCGTGGCCGCAAGCTGCTCAGGGTCACACCCCCATCCTATTCCTTGACCCGCCTCTCTCCTCCTCATTTGCAATAAAGCTAAAGACACCGAAACGGCATGTTTGGGGAAAGCTCAATGTGCGACTGGCTCGTAGTGGCTGTAATTCTGCACCACAGCTGAATTTCGGGAACGTCTTCAAATGCTGTGTTAGGGGCCCACTAATATCTATATTAAAGCATCCATAAAGTAGCATGCCATGGGACCTTTAATGTGTTACCCGGGTGTCTTTTTTAAACGTGAAAATATAATCTCAGAAAGAAAAGATAACTTCTCAAACTATTAGCCCAATGCTAGTTATGGGTGACTTTTAGTACATTTTTTTAACTTTTAGAGATTTGGGAGATTTTCTAAATTTTCAGCAGACATTTTAGCCTCAGGCTACTGGTGGTCGCCGTGGTAAAAAGGAAGGGACAGTAGGAATCCCATCAGAGAGGCACACAGTATTATCATAGTGCCACCAAAGGTGCGGGAATACAACATATATATAAATATATAACATACAGAATATGATAATACTTCTCAATCTTTGAGAGGGGGTAATCATTTTCAAAACCTTGCTCACTGCTCTTTCCTGCTTCCTCTCTTCCTTTCTTTGTATTTTTTCCAACTTTCAAATCCTACCTACTTACCTAATTCTACCTAAAATGGAACACTTCTATAACAAACAGCCTTATTACCGAAGAGCAAATCAAAGGTAAAGAAAACAATCAGTTCACCCCTTTTGTCTCATCCACTCCTTTCTCCTGATCTTGCCTGGTTCCCTGTCTGTTGGTTCCCTGCTCCCCTCCTTCCTCTGCCGCTGTTTCTCCTTGACCTTCCTCCTCACCCTTACCTGCATGTTGCCTGGTCTGCAGATCTGCCTCTCCTCCTCCTGGGACCGCTGTCTTATACACAGCAGGATGGAAGACAGCCCTGACCCATTTATCAGAGACAGGGAGAGGGAGAGCGAGAGGGAGAGGGAGAGAGAGAGAGAGAGAGGGAGGGAGAGAGAGAGAGAGAGAGAGAGGGAGGGAGAGAGAGAGAGAGAGGGAGAGAGAGAGAGAGAGAGAGAGAGAGAGGGAGAGAGGGAGAGAGAGGGAGAGGGAGAGGGAGAGGGAGAGGGAGGGAGAGAGAGAGGGAGGGAGAGGGAGAGGGGGAGAGGGAGAGCGTAATAATTTACCAATAGTGTTCATGTGAACTAAGGTACTTATTTCTACACAATCTAAGCTTAACCCTAAGAGACAGAGAAAGAGAGACCGAGACAGAGAGAGAGAGACACACAGACCGACGGACAGACAGACAGACAGACAGACAGACAGACAGACAGACAGACTGCTCTGTAGCATCTATGTTTTATTTATGTAGATATATTCAGCTTTTTTTTGTTGTATAATCTTTGTCTGTCCGATTGTACAAACATATGTGCGCCATTAGCGATTAAGAGTTGAAGATCCAAATGACATAACCACCATCCATTGATGGGATGTGCGCGATCTACCCGTGAAACAAGGACATGTGGGGGCCAGGAGCCACGAGCGGTGGCCCCTGTGTGGAGGGGTCCCTGTGTGGAGCTGAGGCCCCTGTGTGGAGGGTTCAATGTGTGGAGGGGCCCCTGTGTGGAGCTGAGGCCCCTGTTTGGAGCTGAGGACCCTATGTGGAGGGGCCCCTGTGTGGAGGGGCCCCTGTTTGGAGGGTTCACTGTGTGGAGGGGCCCCTGTGTGGAGCTGAGGCCCCTGTTTGGAGCTGAGGACCCTGTGTGGAGCTGAGGCCCCTGTTTGGAGCTGAGGACCCTGTGTGGAGCTGAGGCCCCTGTTTGGAGCTGAGGACCCTGTGGAGGGCCCCCTGTGTGGAGCTGAGGCCCCTGTTTGGAGCTGAGGACCCTGTGTGGAGGGGCCCCTGTGTGGAGCTGAGGACCCTGTATGGAGGGGCCCCTGTGTGGAGGGTTCACTGTGTGGTGGGGCCCCTGTGTGGAGGGTTTCACTGTGTGGAGCTGAGGCCCCTGTGTGGAGGGGCCCCTGTGTTGAGCTGAGGACCCTGTATGGAGGGGCCCCTGTGTGGAGGGTTCACTGTGTGGAGGGGCCCCTGTGTGGAGCTGAGGACCCTGTATGGAGGGGTCCCTGTGTGGAGGGGCCCCTGTGTGGAGCTGATGCCCTGTGTGAAGGGCCCCCTGTGTGGAGGGGCCCCTGGTTCAACACTGACAGCACTGCAGTACATGACCTGACGAATGCCCTTGATAAATGACTCACAGACACACACACGCACACACACACACACACACCAAAACATTCATACCCACTTACCGACGCAGGCATGCGCACACGCTCACCCACACGCACAAACACACACTGACAGAGACACACACACACACGGTAGCCTGCATGGCATTGTGAGGGGCTCCCCAGTATAGGGCTGTTTGTTTAAGTAGAGGGCCTAATAAGGCTTCCCATCTGAGAAAACACACGAGGAGTGCAGTCTAGACACTGACTGACAGGGCACACACACACACACACACACACACACACACACACACACACACACACACACACACACACACACACACACACACACACACACACACACACACACACACACACACACACACACACTATACCCCAATTAGCTCACCCTTAGCTAACATGAACACACACTGTCCTCTCTCGCTCCTTCTTTCTAACTCGTTCTCTTTCTCTCTCTCCCTTCCTTTTAAAGGAATAGTTCCACACCATATCTCTCTCTCCCTTTCACTCACCAACATAGGGTCCACAGGCAGCATGTGGTTGACAGACCAGGCTCTCTTGGCCTCAGGTCCACTCATGTCCTCTCAGGTCACAGATGAGGTTCGCTCCAGCAGATCCTTCAGAATTAGTCAAATAAAAAACCGAAAGATTGAGTCAACGAACATGAGGGATGATGTTAATAATAATAATAATAAATGAAATTTATATAGCGCTTAATATGGTACTCTAAGACGCTTAGACCCTATGCACAAGCAATCGCCAATCATCATAAACACACACTGATTTACCTTGTATCAAAGGAATGTGTGGATGTGCCTCTTTTTAAGGTTACAATTTGTATTAAATAGTTACTTGGATGAGATGATGTAACGTTTGGTTGTAATCTTGCAGTAAATACGTTGGCAGCGTATTATGAGTAAATAAATACAAATAAATGATTTTGCATCCAACCCCCTAAATAAAATTACAAAAAATGTCCACTCCCATCTAGGTTTACTCTCTCTGCAAAATTGGCCAACCAATGGCTGGATGTGGCCTAAGGCAGACTGAGCAGGTGTGTGTTTGTGTGTGTGTGTGTGTGTGTGTGTGTGTGTGTGTGTGTGTGTGTGTGTGTGTGTGTGTGTGTGTGTGTGTGTGTGTGTGTGTGTGTGTGTGTGTGTGTGTGTGTGTGTGTGTGCGGGTTAAGTTTCATGAGGTTAATCTACGGCGTTAACCTAATCCCACACATTTCCTCAACTCCTGTGACTTCTCTTCCTCTGGTTGACCAGCTGTCAGTCCCCTCTCTCTCTCTCTCTCTCTCTCTCTCTCTCTCTCTCTCTCTCTCTCTCTCTCTCTCTTACTCTCTCTCCCTCTCTCTCTCTCGCACTCTCTCTCTCTCTCTTTCTCACACTCTCTCTCTCTCTCTCTCTCTCTCTTACTCTCTCTCCCTCTCTCTCTCTCTCTCTCTCTCTCTCTCTCTCTCTCTCTCTCTCTCTCTCTCTCTCTCTCTCTCTCTCTCTCTTTCTCTCACGCACTCTCTCTCTCTCTTTCTCACACTCTCTCTCTGATCCCTCAAAAGCAATTTGGGGTTCAGGTCAGGATGAGGAGGAGGATGTGTTTGGAAAGCGTAAAGCTCCAATGGTAACCGAGGACTGGCTGTTCTCTGTGAGGCTTTGCTCTCCTCTTCTCTGTGGTTGTACATCTGCACACATGTACGACACACTCCAGGTAGGGGTGACAGACCAACCTGGCAGTGAGAGAGAGAGGCAGAGGGAGAGGGAGAGAGAGAGAGAGAGAGAGAGAGAGAGAGAGAGAGAGAGAGAGAGAGAGAGAGAGAGAGAGAGAGAGAGAGAGAGAGAGAGGGAGAGAGAGAGAGAGAGAGAGAGAGAGAGAGAGAGAGAGAGAGAGAGAGAGAGAGAATGTCACTCCGGCTCCCCTGCTTCTGTGCTGGAAGATGACATCAGACTGTGTGTGTGAGGTCAAACTGTCTCACATACAATCATGCTCTTTAACACATAAACGTGATAACATACGGCACAGACACATCCTAAACATGGAACTTTCTTGGCACGAACATGAACATCGTGTGTGTGTGTGTGTCTGTGTGTTGTGAATTCGAGATTTTCTGTTTTTTTCTTTTATACTTATCTGTGGAATCGCCTGAACGATTATTTTGGTTCAGATGTAGGGCGTGCACACGCAAGCATTTTCAAAGCAAATGAGTTAACCTCCCGTTTGTTATCAAAATAAATAGAAGGCTACACTGCAAGGCTCAACGATGCAACTTCTAGGTCAGAAAAACATTTAAATTAATTATTGCCCACATCTATAAAAAATATATACATATTGGGCAAACTTCTTACACATTTTGTAAACACCAACTCAAACACACACTTATACTTATGCAAATGTTGCAAATGTGGAAGGGTATGTAAATGAGTGTGGTAGTGTGCGCAAGAGGTATTAGATGGGTGTGTGTGCATGTGCGGTGTGTTTGTGCAGTCTGTGTCTGTGCGTCTGTTTCCGTCTCTGTTTCTGTGCGTGCGTGTGTGTGTGTGTGCGTGTGTGTGTGCGTGAGTTATTTTGGACATAAAGCCCTCATGGACATCAGATGGAGCCGGGAGGATTTGGCCAATTTGAGAGGGCCAGCAATGAGATGGAAACACTGGTGATGTCACGTACTTCAGCGTGGAGGAACCAAGCAGTCACGCATGACCCACGTCAGCAAGGAGGGCCCAGCACAGGACGGATTAGAAGAGGGTTGATGTGGTCCACTTGACTTCTTGGGATGAACAAAGCCTCCTGAAGTTTAGCGTGTACTTTGGTAAATGGTCTACCATGCTTTCTTAAAAGTGCATAGCAAAAGGTTTATCACGGTGAAAGAAACAACGGTTATGCGAGCAACAATACTGTTGTTAAAGCTGATAAAGGAGATTCCCATTCAGGGGCTTAATCATAATAACACTTATTTACCAGATCTGAAAAGCCATACTAATATTAGCAAGCACTTAGGGATGCCACTTACTATTTATTTTCATAAGTTTGGGATTATTGGAAACAGTATTGCAAGTGACAGCCCTAAAGAGGACATTTGCCCCCCTCCCCAAGTCACTACCCCAGTGATGTAAAGGATGCACATCTGACCATTGAAGTGTTATTAGATATGGCATCAACAGGGCTGAAAAGTTACCAAAAATGTAGAGTCGACAAAGTTCGATTTATCAGTCAACAAAATGGACAGATTTGTTGGGGAAAAGTATACATTGATGATGCCGGGATAAATCGCATGTCCCCATGCTGCAAAGGTAATTTGCCGAACGTCTTGGGTCAATACTCTGATGATTCTGCAGATTTAGAAGGCAAAATACCAAAGCACTTTTGTAAATGGGATAGGCCATAGGATTGATATTTTGTATGAACAGCGCTGTCTTATGTTTTAATGTAAAGTAAGATACATGATTGGTCCAGCAACAGAGCAAATGTTTCTTTGTTTTAGATATTCATCAAACAAATCAACATCGACCATGCCATGCTAATCTAGAAATCGAGCCCTGCTAAAACAAAAAAAACATGCATTTTTGTATATCTGTTCTATGGTGGTAGTAGTCCTCCACCTAGTGGAGCACTACAGGAGGTTTACTTTAATAACAGGCAATATATACGGTGCCTTACTAGGAATTTGAAAAACCTTCATATTCAAAGGGTGATACATCGATTATTATATTTTAAATACTATTGACTAACACTTTTATCCAAAGTGACAACAGATATAGGTTAGTAAGGAGCAGGTAAGGCTAAGGTGTATTGCTCAAGGAGGTGTATGCTGTTTGAAGGGCAGAACTCCTTTCACCCACAGTCTAACTTCCATCACTGAAAAGCTCAATCAAAAAATAATTTAAGAGAAAATAATCCTCAATGTTCTTCCCTGCAGCATATACTTAATTAAAACATGGTAGTTAAAGTGATTATCACTGTTGCCGGAAACAAGCCTTACTCAGGAGAGAACCCTTGTGATGGATAATCACATTATGGCCTGAGTAATAGCTTCATCGACACAGCTCCTAGGATCCAAGTAAGGTGACCTGAGAGAGGCGGTAAGGAACTCCTCCCTGTCGAGACGCTCCTCCTGCAGGCTGAGAGGTCTGTCTCTCTATCTGGGATTCCTCCATGAGACCCTGACCCTGGTCAGACACATGTAGGGCCTCGTCCAGCGTCTCTCTTGAGGGACAGTGGAGCTCCAGGATCGGTCTACCTGTTAGATGGCTGACCTTTCATCTCATTGTAACACTTTGTTATTTTCTGTTGACAGGGTCTTGACATTGATTAGATCAAGGAAGAGTTGCAGGCGTTGTCATCCCATTTGAAATAATTATGCTTAATTTCTCACAATGAAATGTCACTCACGTGCGTGTGTGTGTGTGTGTGTGTGTGTGTGTGTGTGTGTGTGTGTGTGTGTGTGTGTGTGTGTGTGTGTGTGTGTGTGTGTGTGTGTGTGTGTGTGTGTGTGTGTGTGTGTGTGTGTGTGTGTGTGTGTGTGTGTGTCAGTGTTTCCCACACATTGACGAGACTATGTCGCACCGCAATAGTCTAATTTCGGCCGCCATAGTTTCAATAAAAAAAAAAAAAAAAGACAAACTCAACATATCTGTGTTACTTTGTTTGGGTTAAACCCAGCAGTCTGTATTAAGGGCAGCTGAGTGTGTAAGAGTGTGTGTGTGCTGGGGGGGAGGGGGGAGGGGGGAGGGGAATATTTGGTATGCACAGAATCAATGAATTTAGCGCTTCCAACAGAAAGGCTACCTGAAGCTCCACATGAGGACTCACTCCGGGGAGAAGCCCTACAGGTGTGACCAATGCATGAAGGGCTTCGGACAGAGCTCCGGCCCGAAGATCCACATGATGACTCACTCCGGGGAGAAGCCCTACAGGTGTGACCAACGCATGAAGAGCTATCAACAGAAAGGCTACCTGAAGATCCACATGAGGACTCACTCCGGGGAGAAGCCCTACAGGTGTGACCAATGCATGAAGGGCTTTGGACAGAGCTCCGGCCCGAAGATCCACATGATGACTCACTCCGGGGAGAAGCCCTACAGGTGTGACCAACGCATGAAGAGCTATCAACAGAAAGGCTACCTGAAGATCCACATGAGGACTCACTCCGGGGAGAAGCCCTACAGGTGTGACCAATGCATGAAGGGCTTTGGACAGAGCTCCGGCCCGAAGATCCACATGATGACTCACTCCGGGGAGAAGCCCTACAGCTGTGACCAACTCATGAAGCCCTTCAGTCAAAGATCAAACCTGAAGCTCAACATGAAGATTCACTCCAGGTAGAAGCCCTGCGTGTGTCTGTACTGCAACACCAGCTACAGCGACCCGAGCAATTTGCATGTTCACGTGCTCAAGCACACGGGCAATGGGGTGCTTTGACACCGGGCAACAGAACGCTTTGTTTGACACCTCTATCCGGTTTTCGTTGAAATAACTGCTGTAGGTTTTTTTTCATGTTTAAAGATGCTTTCCAGCTTTTGATTCACTTTCTGTTTTTATCGTTGTAAATAACGTGTGTGCGATGAAGAAGAGAATCTTTTGTGGACACTTTGGAAAACAAAATATTTAATTTGAAGAGCATTATCATGGGAAGATACAGGCAGCAAAGTTGCCAAGCATACATTCAGTGAGACGATGGGTGTACATGATTCTTAAAGGAAACTTTCACATCATTGGTTAATACAAAGGTGAGGGGGGATCAACACAGCAAAGAAGTCAGTCGATTGGACTCAGTATCAGACTTTGTGGCTACAGTGGCAATGCAAATGCAAACTAGCTTAACACCTTTCAATTAGACAGGACGGGAGGTATCGCTTGGTGTAAGCAGAATGTTTAGAAATTCCTTTCAGTTGACTTATTATATAAACAGGGTTCATAGAATTTTTGTACAATGGTATATTGTAGTTAGGTGAGTGCTGCATGCAGCGCTCAACTATTGTTCTTAAGTTGTATTCCCTCTTTCTTTCTTATTCTCTGCACACTTTGGGACCTATCTTCTTCCACATTTCTTCACCTATAGACCCCCAAACAAGAGCAAATTTGTTGAGATTGTCACTTATCAACATCTGTACAAACTGACTATTACCAATTTCTTTGATTCTGAAACAAGTATAAATGACATTGAAATTCTGTTTTGATTTAGTTGATTTGTTAAATGTTTGAACGAAAGTTCAAACATCTCAAACAAATCAACACACTTGCATCTTTAATTAAATGAAAAATAATTAAGATATACCGGTAATTTATACTTTTTTCAAAATTACATTTTAATTTATTTTCAGTTGTCTTCCGCTGAGGCTAGAGCGTGTGACGCCACACGTCACACACACGCTCTAGCTTGGGCTAGAGCGGAGGACCTGATCATCGCCAAGCGTGGCTTTCACAAAGCTACGCTACACCAACTGCATGAGTTGCTCTTGTGGCATAATTTCCTGGCTTGTAGAAGAAGAAGAAGAAGAAGAAAAAGGATTGTATTTATATAGCGCTTTCTCTCACGCTGGCTAATAAAGCGTTGGAACACACAAGACTGGTAACCATAGCAACGCCGGTAAACAAACCCTGCGAAGCCCAATCCCTACGAGAGCTCCCCGCGCTACCGCCATCCTGAGGCGCACAGAGCTTTTGGCCGTGATATTATACATACAATTATATTATAATATTATATATAGAACGTTATAAGATGCTGTCACCGAGAATTGGCGCGCTGCCAGACGCTGTCTCCGAGTGTGAGAGGAGAGTTGACGGAGAAGATGGCGGTTGACCTAAGTTCAAAGTTTATACCGTTTATACTGGATAATACAACCCTAGTACCATTGCATTTATGGCTATGACTGTGTACTAACTTCATTAAAATCAAGGCATATGAGCTCTGTTTTCACATCTGAGTTAATGGCAGTCCTATGGGCTTTAAGGTGG
Source organism: Gadus morhua (assembly GCF_902167405.1). NCBI lineage: Eukaryota > Metazoa > Chordata > Actinopteri > Gadiformes > Gadidae > Gadus > Gadus morhua. Next base: position 25,573,238 of record NC_044063.1, read on the forward strand.
ATTGAGGAAAGTAGACCTAGAGAGGTTATCATCTTTTCTGACTCTGCAGCTGCTCAAGGAAGCCTTAAGAAAGGGGGGAAATCTAAGGCTCGACCTGATATTATTACTGACATTCTAACTGTGTTTTTTAGAATTGGGTTTAGAGCCAACATCACCTTTTGCTGGGTTCCGGGACACGCAGGGGATGGGGGGAATGAGCAGGTGGATCCGATTTCAAAACAGTGTTTGAGTAGAGAGGTAGATGTTCATATATCCTGGGGGAGAGTGGAGCTGAGAGAAAGAATTAAAGAAGGCTTAATGACAGAGAGGGTGAGAAAAAGAATCTCAAGTTAAAAAAAGATGTGCCTGCATTTTTCAGTCCCGTAGGCCCTAGTAGGTTTTGGTTTAAAGTTTAGATTAACATCAAATTATGATTAAATAATCATCAAGTCATTCTCAATACAGTGCTCCAGTGGCGCAATCGGTCAGCGCGCGGTACTTATAAGACAGTAACCTGCACAAAGACATGCCGAGGTTGTGAGTTCGAGCCTCACCTGGAGCAAGCTTTGGCTTTGTTGAAGATAGTTTAGGACTACTGGACTTCTTCTGTAAAGTAACAATGTTAAATGTGTAACATGACATAATATTTTTGGTTCAAGCCATGATTACATCTCTCATTACGACTCTGCATGGCTTCAAATCGAACGTCGACCAGACATAGTGAATGTTGGTTTAATCCAGGCTTCTGTCAATAAGACAGAATTTGTTCATGTGAACAGATTGTTACTTTACAGAAGAAGTCCAATAGTCCTTAACAAACATTTTACAATTTTCTAAACATTAAACTAAAACCAACTTGGTCAACAACTTTGGTTTTACACAAAGGCAAAACTGAAAATTATAATTGTGTTACATGATCTGATATTAAGGGTTCCAAGTCTATGATTAGATCTCTTGGACTCTGGCCTCAAATAAAGTGAGGATTGGTTTAAGAAAGGTTTTGTAAATGAGACATAGTTTGCTGTTGTGAACAGATTGTAACCTTACACAAGTCCATTCGTCTTAACTGTCGTCAAAGCTTAAGCTTGCATTGTAAATCAGACGGCACTTGCTGGAAATCCAACTCCTCAACTATGTTTAACAAAAAGCATTAAGCTTTATCCATGTGAGGCTCTAACCCACAACCTCGTCGTGTCTTGGTGCAGGTTACTGTCGTATAAGTACCACGCGCTGACCGATTACCCCAATGGAGCACTGTTTTGATGCAGACTTGAACATTAAACCAAAACTTGCTAGGCCAACAGCTTTGGTTTTACACAAAGAGAAATGAGAAAATGAGTAAGTTGATCTGTTATAATTGGTTCAAGTCTATGATTAGATCTCTTGGACTCTGGCCTCAAATCAAACATACAAAAAATAGGGAGGGTTATTTTAAACAAAGCTTTTGTAAATCAGACAGAATTTGCTTGTGTGCACAGATTGTTACTTTGCAGAAGAAGACCAATAGTCCTCAACATTTTTAACAAAGTTGTTCCAGGTGATGCTCGAACTCACAACCTCGGCATGACTTGGTGCAGGTTACTGTCTTATAAGTACCACGCTCCGACCGATTGCGCCACTGGAGCTCAGAGAAAGTACAACAAGAACTTACAAATCACAACCGAGTCTTTTAATTGTCCGCCTGTGAAATAATATCTCCTCCGGAATTGGAACCTTCATGTTTAGTTCTTTCAACAAATTAATGTATAGAGAGATGAGAGTATAAGTCCATTAATCGTATACTGTTCGATTACGCCACGGGAGCGTTGGTTAAAAAGTGCAGATGACCTCGAGAAAAAGAACAACCTTGAAACAAAGGCTTTAGTATGCTAACTTGTCGCATAATACAACCCTTCGCCTAAGTGGAGTTGTGTTTATGTACTATGAGTGAAAGTAAACACAGTGTTCAACGAATAATTCACTCAAACGTGGACTACTCGGGAATGGCTAAACATACAGATAATCAACTCATATCAATGGAAACATTAGGATGTACTGTTCGTTTTGATATCTGACTTGTCATATTTGGACGAGGGATCTATGACGTTCTGTGCTGAGAAGTATGGATTTTGCAGGCGGACGGCTGATGCAACCGGATAAAAGTTAATTTCTCTAGTTTCATATGATTGTTGTCATGAACATTGAACTAGTCTTTTACAGGAAAAACATAAGACGCTGGTAACTCCAAAAATGGCAGAACATCTCAATTAGAGACAATACTTTGATTATATTTACAGATGGATCTAGAGATCCAGTTAGTGGGAGGGATGGGTTTGGGATGTTTGTGGAGCAGCTTGGGGTAAAGATTGGCCGGCGCATCTCATATGAGCTCTGTTTTCACATCTGAGTTAATGGCAGTCCTATGGGCTTTAAGGTGGATTGAGGAAAGTAGACCTAGAGAGGTTATCATCTGTTCTGACTCTGCAGCTGCTCTGGAAGCCTTAAGAAAGGGGGGAAATCTAAGGCTCGACCTGATATTATTACTGACATTCTAACTGTGTTTTTTAGAATTGGGTTTAGAGCTAACATCACCTTTTGCTGGGTTCCGGGACACGCAGGGGATGGGGGGAATGAGCAGGTGGATCCGATTTCAAAACAGTGTTTGAGTAGAGAGGTAGATGTTCATATATCCTGGGGGAGAGTGGAGCTGAGAGAAAGAATTAAAGAAGGCTTAATGACAGAGAGGGTGAGAAAAAGAATCTCAAGTTAAAAAAAGATGTGCCTGCATTTTTCAGTCCCGTAGGCCCTAGTAGGTTTTGGTTTAAGGTTTAGATTAACATCAAATTATGATTAAATAATCATCAAGTCATTATCAAAACAGTGCTCCAGTGGCGCAATCGGTCAGCGCGCGGTACTTATAAGACAGTAACCTGCACAAAGACATGCCGAGGTTGTGAGTTCGAGCCTCACCTGGAGCAAGCTTTGGCTTTGTTGAAGATAGTTTAGGACTACTGGACTTCTTCTGTAAAGTAACAATGTTAAATGTGTAACATGACATAACATTTTTGGTTCAAGCCATGATTACATCTCTCATTACGACTCTGCATGGCTTCAAATCGAACATCGACCAGACATAGTGAATGTTGGTTTAATCCAGGCTTCTGTCAATAAGACAGAATTTGTTCATGTGAACAGATTGTTACTTTACAGAAGAAGTCCAATAGTCCTTAACAAACATTTTACAATTTTCTAAACATTAAACCAAAACCAACTTGGTCAACAACTTTGGTTGTACACAAAGGCAAAACTGAAAATTATAATTGTGTTACATGATCTGATATTAAGGGTTCCAAGTCTATGATTAGATCTCTTGGACTCTGGCCTCAAATAAAGTGAGGATTGGTTTAAGAAAGGTTTTGTAAATGAGACATAGTTTGCTGTTGTGAACAGATTGTAACTTTACACAAGTCCATTCGTCTTAACTTTCGTCAAAGCTTAAGCTTGCTTTGTAAATCAGACGGCATTTGCTGGAAATCCAACTCCTCAACTATGTTTAACAAAAAGCATTAAGCTTTATCCATGTGAGGCTCTAACCCACAACCTCGTCGTGTCTTGGTGCAGGTTACTGTCGTATAAGTACCACGCGCTGACCGATTACCCCAATGGAGCACTGTTTTGATGCAGACTTGAACATTAAACCAAAACTTGCTAGGCCAACCGCTTTGGTTTTACACAAAGAGAAATGAGAAAATGAGCAAGTTGATCTGTTATAATTGGTTCAAGTCTATGATTAGATCTCTTGGACTCTGGCCTCAAATCAAACATATACAAAAAATAGGGAGGGTTATTTTAAACAAAGCTTTTGTAAATCAGACAGAATTTGCTTGTGTGCACAGATTGTTACTTTACAGAAGAAGTCCAATAGTCCTCAACATTTTTAACAAAATTGTTCCAGGTGATGCTCGAACTCACAACCTCGGCATGACTTGGTGCAGGTTACTGTCTTATAAGTACCACACGCCGACCGATTGCGCCACTGGAGCTCAGAGAAAGTACAACAAGAACTTACAAATCACAACGTAGTCTTTTAATTGTCCACCTGTGAAATAATATCTCCTCTGGAATTGGGACCTTCATGTTTAGTTCTTTCAACAAATTAATGTATAGAGAGATGAGAGTATAAGTCCATTAATCGTTATACTGTTCGATTACGCCACGGGAGCATTGGTTAAAAAGTGCAGATGACCTCGAGAAAAAGAACAACCTTGAAACAAAGGCTTTAGTATGCTAACTTGTCGCATAATACAACCCTTTGCCTAAGTGGAGTTGTGTTTATGTACTATGAGTGAAAGTAAACATAGTGTTCAACGAATAATTCACTCAAACGTGGACTACTCGGGAATGGCTAAACATACATATGATCAACTCATATCAATGGAAACATTAGGATGTACTGTTCGTTTTGATATCTGACTTTTCATATTTGGACGAGGGATCTATGACGTTCTGTGCTGAGAAGTATGGATTGTGCAGGCGGACGGCTGATGCAACCGGATAAAAGTTAATTTCTCTAGTTTCATGTGATATGTGTATCCTTGACTGAGTGACACACAGACACTGACACTTACTCTAGCTCGCGCACAGTGACACACACACACACACACACGCACACACACACAAACACAGAATTTGGATTTAAGGAAAAATAACATTAAGTGTCTCGAGCACTCAAATAAAATACACTGGCTACTGAATCCAGCACAGCAACTGGACTACTCAGGAATGGCTAAACATACATATGATCAACTCATATCAATGGAAACATTAGGATGTACTGTTCGTTTTGATATCTGACTTGTCATATTTGGACGAGGGATCTATGACGTTCTGTGCTGAGAAGTATGGATTGTGCAGGCGGACGGCTGATGCAACCGGATAAAAGTTAATTTCTCTAGTTTCATGTGATATGTGTATGTTGTCTGTGTGGTATCTCCTTGATAAGCAATTAAGCTGAGAACAAAGGAAGACACTAGGCGTCGTTCTAAGAGGCGTTTCTAGGAGAGCTGGGTTGGGGGCAGGGGGGGCTAGAGGGGGGCCCATCCTCTGACTAGGAGGGGCCATGGCCCTCACTGCCCCCCCCGCCACGCCCCTGCGGAGAACTATGTCCAGTCAATGCCAGCTCGATTAATAGAGCGCAACAGTGTGGTTCCGGAAGTAAAAGTCCCCTTCATTTTCATCATGGAGGTTTTGGATTAAAAGCCTTAATGTCGTAACCACCGTGTGTGTGTGTGTGTGTGTGTGGTTTACCTACAACCAGCAACAGGACGTCAACGGATCGTTCCAAATAGACCAAGGCAAGGACCAGAGGAATGAGAGCACACTGACAGGTTTGTCTGAAACACATGCACACACAAACACACACACACACACACACACACAGACACACACACACACACACACACACACACACTGTGTGTGTGTGTGTGTGCGTGTGTGACACATAGACACTGACTCTAGCTTGCACGCATGGTGACACACACACACACACACACACACACACACACACACACACAAACACACACACAGACACCGACTCTAGCTTGCACACATGGTGACACACACACACACACACACACACACACACACACACACACACACACACACACACACTGAGCGACACACAGACACTGACACTTACTCTAGCTCGCGCACAGTGACACACACACACACACACACGCACACACACACAAACACAGAATTTGGATTTAAGGAAAAATAACATTAAGTGTCTCGAGCACTCAAATAAAATACACTGGCTACTGAATCCAGCACAGCAATAACATTACTGTATTTATCCCGAGGGATAAAAAAAAAGTATATATATTAGAGCTGTCAAGCGATTAAAATATTTAATCGTGATTAATCGCATTAATGTCATAGTTAACTCTAATTAATCGCGATTAATCGCAAATTATTTTTCTATGCTAAATATCCCTTGATTTTTTTGTCCCATTTTTTTTTTTTATAAAATAATTGCGTTAATCGCGCGATAAAAAATGTAACGCCGTTAAATTTGGTTTGCGTTAACGCCGTTAATAACGCGTTTAACTGACAGCTCTAATATATATATATATATATATGAAAAAGAGTATACCAGAGAGGGATAATAACTAGATTATAGGTCATCATATAGGCTGCACCATATGGTTCTGCCATTGCACACTTAGTGGCGAATTGAAATATTGGCGTGCCTCTCAGGATCTGCACGGATCTCCTGGACCAGATTGTGGCATACCCCCTGTTCTTGTCTCTGTTCATTGATGGGGTGCACCCAAACCCTTCGTCTTCTCCTTGCCCGCCTACAGCGCAGGAGAAGAAGGGCAGCCCCCCTCTGTCTGGCAACAGTTATTTATTCTGTTGAAATAAAAAAAACTCAATAAAATGTAAAAGAGCTTGCTCAATTAAAATGGATAACTACTGGCTGCATACATGTAAATGTGTGGCTATGTTAGGGCTATATAGATGGATAGATACTGTATTGGTCCCAATGGGGATCAATAAAGCCATCCAGGAGCTCAATACAATAAATACACACAATAACAATTGGCCTTAAAAGGTGACTGCACTATATACTAAAAAGGCTTAATAGAAGGTCCTGCAGTTATTGAGATTGTTGATGCAGTAGATGAATAATGGCAAAATATAAAATAAATAAGAAATGACAGTAAATAAAACGATAAAGTGCCCTACAAACTAAGTTCATCTGATGCTTGAAAACATACTTTCACTTCGCAGATTATACATTTTTCAAATTATTCAGCCAAAAATATGGAAAATAAATAGGCTACAATAGGCTACTCACCCACTGCGTTTCGTCTCTTTGCTGCGGTTGATTGACAGGTGACTTCCTGATTTTATACTGCAGCGCGGCCGTCGCGCCGCCTCCTGTTGGTGCTAGGGGCGTGCTTTTGACGCGCGTAAAATGCGCGCCGCGCCGCTGCGGCGCCGGTGTGTGGAGGCCTTTACAGTACTTAAATTTGCATACGTGATCTGATTGGATGACGGATCCGTCGCTGCCGAAAAAGTTTAACATTTTTCAACTTTTTGACTGAGCCATGACTGAGCCGACGGCACCAACGGAACGGACGGATCCACAATGCATTGCGCGTCCGTCCCCATTGAAAGTCAATGGGGATCAGTCGACGGACGCATGTAATGGGCACGGGCCGTAAGGCCTCGTGCCCACTGCACCGTCAGTCAACGGACGTGGGAAGGCGTGGCTGACGGATGGGGGAGTAGTCTTTGCAGATGCATCCGTCAGCCAATCAAATCGGTTCGCCGGGTTCTTCCCGCTTCTTCCTGCTTGTTGCGAGGCAAGATGACCCGCTTTCCCGCTTTCCAGTATCGTCAGAGCCCGAGTCGCGTCACAGTGCTTACATTTGCATACGCGATCTAATTGGATGACGGAACCGTCGCTGCCGAAAAAGTTGAACATTTTTCAACTTTCTGACGGTGGCGAACGCTCCAACTGAACGGACGGATCCACAATGCATTGCGCGTCCGTCCCCATTCAAAGTCAATTGGCAACGGTCAACTGACGGAGGTAGTGGGCACGGGGCGTAATACTCGTGGCTCTAAAAACCACGCGGCAATGGAGCTGCCGTCAATTGGGTTGTTTTTGTCGTAAACTAGGGTCCGATGGTTGAAAAATAGACAGATATTCCAAGGTATCCTTAAATGTGTTTATTAGATGTGTTTATTTTATGCAGTTTAGACTTCTTCTATAACTAATTTTTGAAAGCAAAACACCAAGCTCATTGATTTAACGAGGGAGGGTTATTTGAAACAATTTATTAAATAAATATTTGTGAGAGGTCATTCCTTCTCCTGATTTTACTTCCTATTTATGTCTAGGGTAAACCCCTACTGTCCACAAGCATCCCCCCCTCCCCATATGGATTTGGAGAATTGTTGCCACGTCCCAGTGGTGGAGGTATCATATATATATGAAAGAGGGCATTCAATTATAGCCTACTACAATGATCAATTAGGAGGCCGAAGCCCTAAAGGAAGTGATGCAATAGGTGACTGAGTCGACAACATTTAAGTGAGCTGTATAGGGTCTCTTATATATCAAAGGGGGTCTCAAAGGACGCATACACTTCAACCTGTGGCTCCAGCACTACAGGAAATGACTCAGCAAGTGCTCCATCTCGTTGCAACTCACCCAGCGGCTCGCTTGCAAGATTTTGGCCTGAAGTTCTTCCCAGACCTACACCCTAGCCATCCAACATGCATATCTGAGAATCAGGCCTCTGGGACCTCAGTTTTTGTGGAGGTGCTTCAAAGATGCTAATTTTTCTGCAATAATCCAAAATGCAATGGAAAAACCCGTTGGCTTTTTGTCAAGGGAAACCCAGGTCGACGCTCACTTCCGGGTTGGCCAACATACGTCATCCCTCCACCACTCTATACAGTAAAAACACATGTTGAAGTTGAATGATAATGCATGAATTTATTCTTTATTCTGCTATAGTATTTATTTAAGGGGGGGGGGGGGGGGGGGGGGGGGCATACAATTATTTTGGCCATGGTGGATCCAGATCTGTTCCGGAGCATTTCAGCACCTCGGGCAACAGTGCAGGGTTGCCAGGTCCTGCCTGCAAAAAACGTCCTGCCCACATCCCTTTCAAAATCCACCCAGAAGCAGCCCAAGTTGTTGTTTTAGCAGCGAAATGCATTGTGTGTGCGTGTGTGCGTGTGTGTGTGTGTGTGTGTGTGTGTGTGTGTGTGTGTGTGTGTGTGTGTGTGTGTGTGTGTGTGTGTGTGTGTGTGTGTGTGAGTGTGTGTGTGTGTGTGTGTGCTTAACACACTATTTTATGTTGAAATGCGACGTAATCCAGTGTTCACTAAAACGTACACTGTCAACGTATGCTTTTGGCGACTGGGCTGGCTCTCAGATAAACGTGTTTCTAACAAGATGATATTTTAGCATCACAGGGTTTGGGAGGAAGGGGCGGGCCTTCTGAGAGGGGGTTCCAGGGGTTTCCTTCCGTGCGGGGGTTTTGGTTGTTGTAGTTTTCCGGTGGAGCTGTGCCTACCTGTCCGATTGTGGAATCCAATAAACCTGCTATCAAGCTTACTTCGCTCACTACCTTATGGCGACACATTAGTGCCATAATTCACTAATGTGATAAAAGATGCATTCGGGCGTATTATATTATTCCACACGCGTAGATATTAACTGCGAGCGTGCAAATGATCTCTGCGCGCGCAAAACAGCCTCTCGCGCGCGCAAATTACCTCAGCGCGCGCAAAACCTCTCGCGAAAGATGTTTTTACGCTCTCGCTCAAATTTAATTTTGGCACTATGGGGGAGGGAACCAAGGCAGGGCGGGCTTTCCTATGATTGGCCGTTTCTGAAGTGCGATATTTGATTGACAGCCCTCCTCAGCCCTCCTCTCATTCAATTCTGAATTGTACAGTAAATGGCTGAAACGATAGTTTGTAACTCTAGATTCTATGAGTATAGGCGCAGCCTTTTAAGGCTATCGCTATTGGGTTATCCCTAAATTACGGGGCCTCAATTACGTCCGCGTGCGGCGTGCCTCAACGACGTCCGCATTTCGCAGATATAGTCGGGCGCCGGCGGACGTTCTGCTCCCAATAAACAGCTTTTCTTCAGCTATTTAAAGGACAATGAGGCCGACACTTAAAAGGCTGCGCCTATACTCATAGAATCTGGAGTTACAATACGTAACTATCGTTTCAGCCATTTACTGTACAATTCAGAATTGAATGATAGGAGGGCTGTCAATCAAATATCGCTCTTCAGAAACGGCCAATCATAGGAATGCCCGCCCTGCCTTGGTTCCCTCCCCCATAGTGGCAAAATTAAATTCGAGCGAGAGCGTAAAAACATCTTTCGCGAGAGGTTTTGCGCGCGCTGAGGTAATTTGCGCGAGCGAGAGGCTGTTTTGCGCGCGCTGAGGTAATTTGCGCGCGCAAGAGGCTGTTTTGCGCGCGCAGAGATCATTTGCGCGCTCGCAGTTAATTTCTACGCGTGTGGAATAATATAATACGCCCGAATGCATCTTTTATCACATTAGTGAATTATGGCACTAATGTGTCGCCATACTACCTCGCCTGTGGTTATTACAATATCATTAAAAGTTACATAAAGTAACAGTTTAATAACACAAACGCAGGAAACACGTGAGCTGCTGGTTTAGCGAAAGCAGCGTCCCTAGCAATGTTATTAGAAACACGTTTAACGGTGAATCGGTCCTAAAATATTGCATTTCCCATTCAGATAACAAAGATTAATAAAGATCATACACATTCACTGACTGAAGATTATTCAAGGAAAAAGTACATTTCTCGCTAGAAATGTCATTAGAAACACGTTTAATGGTGAATCTGTCCTAAAATATTGCATTTCCCATTCAGTTAATGCTGGGTTTTGCGTATCATATGCACGCGAAATGGACGCATCTGCCCTCCACAGTAGTTAATGCTGGGTTTTGCGTATCATATGCACGCGAAATGGTCATTTGGCGTATGTACTGCACGCATTTTGAAAGTGTCAAACCGTTGGTTATGTGGTGCAATGTTGTGGTGCAGTCTGCAGGCAAATCTGGAGCGGAAAAGCAAAATTTAAATCAGGTTTCAATGTTTCACGAAACATATCTTACCAATGTGGTTTGGAGAATTTTTTTGCTTATCATTACCATGATAAGCAAAATATTGGAGTTTATTTAATTGTCCTCATATGCGGACGCCATGCACGAGGGCATGGCGTTAAAAAAAGCTGAAAAACACTGCCTAAATGCTATTTTTCAAACGACCTCATGACATAAACATGAGGCTTATGCATGTTACTTCCATAAATATTTTAATGATCAACTTGTTGGTCTATCCATACATTAGTTCATACATTAGTTCTCCCGCTTTCTGCAGAAAGCGGGAGAAAGTATTTCCGTCTGAGTCCATGATACTGCGAGGAATTTTCCTTAAATGTGGGCTGGCTTAAACGTTTAAGCCAGCCCACATTTAAGGAAAATTTAAGCCCCTCCTTGATCTGCGAGCTGCAGTAAGAGGTTACTCGTTCACCGGGCTGTGCGTGATTGACAGTGCTCTGCCGATGACAAGAATGTGATTGGAATGTATGTCAGCCGAGAGCAACCAATAGGTTCAAAGCTAAATGGTCCCGCCCCCAGGAACGTTTTTTGTCAGGAGTTTCAAAACATATGCGCGACAGAACACTGCCAATATTCACGTGACTCAAAGCTTGCGCATGTGTGTGGTCAAATCTCTGAAAAGTCAGTTCTGAAAAAATACGTTGCAATGGCGTAAACGTACACCTTTACAAGTTTTTAAAACTAAATATACAACCTTTAAAAACGTATTTCTCAGTGTATGAACACCTGTTTGCAGAATCCCATTTACAAGGTTTCAAAACCGGGAAACAATGAAATACACTGTTAGAACAGTGCCAGATGTGAATCTCTGCAAATGCGCTGGTGAAATTGTTTGAACTTTGAAAATGTGTTGGTGAAAATGATGAAGAAGATAAAATAGAACACAAAATGATGTTTACAGATGTTTCAATTTTTGTTTGAATTTTTTTCAGGTTATAATCTCTTTTTTCAGTGTTGCAAAACCTTTTTTACAAGGTGTTGAGTTTTCAAACCCAGACTTACAAGCCTTTGAAACTTTTTTTTTCAGGTTTGAATTATGGCAGGAAACTGGCTCCATACACTTGCGGCCATCTTGCCAGTCAGCTGCTCACCCATAACACTGTGTTGGTAGTGGTACATGTATTTTTTAAATAACCATAACTTGCTACATTTTCCACCGGTTTACCAACGGTTTGGTTTCTTACAAACGTTATTAACGTGGTTATAATATTGTACCTATTTTAGAACATTATTCATTTTTTTTAGAATCTAATATCATTATTCATCAGTAGGCCTATGCAGTGCCGTAACTACATCTTTGACGTTTATAACAAAATAAACCGTTTGAAAATGTAGCAAGGTGGTTATGGTTATTTGAAAAGTACATGCACCACTACCAAGTCACACAAGCACCTTGTGTGATAGATCTAAACTCACTCTCCTTCCCTTCTTGTAGCTCTAATAGTTGGTGTAAGGTCTTGTAAGAAATGACATGTAGACTACTTATTTCCTAAAGCTTAGGTAAGTGAGATACACCCCATCCTCCATTTATGCACAGTATAGGCTGTCCATTAGATGCAATTTCTCTGCATGCCTTACACCCAGTATCTCTGCATGTGACAATAAAATATCCATGTAACAATGACAATATTTACATGAACAGCATATTCCCGTCCTAATCGGAACACTAACTGCTTTCACACACGTCCTCCGCAGTATATGCTAGCTCATTTACAGCTATAGCCTACAGCATTAATTTAATATCTGGTATCTAAAATAAAAAAATTAAGACATGTTGCTGGTGACAATCTAAATCAGGGATGCCAGGGTGACGGCCCGCGGGCCGTATCCGGCCCGACTGTATGTCACATCCGGCCCGCGGGTGATAAGGGGAGAATATATGTATTTTTTAAATTTTTATAAAAAAAAAAAAAAATTAAATACTTTTTTTTTTTTTTTTTTTTGGGAATCCGGCAGTTGGTATGTTACTGCTGCTGGTCTGTTACGATTCAATAACTTTTCATCCCCCATTCTCCCTTCCATTTCGAAACGTGTTTAGAAAACACGCTTGTTTCATTAAAATTGATTAATTTATTAAGGCCGCCACCAGGGGGCGCCCCCAACACTTTTGCCGCCCTAGGCGATCGCCTAGTTCACCTATGCAAGCCTTCAATAAATAAAATACAATTTATTAACAGTTTACACTTGTGTTATTTATCATTTATAAATGTAGGCTACTATTACATAGGCCTGCTTTAGGCTATGTAATTGTAGGCCTCATTGTGAGGCTATTTTGGGGCAAATGCAATTTATTTTCGATCGGTAGGCCTTCAAGCATAATTTAAAATAGCCTACCTATCCATGTGTTGAGTCAGTCTTTGGCCTTTTCAGGCCTTTTCAGTCCGATAGTGTAATCCGGCCCCCTGAGATCTCACTTCAAAAAAATCTGGCCCCCTGACCAATTTCACCCTGGCATCCCTGATCTAAATGGATGCTTAAAAAACAAGAAAGTCGACAGCAATATTGCTAAAGGCAAAAACGTCAGGTCAGAACGTTTTTTGAGACACAGAAGTAATTTTACTCACAATTTCTTTCATGAATAATTATTTCACGCAAATCGAGTTCCTACATTATTTATCTACACGTTCATTCAAAACGAAAGTCAATAGGTGAATACGACGTGAAACGACACAGACAATGCGGTGACAATCGCTGTGCCTACTCTTTGTCTCTGTCTCTGTCTCTGTCTCTGTCGCTCTCTCTCTCTCTCTCTCTCTCTCTCTCTCTCTCTCTCTCTCTCGTCTGTCTGTCTGTCTGTCTGTCTGTCTGTCTGTCTGTCTGTCTGTCTGTCTGTCTGTCTGTCTGTCTGTCTGTCTGTCTGTCTGTCTGTCTGTCCCTCTGTTCTCTCCCTCCCTCTGTCTATGTGTGTGTGTGTGTGCGCGTGTGTGTGTGTGTGTGTGTGTGTGTGTGTGTGTGTGTGTGTGTGTGTGTGTGTGTGTGTGTGTGTGTGTGTGTGTGTGTGTGTGTGTGTGTGTGTGTGTGTGTGCGTATGCATGTGTATGTGTGCGTGTGCGTGAGAAGGAAGGTGAAGAAATTGATTTTATTTAAAAAGTTCCAATAAATCTCAAATTGGAAAACAATTTTTGATTAGCTTTTTTTATTAACAGTATTTACTTGTACTTTTAATTTCCATGCTCAAGTACATATAATATCAGAAAATTACCTTTGATACTTAAGTGCAATTAATATCAGATAGTGGAAGACTTTTACTCAAGTCGTATTCTATTGGGGGCCTTTTAATTTTACCGGGGCCCTTTTCTTGGAAGATATCTGTACTTTTACTCAAGCGGGTTCTTCTTCCACCACCTGCTGTTGTTGTGTGTGTGCACGCTCACACACGTGTGTGTCAAAGAGTGTGTGTCTGCCATTGAGTATATACATCTATAAACAGACAGGAGGACGAAGATTTCGGCAAACATTTGTATTTGTTTTTTTATACATGAATTGCAGTTGGGCCCAGGCGAATCGAAACAAAGTGTGTACGTCCAACATCGGATGGGACCCAACCAAGTCCACATCGATGTGATTTCACACTGGAGAGAAACCGCAGCTTGGTCCAAGCGCAGGTGAATTTAAACAAAGCATTACACACCTCAGTGTGATGTAACACTGATGAGGACTTGGTTGGGTCCCATCAGATGTTTGACTACTTTGTTTAAATTCACCCGGGCTCAGACAAAGCTGGGGTTTCACTCCTGTGTGATGTCACATCGATGTCGACCTGGTCGGGTCACTTCAGTTGTTTGACTTACATACTTTGTTTAAATTCACCTGGGCCCAGACAAAGTATGGACGTCAAACATCGGATAAGTCCAGCCCAGGTCCACATCGATGTGACATCCCACTGGAGTGAAACCCCAGCTTTGTCCTAGCGTAGGTGAATTTAAACAAAGTATGACACACCTCAGTGTGATGCAACATCGATGAGGACTTGGTTGAGTCCCATCAGATGTTTCAATACTTTGTTTAAATTCACCCGGGCTTAGACAAAGCTGGGGTTTCCCTCCTGTGTGACTTCACATCGATGTGGACTTGGTCGGGCGCCATCAGATGTTTGACGTGCATACTTTGTCTTCACAATGGCGCCGTAATACATTTTATTTTGCAGTTGTTTTTTTTTTGTTTTTATATGCTATTTTCTTTTCTTTCCTTTTTTTTTTTCTTAGCGCACACACGACTCACACTGGAACCGGTCCGCGAATGTAGACATCTCCTTCATTCTACGGTTCAGCCACTTGTTGACCCGGGGCCTGAGGCCCGTCCCCTCAGCCTGAGCTGTGGCTTCCCCCTCCTCCTCAGCCTCGATGACCAGATCCTGATGTTCAGGGGTGTTCGGGGGTGCGTCGGTGGTGATGACGGCCTTTGGGTCGGCCCAGGCCATCTTGATTCGCCTAAAGGTGTTCTGGCGTGAAGGGCGGCCCAAAGGCTTCTCCTCCTCCTGCTCCGTCAGGGCGGTGGTAGCTGTTTCGACCCTCTTCTTTCTTAGTGCCCTCACCCGGACCCTCACGTTCCCCAAGACCTGGGACAGGTCCTTTCTCGGGGCCCTGTCTGCTGTCAGAGACGGTGAGAGAGTCGCTCAGTCAATGTTTCCTGATTATGGTGACACATAAAACTCAAAAGATAAATGCAAACCACACACACACACGCGCACACACACACACACACACACACACACACACACACACACACACACACACACACACACACACACACACACACACACACACACACACACACACACACACACACACACACAATCAGGTAAACACATACACAAGCAGGTAAAAACGACAATGCAGCAAGACCTGGTCTTGGTCCGGGGCGGTCTGGCCAGGGAAGGGGCTCCGGCCTGAAGGGCGGCACAAAGGCTTCTCCTCATCAAGCCGGGAGGTGGATGCTGGTTGAACCCTCTTCTTTTTGAGGCCCTTCACCCGAAACCTCAGGTTCCCCATGACCTGGGCCAGGGCCTTTGTGGGGGGGCTGTCTGGTAAACACACACACAAGCAGGTAAACACACACACAAGCAGGTAAACACACACACAAGCAGGTACAGACACAAGCAGGTAAACAAAATGCAGCCAGCTCACCAGGCACATTGGGGAGCTGGTTTGGGTCCTGGGCGGTCTGGCCTGGGTCCATGGTTGCTGTTTCCACCCTCAGCTTCCTGACTCCCTTCACCCGGACCTTCAGGTTCCCCACGACCTGGGCCAGGTCCTTCCTGGGGGGCCCGTCTGCGGTCGGAGGCAGCCAGGCCACGAAAGGGCCTGAGCCTTCTCCCTGGTGTTGGGGTTCTGTCAGAAATGAACGACAGAACTGTGTTTAGTGACGACCATAGTGGCTGCTGTGTGTTTGTTGCTGCTATGGGGTCTGTTTTAGTGACGCTGAATGTGAGAGTCGCTCAGTCAATGTTTTGTGATTATTCTGACCTATAACACGCACACACACTTGCACGCACGCACGCACACATGCACACGTACACACGTGCGCACTCACACACACATGCGCGCACACACAAGCAGTTGCGCGCACACACATACAAGCAGCTACACACACACACATACAACAGCTACACACATACAAGCAGCTACTGTGGTAACTCGGTTGGGTAGAAGGGCTCAAAGCAAGGACCAGGCAGGGTGTGAGGGTCCAAAGCCTCAAACGGCGGTTTATTACACTCGGTATCAATAGTTTCACAGGCGCACGCTGCACATCAAAGATGGGGGGTTGCTCGAGTCGTGGTCCACGTGTCCGCCGTGCGGCTCACTGTGCGGGGTCTCGGTCCTCTGCGTCGTCCTCTCTTCCACTCGACTCTCCCCCTTCTGTCGGCTGGTGGCCTCCTTTTAACACCTGGGTGCCTCCCGCCCAGGTGTTCCTCGTTTCCCCGATTGCGGCTCTCCGGAGGTCGGGGTTTGTCGCCGGCTGTTGGCCACCGGCGGTATATCCCGGCCTCGACTCTCCCGAACAGGGGGCGTGGCACCGGGGGAATGCCACACACTCCTCCCCTTTGCCTATGCCCCTCCGTGCGCGGGGCCCAGCCCCCGCACGCATCTCGGCGGGACAGAGCGTCGGCGTTGGTGTGTTCCCGCCCCGGCCTATGCTCCACGGTAAAGGAGAAGGGCTGGAGGGACAGGAACCACCTCGTTATCCGAGCGTTCGTGTCCTTGGCGGTGGCCATCCACTTCAGTGGGGCGTGGTCCGTCACCAGGACGAACTGGTGCCCTAAAAGATAGTACGTTAGTTTTGTGACGGCCCACTTAATGGCCAGCGCCTCCTTTTCTACCGTGCTGTAGTTCCGCTCGTGGGGGAGGAGCTTCCGGCTGAGGTAGGTCACCGGATGCTCCTCTCCGTTCCGGACCTGGGATAAGACCCCACCTAGTCCCACCTCGGACGCATCTGTTTGGAGGGTGAAAGGGAGGTTAAAATCCGGGGTGACCAGTAGCGGCTCCTTACATAAGGCCCCCCGTAGGTCCTCGAAGGCCCTCGTCGCTGCCTCAGTCCAGTGGACCCTATCCGGGAGGGCCTTCCGGGTGAGGTCGTTCAGGGGGCAGGCTAGGGTGGCATACCCCGGGATAAAACGCTGGTAATACCCCACCAGCCCCAGGAACGATCTCACCTGCTTCTTGGTCTGGGGTTGGGGCCACTCCCGGATAGCCGCCACCTTGTCCTCCTGGGGTCGCACGTTCCCCCTCCCCACCCGGTACCCCAAATAGGCCGTCTCCTCCCGCCCCAACCTGCACTTTGCAGGGTTTGCGGTAAGCCCGGCCGCCCGTAGGCCGTTAAGCACGGCCCGCACGTGCTTGACGTGTTCGTCCCAGCTGGCGCTGTGGATGATTATATCATCGATATATGCCGCGGCGTAACTGCTGTGCGGCCTTAGGACCTGGTCCATCATCCGCTGGAACGTAGCGGGGGCCCCGTGGACACCAAAGGGCAGAACAGTGTACTGAAACAGGCCCCCCGGCGTCGCGAAGGCCGTCTTCTCCCGGGACGACGGTGCCAGGGGGACCTGCCAGTACCCCTTGGTTAGGTCCAGCGTGGACAGGTACCGGGCCGGTCCCAGCCGCTCGATCAGCTCGTCTACTCTAGGCATGGGGTAGGAGTCAAAGTCAGACACTTCATTTAGCCGGCGGAAGTCATTACAGAACCGGTGGGTCCCGTCCGGCTTGGGCACCAGCACAATAGGGCTAGCCCAGGCGCTACGGGATTCCTCAATTACCCCCAGTTTCAGCATCCGCTCCACCTCAGCTCGGATGGCGTTGCGCCGGGACTCGGGTACCCGGTAGGGCGGGATCCGAACCGTCACCCCCGGAGCGGTCCGGATCTCATGAGAGATCACCGAGGTCCGCCCGGGCACGTCCGAAAACACGTCCCGGCTCTGCAGCACCAGCTCCCCGAGTTCTTGTCTCTGTGCGGGGCTGAGGTCGGTCCCCATCGGGACCTCAGGGATCGCGGGCCGAACCATCAAGGCCATGGGGGCCCGTAGGGGAGGGTCGTCCCCACCCCGCCACTGTTTTAATAGATTCACATGATAAACCTGGGTGGGCTTGCGTCTCCCGGGTTGCCTCACCTTGTAGTTGACGGGCCCCACGGCCTCTACCACCTCGTACGGCCCCTGCCATTTCGCGAGAAACTTGCACTCGCTGGTTGGAACCAGCACTAAGACCCGGTCGCCCGGTCGGAAGTTCCGCACGCGCGCCCCCCTGTTATACACGCGCGCTTGGGCCTGTTGTGCACGGGTGAGGTGGTCTCGGACTATGGGCCAGACCTTGGCCATTCGGTCCCTGACGAGCTCCACATGTTCGATGGTGGTCCGGTGTGGAGAGGGATGACTCTCCCACGCCTCCTTCGCCAGGTCCAGTATTCCACGGGGCCTCCTCCCATAAAGGAGTTCGAAGGGCGAGAACCCCGTGGAAGCCTGGGGCACCTCACGAATGGCGAAGAGGACGTGGGGAAGTAACTGGTCCCAGTTCTTCCCGTCCGCCTCGATGCTCTTCTTGAGCATCCGTTTGATGGTCTGGTTGAACCGCTCGACTAGCCCGTCCGTCTGCGGGTGATATACCGAGGTCCGGAGCTGGGAGACCTGTAGCAGTTTTAGTAGCTCCTTGACTACGCGGGACATGAAACACGAGCCTTGATCGGTGAGGATCTCCTTTGGGAGCCCCACCCGGCTAAAGAGTAGCACTAGTTCTCGGGCTACCGCCTTGCTAGTCGCCGCACGCAGTGGGAGGGCCTCGGGGTATCGGGTCGCATAATCTAATATGACGAGGAGATATCGATGACCCCGGCTCGTCCTGGGGAGGGGTCCTACAATGTCCAACGCTATTCTTTCGAAGGGGGTCTCAATAATGGGCATCGGTATGAGCGGGCTCCGCTCCACTGCCCGCGGGGCTACGCGCTGGCAGTCGGGACACTCCTGGCAGTAACGCGCTACGTCTCTACGAACCCCGGGCCAATAGAACCGCGCCACCACCCGCTCTCGCGTTTTGTCCATGCCCAGATGTGCGCCGAGCAAATGTGTGTGGGCCATGAACAAAACCTTAGACACGTAGGGTCGCGGTACCACCAGTTGTTGTATTACCTCCCCCTCGCGCACGTCGACCCTGTACAGCAACCCCCGCTGAGTGCAGAAGTGGGGGTGGGTCAGGTGGCTCACTGAGTCCCTCACCTGACCGTCGTGGGCGACCACATGTCCCCACGCGTGCCGCAGGGCATCGTCCCGATGCTGGGCCGTAGCGAACTGTCCCGGTCGGGCCGAGTTCTCCCCTCCGGCCTGGGCGAAGTCCGATAGCTCAGTTAGGGGGGAGCTCTCGGGCTCCTCGGGGGTGTTCCCCCTCTCGGAGGCGGTAACGGTGTCGGAGCTGGGCCCGGCTCCGTCTCCCGGTACTGGGCGTACCTGGTCCCCGGTAGATCGGGGCGGGCTTCCCGGTGCCGACGGACCCTCTCCTCCGGAACCCGGCGAGTCGTCCGTCTCGGTCCGCGTGGCGGTCGGTCGGCGGGTCGCTCCCAGTGCTGGTCCGTGGTCGGCGGCGGTCGTCGGGGCGGGTCCGGACTCCGACCCGGACTCTCGCGTCGGCGGGCGCCTTGCCCCTCGCTGGGCCGGGCGTCCGCTTCGGCCGGCGGGACGGTGCGGCTCTCGTCCCCCTCGGTTCCCCCTCATGGAGCTCCAAAAGCGGGTGAAGATGGGGCAGTCCCGGCCGATCAGGAACGGCACCGGAAGGGTCGGTACTATCCCGGCCCGGGCGACGAAGACCCCCTGTGGTGTGCGTACTACCACGTGGCAGGTTTCGTACGTCCGGGTGTCGCCGTGTACGCAGGAGACCTGCATCGGGGTTCCCGGTCTGCCCCCGGCTAGGTCGGCCCTCACCAGGGTCACGGCACTCCCCGTGTCCAGCAGGGCATGGGTGTCCTGGTGCATCACCTTGATGGGGACGGTGGGGGAGTCCTTGTCGCCCTGTGTCCAGCAGGTCGCCAGCATACAGGTGGGGCGGTCTCTCGGGGCAGTGCAGGCGGAGGGCATGGGGACGTCCTGTCGGTCGGGACAGTCCCGGACCAGGTGTCCCCGTTGTCCGCAGTGGTAGCAGCGCCGGGTCTCGGGTTCCCCTCGTTCTCGGGGCGGGGTGGACGGCCGGGTCCTCGACGGCGGTGTTGGAGTCTCTCTCCGGGTGGCCTGGGGGTTTGGCCTCGGGCCCGCCGCCAGCCGCTGGGCCACCTGCCAGTTCTCCAGCTGGCGCACGAGGTCGTCCACGGTCTCAGGGTGGTGGTGGGCCAGCACCCTCCGGGTGTCGGGGGGCAGCTGTCGCACGACGTTGTCCACCACGACCCGATCCACGGGGCTGGGTCCCGCTCCGTCCACCAGCCACCTCCGGGCTAGCCGACATTGGTGGGCCACCTGGGTCCGTACGGGTCCTTGGACGTCGAACGTCCACTCGTGGAAATTGAGGGCCTTCGCAGCAAGGCTATGTCCATAGTAGGCCAAGACGGCCGCCTTGAGTGCGGGATATAGGCCCGCGTCCCCGGGGTTGAGGTCCTGACTCGCCTGCTGGGCGGGTCCGGTTAAAAACGGGGCCACTATATAGGCCCACTGGGCCTCTGGCCACCTCTCCCGGGTTGCCACCTGCTCAAATGTTTCTAGGAAGGCCTCGACATCGTCGTCGGGTCCTAGCTTTGTGAGCCGACTCGTCGGGGCGGTGGTCGGCGGGTCGCGGGTGGCCTGCTGGGTCAGGCGGAGCACCGCCTCCGTCAGCAGGGCCAGGCTGGGGTCCGACTCTCTCGGGCCGGCTGGTCCTGCGGCTGTCCCGGGGTTCTGCATCTACGTCCGCGGGTATTCACCTCCGCGAACGGAGGAACCGCACCGGGAAGGAGGGGAAAAAAAAAGAAAAAATCCAAAAACGAAGAGCCACTGCCAAAACGCGGGGTGGGGTCCTTACCGGGAGCCGTACGTGGACCGAGTTGCCCGCATTCTCCACCATATGTGGTAACTCGGTTGGGTAGAAGGGCTCAAAGCAAGGACCAGGCAGGGTGTGAGGGTCCAAAGCCTCAAACGGCGGTTTATTACACTCGGTATCAATAGTTTCACAGGCGCACGCTGCACATCAAAGACGGGGGGTTGCTCGAGTCGTGGTCCACGTGTCCGCCGTGCGGCTCACTGTGCGGGGTCTCGGTCCTCTGCGTCGTCCTCTCTTCCACTCGACTCTCCCCCTTCTGTCGGCTGGTGGCCTCCTTTTAACACCTGGGTGCCTCCCGCCCAGGTGTTCCTCGTTTCCCCGATTGCGGCTCTCCGGAGGTCGGGGTTTTCTCGCCGGCTGTTGGCCACCGGCGGTATATCCCGGCCTCGACTCTCCCGAACAGGGGGCGTGGCACCGGGGGAATGCCACACTACACACACACACACACACACACACACACACACACACACACACACACACACACGCAAGCAGGTAAACACACACACAAACAGGTAAAAACAACAATGCGCAAACTCACCAGGTTCATTGGCGGTCTGGCCTTGGTCCGGGGCGGTCTGGCCTTGGTCCGGGGCGGTCTGGCTTGGTTCCGGGGCGGTCTGGTCTTGGTCCAGGTCGGTCTGGCCAGGGAAGGGGCTCCGGCCTGAAGGGCGGCTCAAAGGCTTCTCCTCATCAAGCCGGGAGGTGGTTGCTGGTTGAACCCTCTTCTTTTTGAGGCCCTTCACCCGGAACCTCAGGTTCCCCATGACCTGGGCCAGGGCCTTTGTGGGGGGGCTGTCTGGTAAACACACACACAAGCAGGTAAACACACACACACAAGCAGGTAAACACACACACAAGCAGGTAAACACACACACAAGCAGGTAGACACACACACAAGCAGGTAAACACACACACAAGCAGGTAAACACACACACAAGCAGGTAAACACACACACAAGCAGGTAGACACACACACAAGCAGGTAAACACACACACAAGCAGGTAAACACACACACAAGCAGGTAAACACACACACCAGCAGGTAGACACACACACAAGCAGGTAAACACACACAAGCAGGTAAACACACACACAAGCAGGTAAACACACACACCAGCAGGTAAACACACACACAAGCAGGTAAACACACACACAAGCAGGTAAACACACACACACAAGCAGGTAAACACACACACACACACACAAGCAGGTAAACACACACACACAAGCAGGTAAACACACACACAAGCAGGTAAACTCACACACACAAGCAGGTAAACACACACACAAGCAGGTAAACACAATGCAGCCAGCTCACCAGGCACATTGGGGAGCTGGTTTGGGTCCTGGGCGGTCTGGCCTGGGTCCATGGTTGCTGGTTCCACCCTCAGCTTCCTGACTCCCTTCACCCGGACCTTCAGGTTCCCCACCACCTGGGCCAGGTCCTTCCTGGGGGGCCCGTCTGCAGTCTGAGACAGCCAGGCCACCAAAGGGCCTGAGCCTTCTCCCTGGTGTTGGGGTTCTGTCCAAAATGAACGACAGAACTGTGTTTAGTGACGACCATAGTGGCTGCTGTGTGTTTGTTGCTGCTATGGGGTCTGTTTTAGTGACGTGAGTGTGAGAGTTGCTCAGTCAATGTTTTGTGATTATTCTGACGTATAACACGCACACACACTTACACGCATGCACGCACACATGCACACGCACACATGCACACACATACAAGCAGCTACACACACACACACACACACACGCAAGCAGGTAAACACACACACACACACGCAAGCAGGTAAAAACAACAATGCGCAAACTCACCAGGTTCATCGGCGGTCTGGTCTTGGTCCAGGGCGGTCTGGCCTTGGTCCGGGGGGGTCTGGTCTTCGTCCGGCGCGGTCTGGCCCTGGTCCGGGGCGGTCTGGTCTTCGTCTGGGGCGGTCTGGCCCTGGTTTCGGGGGGGTCTGGCCTTGGTCCGGGGGGGTCTGGCCTCGGTCCGGGGGGGTCTGGCCTTGGTCCGGGTCATTCGCCTCCTCATTTGTCTCCATCCATCTGATCACCACCTAGGACACAAACACACGGCATCAGGAACTCTTCGGGTCAAACACGAACCGACACTGAAGACCCACGACAGGAAACACAAAGACGTCTCAGTCGCTCCGTATCCGTGTTGGTGTTCTCTCCTTCCTCACCTGTCTCAGACGTTCTTTGTTTTGTGACGAGGTGGAGACCTGATGGGGCGGGGGGGGGTCCAGAGAGGGGGAGGAGGAGTCCGGATCGGGGGTGGCCTCTTCCTCCTGTCGGAGGAGATCGTCACCGTTAAGGTTTCCTCGCCCCTCTCTTCTCCATAGTTCCCTCGCTCTTTGCTAACTTGGCTCACTGGCCGCTGTGCTCGCTCTCTGATCACCAGGTAACGCTCATCGCTCCGCTCTCTGATCACCACTGAGCACGGCACTGAGGAGCGGTGACTTATATTTGACTCACTATTCCTGAGTCCCGGCTAGCTGCTAAAGGGGTCTTTTTCTGTGTCAGTCCCAAAGCTTTAGAATGCATTGCCTGAGAAAATAGCTGATTCGGTGACATCATTAAGTCCCTCCTTAAGTCCCACCTGTACCTTTTAAAGGGTTTATTGGAGTTAAATGTTATTTTCTATGTTTTGCCTGGTACACTTTTCCTTGATTGTATTTTTTTTTTCTAATTGTAAAAAAAAAAAAAAAAAAAGACCTGTGATACAGTTATTCCTTGACATATATTTTTGTTTGGTTGTTTTGCTTTCTTTCTTTTTATCTGTAAAGCACTTTGTAGCTCTGTGTAGAAAAGCGCTTCATAAATAAAGGTTATTATTATTATTATTGTCTTATATAGGAGCGTGGCCCTGTGATGTCAGAGGGCTGCCGCGTTCCGCTGGCCAGAGGCGGAATGTTTGGGTATACATTCTTTTGGAAATGGCAAAAATA
This sequence comes from Gadus morhua, assembly GCF_902167405.1. Taxonomy (NCBI): domain Eukaryota; kingdom Metazoa; phylum Chordata; class Actinopteri; order Gadiformes; family Gadidae; genus Gadus; species Gadus morhua. The sequence continues at coordinate 25,597,330 of NC_044063.1, forward strand.
TGCTGAAGCATAAATCAATAATTTTGATGTATTTTCCAATAGAAAAAGTTCAAGAAAAACATGCATAAACATATTTATATATCATATATATATCATATATATTTTTTATAATGCACTGATATTAAATGTGTTCAATCGTGTGTGTGGGTGGGTGTGTGTGTGTGTGTGTGTTTGTGTGTGTGGGAGTTTGAGTGTATGTGTGTGTTGGTGTGTGTTGCCTGCACTTATTTTGGACAAAAGTCAGTTGGACCCTAACTTAATATAATCATGTACAACCACAAGTTTTTACAGAATACAAATGTGCGTCTGCAGACTCAAAGTGTGCATGTGCGGTCGGCGTGCGTGTCCTCTCCTTCCTCACCTGTGCCGGACGATGTTCTCCGGGGGACGACGAGGAGTCCCCACACAGGGTCTCCTGGTCTCCCTCCTGTCTCTTGATTCGTCTGTTCTTCCCCATAGTGGATCTCACAGTTTGTTGCTGTCACTGGTTATTGATATGGCTGCTCTTCGTTGCTCTCTGATCACCACTGAGGACTGGACTGAGGAGCGGGGACTTATATAGAGGCGGTGATGTCACAAAGGCCGGTCGGGTTCCGCTGGCCAGAGGTGGCACCTGATGTTGATTCGTCGTCGCAGGCAACTGGATTTTTTTTTATTGAACTCTTTAGAATAGGCCTTTTAATAACTCAAATGGAAACCACTGAAATAAGAATATTACTTTAATACAAAAACTAGACTAAAAAACACACTTGTGTTCACAAAGTCACCATTTTAAATTTGTTCTCCCAAGTCCATCAGCTGTTTCCAAGTCTATATATGTTTTATACCCAAACATTTGCATTAACACTCACAGTGGGGTCAAGAAAGACTAGTCAGGCTATTAGTTTGTCTTTGATCAACTCTTGATATTTAAACACAAGTTTGAGAGTGTCATTCTTGTAGATCAACTGGGGCAGACACACATACACACACAAAAACGCACACGCCCTGTGTGGTCCACAGCCCATATCATGCATGTTTATCACCAGGTAATGTGAAGGTGTGAAGGGTCTGGTATGCTAGCATGGGCCCTTCTTGCGCCACATGGGGCCATTGGCTCAGTGAGGAACCGGACTTTTGTTGCCCCCTAGTGGTCAATTTAATTATGTCAGTATTTTTAGCCCTGACTCACTAAAAGCAGACGTGTTTGTCTGGTTGGTGTTAAAATATGGATACGGTGGTTGCATATTTTTATCTCATCAACACCCAGATTTTTTTATCGCTGTGCCTACCCTCTCTCACTTGTCTCTGTCCTCTCTATCTCTTGTCCCTCTCTCTCTCTGTCTGTCTGTCTCTCTCTCTCTCTGTCTCTCTCTCTGTCTGTCTGTCTCTCTCTCTGTGTCTGTCCCTCTCTCTCTCCATCTGTCCTCTCTCTCTCCGTCTTTGTCTCTGTGTTTGTGTGTGTGTGCGTGTGTGTGTGTGTGTGTGTGTCACTGTGCGCGAGCTAGAGTAAGTGTCAGTGTCACTCAGTGTGTGTGTGTGTGTGTGTGTGTGTGTGTGTGTGTGTGTCACCATGTGTGCAAGCTAGAGTCGGTGTCTGTGTGTGTGTTTGTGTGTGTGTGTGTGTGTGTGTGTGTGTGTGTGTGTGTGTGTGTGTGTGTGTGTGTGTGTGTCACCATGCGTGCAAGCTAGAGTCAGTGTCTATGTGTCACACACGCACACACACACAGTGTGTGTGTGTGTGTGTGTGTGTGTGTGTGTGTGTGTGTTTGTGTGTGTGTGTGTGTGTGTGTGTGTGTGTGTGTGTGTGTGTGTGTGTGTGTGTGTTTGTGTGTGCATGTGTTTCAGACAAACCTGTCAGTGTGCTCTCATTCCTCTGGTCCTTGCCTTGGTCTATGTGGAACGATCCGTTGACGTCCTGTTGCTGGTTGTAGGTAAACCACACACACACACACACACATGGTGGTTACGACATTAAGGCTTTTAATCCAAAACCTCCATGATGAAAATGAAGGGGACTTTTACTTCCGGAACCACACTGTTGCGCTCTATTAATCGAGCTGGCATTGACTGGACATAGTTCTCCGCAGGGGCGTGGCGGGGGGGGGGTGGGGGCAGTGAGGGCCATGGCCCCTCCTAGTCAGAGGATGGGCCCCCCTCTAGCCCCCCCTGCCCCCAACCCAGCTCTCCTAGAAACGCCTCTTAGAACGACGCCTAGTGTCTTCCTTTGTTCTCAGCTTAATTGCTTATCAAGGAGATACCACACAGACAACATACACATATCAAATGAAACTAGAGAAATTAACTTTTATCCGGTTGCATCAGCCGTCCGCCTGCACAATCCATACTTCTCAGCACAGAACGTCATAGATCCCTCGTCCAAATATGACAAGTCAGATATCAAAACGAACAGTACATCCTAATGTTTCCATTGATATGAGTTGATCATCTGTATGTTTAGCCATTCCCGAGTAGTCCACGTTTGAGTGAATTATTCGTTGAACACAATGTTTACTTTCACTCATAGTACATAAACACAACTCCACTTAGGCGAAGGGTTGTATTATGCAGCATACTAAAGCCTTTGTTTCAAGGTTGTTCTTTTTCTCGAGGTCATCTGCACTTTTTAACCAACGCTCCCGTGGCGTAATCAAACAGTATACGATTAATGGACTTATACTCTCATCTTATTTGTTGAAAGAACTAAACATGAAGGTCCCAATTCCGGAGGAGATATTATTTCACAGGCGGACAATTAAAAGACTACGTTTTGATTTGTAAGTTCTTGTTGTACTTTCTCTGAGCTCCAGTGGAGCAATCGGTCGGTGCGTGGTACTTGAAAGACAGTAACCTGCAACAAGTCATGCCGAGGTTGTGAGTTCGAGAATCACCTGGAACAACTTTGTTAAAAATGTTGAGGACTATTCGACTTCTTCTGTAAAGTAACAATCTGTGCACACAAGCAAATTCTGTATGATTTACAAAAGCTTTGTTTAAAATAACCCACCCTATTTTTTGTGTATGTTTGATTTGAGGCCAGAGTCCAAGAGATCTAATCATAGACTTGAACCAATTATAACAGATCAACTTACTCATTTTCTCATTTCTCTTTGTGTAAAACCAAAGCGGTTGGCCTAGCAAGTTTTGGTTTAATGTTCAAGTCTGCATCAAAACAGTGCTCCATTGGGGTAATCGGTCAGCGCGTGGTACTTATACGACAGTAACCTGCACCAAGACACGACGAGGTTGTGGGTTAGAGCCTCACATGGATAAAGCTTAATGATTTTTGTTAAACATAGTTGAGGAGTTGGATTTCCAGCAAGTGCCGTCTGATTTACGATGCAAGCTTAAGCTTTGACGATAGTTAAGACGAATGGACTTGTGTAAAGTTACAATCTGTTCACAACAGCAAACTATGTCTCATTTACAAAACTGTTCTTAAACCAATCCTCACTTTATTTGAAGCCAGAGTCCATGAGATCTAATCATAGACTTGGAACCCTTAATATCAGATCATGTAACACAATTATAATTTTCAGTTTTGCCTTTGTGTGAAACCGAAGTTGTTGACCAAGTTGGTTTTGGTTTGATGTTTAGAAAATTGTAAAATAATCTTCAAGTGTTGATCTGATAGTGCTCCAGTGGCACAATCGGTCAGCGCGCGGTACTTATAAGACAGTAACCTGCACCAAGTCATGCCGAGGTTGTGAGTTCAAGCCTCACCTGGAGCAAGCTTTAGCTTTGTTAAGGACTATTGGACTTCTTCTGTAAAGTAACAATCTGTTCACATGAATAAATTCTGTCTTATTGACAGAAGCCTGGATTAAACCAACATTCACTATGTGTGGTCGATGTTCGATTTGAAGCCATGCAGAGTCCAAGAGATGTAATCATGGCTTGAACCAAAATTGTTATGTCATGTTACACATTTAACATTTTTACTTTACAGAAGAAGTCCAGTTGTCCTAAACTATCTTCAACAAAGCCAATACTTGCTGCAGGTGAGGCTCGAACTCACAACCTCGGCATGTCTTTGTGCAGGTTACTGTATTATACGTACCGCGCGCTGACCGATTGGGCCACTGGAGCACTGTTTTGAGAAAGACTTGATGATGATTAAATCATAATTTGATGTTAATCGAAACCTTAAACCAAAACCTACTAGGTCAACAGCTTTGGTTTTACACAAAGACAAAAGATAAAATGTTAAATGTGTAAAATGATCTGTTATTATTGGTTAAAGTCTATGATCGGATCTCTTGGACTCAGGCCTCAAATCAAACATAGTAAGGGTTGGTTTAAGCCAAGCTTTTGTAAATCATCTCTTCCTCTCTTCCTGCATGTTTCTGTGTTGTTATGTGATGACAGTTTCTCCCTCCCCTCGTCCTCGCACTGTGTGAGGCTGGAACGACCATAGCCGTGCGTTCTATTTCATGTAGGCTACGCCGTCTAGGCTTCGCCTTATGGGCTTGTCCCGTGCGCGCTGAAAATTCAAACTATGCACCTATCAGCGTGGGCACCGCCCACATTTCCCACGGTATCGTGTCTATATAAGGTGGTGTATACCGTCGCTCATCCTCCCTTTTCTTTCAGCACTTGTGCTTATCAGCGAGAAATTGAGAACTACTATTACAGTTTTTTTCAATTGCTTGAACACTATAGACACATGCTTAGACCAACGCAACACAACTTGAAGTTTTTGTTTCTATACCTTAAACACATGTAACCATTCCTTAAACAAAATCGCTGCTTTGCACTTTAGTTGCAATTGTGCAACACACTTGCTCCTTTCTGCAACACACTTGCTCCTGCACACTACACACTATTTCATACATAAGACACTTAATTCAAAATGACGTCTCATTGTACCATTGGGAAAACACATCTATTCAAAATCCTAAACACGTTGGTTAATTGAGAATACTTACTTACACACCTGAAAACACTTTCTTCCAAAACTGAACACCAGTCAGCCAGCTACAAAAAGGCCTCAGTTAAGCCATTTTGAGAACTTTGCCAGCATGGATGCAGGTAGAGCAAGAGGCAGAGGTAGAGGAGGAAGAGGAGGACAGAGACATAGAGGAGGACGTGGTGGAAGAGGCCGTGCAGGGAACATTATTTCCGATGACATAAAAGCAACTTTGGAGGACCATGTCATAAACCAAGGTCTGAATGTGAGGGAAGCTGGGCAGAGAGTCCACCCTAATCAAAGCCGTTTCACAGTTTCATCCATAATAAGGACATTCCGACTGGAAAACAGGTATGTCTTCAACTCTCTACTTTCTACTCTACTCAGACTGTATCTAGAGTATTTGCAGTACTGTACCATATCACATGTACTGTATTGCAGGGTGGCTAATGCTCCTTTTTGAACGAAAGTAGTAGTTTTGTGATTACCTACATTGAGATGTTTCAGTACTTTCTATGGTATATACAGTAAAGTACAGTACATACAGTACTGTAAAAATGAAGCAAACCAATACAGTAACATTTCGTGGTTGCTTTTTTCTATAGAATAACTAGAAGACCTTCCAAAGGAAGCAGACTGTTTGATTGGTCAATTTCAAAATCAGAATAAGAGATTAGTTCTGTTATTTAATAACTATTGAAAAACTATAAAATAATATTAAAGCAATGTTCATTACGTAAAGTTAACTTTCTATAACCAACACATAAAATATAATAATGTGCTATTCTGCTGTGCATAATCATTTTATAATAATAATAAGATATCCGTTTCATTCTCTTTGGCGACATCTTAGATGAGAAGTAATTGATCCCATAGGTCCCAATTATGCGAATGCAAGGGCTTTCAACAGTGATGATGACAGAGCTTGACGTGAAGCTCTGTCTGGACAGGGGTTGATACCAAGATACGGATAAGCTTCTAGGACACTTATATATAACACCACCACCAGACTCTTCACACCAGGGGGGTACTCTGTCCCTGCACAAGCAGTATAGATGCTTTGTCTATATCTGAATCCTCCCTGTGTCACCTTGGTCCCCGGGCCTGAATATTAGTACATTCTGGTGGCACAGAACATCGGATGACCTTTCTAAGAAGCAAGATTCTCTTCAGAAGGCTCCACGCTTTTTTCATCCTTACAGAATAGGCAAGATATTAATTATAATCCCTCTAAGGGTATAGTAATATTCTTCCACAATACAAACTGCATTATATTCCATTATATTTTGATTGTCACCGGATAACTGAGGTATTTTTTTATTCCTTCACATAAATTAAGAATTTCTACCATCAACTGATGCAGAAAAGGCTGAATTGGTGCATAACAATTCCCCAGAATGCAAGAAATTTGATGCTCAGAATGTCAAGAATTAGACTGTCATAACGCTATTTGTTTTATTCAACAGTGTTTTATTCCAGAATGTGTTGAAATAACACACGCTGCACACAGTTTAAACTAAATAGTAAATATTTGCATTATGTCCGAACGTTCTGTTCTCCCTTCCTCACCCCTTGTCTCTTTGACTGATGACCTCAGAGATTTCTCAGTTAATAGATCACCAAGAGCACATTATTGTATGCGGATAACTGCCACTCTGTGCCACCCCTGAGGTTGTGCCCTGGCTGGAAATCCTGTTATATGTTCACAAACGCCATTACATATTGATCACTAAGCCCTTCTCATGAGAGAGCGGTCTGACTGGTCTAAACTTGATTGCAATTACCAATAATACAAATATTAACATTTGCCTATATTAACACCACACATGCAATTTATTATATTAACAGTAAGTTATGACATGAGAAAACATAAATGGGGGATCATGGCATCTTGAATATATTTAACTAGCTACAGGACAAATTTGGTAGGGAGGGGGCTGTGCAGGATGTCAGGGATCAGAGATTTGCTCTCTTTAGCAGTTAGCAATACTACTCCTTATATTTCAACTGTGTGTGTGTGTGTGTGTGTGTGTGTGTGTGTGTGTGTGTGTGTGTGTGTGTGTGTGTGTGTGTGTGTGTGTGTGTGTGTGTGTGTGTGTGTGTGTGTGTGTGTGTGTGTGTGTGTGTGTGTAACTGTGTGTGTATTATTTAACATTTGATTAATTAAAGATGATGCTGCCATGATGCAACCATTATAGGTTTACTATGTTGTTGGTGTTATATGTTATATGGAGCAATCTTTCATATTCATGAAGTTATCTTATACTTCCATGCAGGGTTCGAGTTATGGTTCCATCTTTGTGGGGGTCTCTTGAAGTTGTTGACGGAGGGGGGGTGGGGGGGGGGGGGGGATCTGAGGAGAAATCTCTACAGAAATATTATAGGCCTTTATTACACGGGTCTTCTTAATGCCGTGGAACGCTCCGTTCACTTGCATGGGTAGTAGTCCGGTAACTTGTCAACCCGAGCGTCTTCGGTTGCTAAGCGACGTCAACGTCTTTGGCGGACTATTTCGCTGCTGATCAACACTACGAATGCTGGTAAAGAATAAATTGTAAAAAGACACATGTGATGTTATTTTCCAAATAAGATTTGAAAAGCTTTGGAAGTTTATTTACAACACTATTTACATGGTTTCGGAGTAGTACACTTTGACATTTTAATACAGTTCAGCAAGAAAGGCGACGAAGAATAAGAAGGGGGCGTTCCAGTCTGTGTAAACGGGAACCCCCACCACACGAGAACGCCCATTTGTGTCTGCAGTGGGATGATATTGGATTCCGTGGACTTTGAAACCCGTCCCCACGCACAGGGCAAGAGGAGGAGCAAGAGGATTATACCAACAAGGATCTTGAGCTCTGCCTTATTTATTTTTTGCACTTTGAAGGGGACAGAGAGCAATGGGTTTACTGGTGCCAATCCTGCTGGCTCTTCTAGCCTCTCTATTTGGAGGATATTACCTTTTAGGAGCATTCAGAAAGCAAAGGCCAGGTGAACCCCCATTAGATAGAGGTCCCATTCCCTGGTTGGGCCATGTGTTGGAGTTTCGCAGGGACACAGCAAAGTTCTTAGAGAGGATGAAGCAAAAACATGGGGACATATTCACGGTACAACTTGCTGGGAATTACTTCACATTTCTCATGGATCCTTCATCTTTTGGTGCTGTCTTCAAGGAGGCCCACACAAAACTGGACTTCAGTGCTTTTGCAAGGAAGCTGGTGATCAGAGTTTTTCATTTCTATCCAGAACTTACAAAAAAGAAATTTCATGATTCCAACAACAGACATCTGATGGGTGATGGACTAGTATTATTGACAGAAAGTACAATGAAATTTTTCCAAAATCTCATGCTCCGCAGTATAGGCAAAGGTGGAGACCAAAATACCTGGATTGAGGATGGACTTTTCATGTATAGTTACAATATTGTTTTCAGGGCAGGGTACCTATCAGTGTTCGGCAATGTGTCTTTAAGGGAGGCCGGTAGCACTGAGAAATCCTTTGAGATGGACAGAATACAATCTGATGCAATGTTTACAGAGTTTCATAAATTTGATCAATACTTCCCCAAACTGGTGTATGGTGTCCAGTCACCCAGAGAGAGGATTGAGATCAGGAAGCTAATGAGAATGTTTTGGAAAACTTTGTCATCACAGGTTGTCAAGAATAAGGGGAATGCCAGCAACTGGGTGCGTGAACAGCTGCAGACCAGCGAGGGACTAGGAATGAAGGAGTTCATGCAAGACCGATGCCTGTTTCTAATGCTCTGGGCGTCCCAGGGAAACACAGGGCCTGCTGCCTTTTGGCTATTAATGTACCTCATGAAGAATCCAGAGGCTATGGCTGCTGTGAGGAGAGAGGTGGACAGGGTTGTGATGGAATCTGGGCAGGAAGTGAGGCGTGGTGGCCCTATCATCAATCTGACCTATGACATGATCCAGAAAAGTCTGATCCTTGACAGTGCTCTTGAGGAGACCCTGAGACTGACTGTTGCGCCCGTTCTCAGCAGAGCTGTGATGGAAAACATGAACCTCAAAATGTCTGATGGTCGTGCGTATCAGATTCGACAAGGCGATATAATTTCTCTCTTCCCTTACACTGCCATTCAAATTGATTCCAAAATTCACCCTGACCCACTTTCTTTCAAATACGACCGCTTTCTTAACCCAGATGGCAGCAAGAAAACAGATTTTTACAAGAACGGGAAGAAGTTGAGGTACTACACAATGCCGTGGGGAGCTGGTGTCAGTATGTGCCCTGGCCGTTTCTTTGCTATGAATGAGTTGAAGCAGTTTGTGTTTTTCATGATATTATATTTTGACTTTGAGCTGAAGACTCCTAATGAGGAGGTACCTGACATTGATGTTAAGCGATGGGGTTTTGGGGCCATGCAACCCACAAGAGATGTTGGTTTCCGATACAGACTCCGATTTTAAATTAGACATCACACTTTTGAGTTAAATGGATGGTAACCTCCATTTTTGTTTATGGATGGTAACCTCCATCCAACTTGTGTATGTTATGTTTTCAGGCACCTAATCTAGTACAGTATCTTAAACCTATAATGGTTGCATCATGGCAGAATCATCTTTAATTAATCAAATGTTAAATAATACATACACACACACGCACATGCACACGCACACGCACACACACACACAGTTGAAATATAAGGAGTAGTATTGCTAACTGCTAAAGAGAGCAAATCTCTGATCCCTGACATCCTGCACAGCCCCCTCCCTACCAAATTTGTCCTGTAGCTAGTTAAATATATTCAAGATGCCATGAACCCCCATTTATGTTTTCTCATGTCATAACTTACTATGTTAATATATACAATTGCATGTGTGGTGTTAATATAGGCAAATATTAATATTTGTATTATTGGTAATTGCAATCAAGTTTAGACCAGTCAGACCGCTCTCTCATGAGAAGGGCTTAGTGATCAATATGTAATGGCGTTTGTGAACATATAACAGGATTTCCAGCCAGGGCACAACCTCAGGGGTGGCACAGAGTGGCAGTTATCCGCATACAATAATGTGCTCTTGGTGATCTATTAACTGAGAAATCTCTGAGGTCATCAGTCAAAGAGACAAGGGGTGAGGAAGGGAGAACAGAAAGTTCGGACATGATGCAAATATTTACTATTTAGTTTAAACTGTGTGCAGCGTGTGTTATTTTTGTCGTAGGCTATTGTAGTGTCAGTGAACCCATTGTTTCACCTGGAATAAAACACTGTTGAATAAAACAAATAGCGTTATGACTAATTCTTGACATTCTGAGCATCGAATTTTTTTGCATTCTGGGGAATTGTTATGCACCAATTCAGCCACACGGATATCTATTTCTACCATCAGTTGATGGTAGAAATTCTTAATTTATGTGAAGGAATAAAAAAATACAACAGTTATCCGGTGAAAATCAAAATATAATGGAATATAATGCAGTTTGTATTGTGGAAGAATATTACTATACCCTTAGAGGGATTATAATTAATATCTTGCCTATTCTATAAGGATGAAAAAAGCGGGGAGCCTTCTGAAGAGAATCTTGCTTCTTAGAAAGGTCATCCGATGTTCTGTGCCACCAGAATGTACTAATATTCAGGCCCGGGGACCAAGGTGACACAGGGAGGATTCAGATATAGACAAAGCATCTATACTGCTTGTGCAGGGACAGAGTACCCCCTGGTGTGAAGAGTCTGGTGGTGGTGTTATATATAAGTGTCCTAGAAGCTTATCCGTATCTTGGTATCAACCCCTGTCCAGACAGAGCTTCACGTCAAGCTCTGTCATCATCACTGTTGAAAGCCCTTGCATTCGCATAATTGGGACCTATGGGATCAATTACTTATCATCTAAGATGTCGCCAAAGAGAATGAAACGGATATCTTATTATTATTATAAATTTATCATGCACAGCAGAATAGCACATTATTATATTTTATGTGTTGGTTATAGAAAGTTAACTTTACGTAATGAACATTGCTTTAATTTATAGTTTTTCAATAGTTGCAACATAGCCTTTAAAGGAATTTGTAAAAACAACTTATTTCATGTTATCTTCCAATGCAATATATAATGTACTATCACCCACAAAAGTGCAAGATCTAAATAAAAGTGAACGGTGATGTACTTTACTTTACTACTACTACATCTTTAATGCATTGCATCACATATCCATGTAAATTAATATATTTAACTGGAATCAGCGTGCAAACAAAAACAACCTACCGACAGATGGGCATTAATTGAACTTTTGCTGAACTCCTGTTGTCACGAGAACCAGCCAATGTCAGGCATCAAACCCGCAAGCTCACAGGAGAGCGTAAATGAAACAAACTGATAAAGAAGTATATATTCCACTGTCTTTTCTTCTTTGGTTGTCTGTCAGTCATCGTCTCACTGTTTTTAGCCCCCTGCTGCATTATCTGTCTCCCTAGGCTGCAGCAGATCAAACCACCTTTTACTATGCGTTAATGCTGACAACTGCCAAACAAGTTTGGCAGTTGTTTCCCCTTTTACTGATTTAAAAGGAAACACAAATATGTCAAAACTTTGTAACCAAGTTATGCTGCTGTTGAAAGTAGGCGTAATTGGACATTTCTCCCCCCAGCATATCGACATGCTCACTAGAAATTGTGTCACCTCTGATATGAAGAGATGATAATAACAGAACCACACGCCTTTCATTGCAGGTTCTTGCAACAGACCTTCTACTTAACATTGGGCCTCTCTCAATTCCAAGTATGCCACATTTGAACTTGTGTACTCGGTAGTTTGTACTTGGCGAGGTCTACTCGGGAGGACGCAGTACCGCCATTTGAACAGCAGCATTATGGATGACGTTACCATCTGAGCTAATGCATCAGAATTATAACTAATGGTTTGTAATTTTCTCATTCGCCATTGATGCTGGTTTCGCATCGCAAAATGCATTCTGGGATACTTTGCTCCCCCAAGTCCACACAAGTCACCTCTCATCTTCGATAAAATGGGTGGAGCAAGAACCGATCTGGGCATTGGGAGTGTGATTGGCTAGAAGCAAAGAATGGAACAGTACTTGGGCTGCGACTGATGATGTTTCACAAGAACAGTACAGACGCTGATTGAGGAAGGGCCACAGTTCCATGAAAGTCTTTGCATCGTTATTTTCTCCTCGTTATCGACATGTGGAATGTGTCACAGGGATGTCGCTACAGATGTTAAGTGTCACAGTCCTTTCGATCAGCAGTCAAACTGCCCTAGCATCATCTACTTATACAACATTGAAAATACAACATTGCTCAAGGGTTTGGTATAGGAGGCATTTAAGAATTCCGCAACACTATACACAGAACCACCTAAATAATCCCTACTTGCCTTTTAAATCTGCGTCTGTATCTTGATATTGATATTGGTTGTCTTGAAACCATGAGTCCATCCTGGAGTCTGTCTCTGCCCTCACCACATGTTTGGACAATGAAAACGATGGTGTCTTAGCCATTGTTGGCAGAACAAATGACACGGGATTCACAGAAAGTATCCCTGAACAACCTTGCCGTCTCCATTTTTAGATTACCCCTAGGATTGATGTGTGTTATCATGAATATTGATAGATACCACATTCATCTACATCCATCTCTACTAGCCAGCAAGTTCTGTGTGGAGATTATCACTGTTCTGTGTTTGCGTGTGTGTGTGTGTGTGTGTGTGTGTGTGTGTGTGTGTGTGTGTGTGTGTGTGTGTGTGTGTGTGTGTGTGTGTGTGTGTGTGTGTGTGTGTGTGTGTGTGCGTATGCGCGTGTATGCATGTGTATAGATATGTGCAAGTTCAAGCTTCTTTCCTTTGTTTTTCTGAATGCTATTGTGTAGTACTATTTATCTGGCGCGAGTGCAAACAATTGCATTGCATTGCTTACTCACGATCAACATGAAAGATGATGCTGTAACAATGGTACCAAAGTGAGTAGTATAAAAAAAAAAAGCAATGCAACAAGACAATAAAATATGTTGTTTTCATCTCACCCTGCGATAAAAGGATAATCGCTTTAAAGAGTGTCACAACTCCCTTGGTTCTTTTCGGGAATGTGGCAGAGCAAGCATGACTTCAAACTCCATTGAATATCTCCCAAGGTCTTCCTAAGAGTAAAGACAATTACCAACGTAGATCTGGAAGAAAAAATACCATGGAAGATCTAGAATGAGAATGACCAGCATCGATCTAGAATGACAATGACTTGAATAACTATTACAATGCATATCTAAAGCTCAATTACTAATGCGCATCAAATATCCCAGCCATCATAATCGTTAACACAGCATCTCGCTGTGTAGCTCTTTGTCGTTGAGAGTTCCTTGTTCTTTGTTTTTGTGTCGTGTCAGGTTTGAAGGAGTCAGAGGTTGATTGGTTAGTAGTTCTAGTTGTGCATTTCAGTTGGTAGATTTAGCTCAGGGAGTTTCAAAGTTGTTCTAGAGCCCAGGGTAAATCCACAGCTCCGCAAAGATATGGTCCGGAAAGGGGACAATTCCTGTTCTACGTTGCACAAACTTTGGTTTTATCTGAATAATTTGCACACATTGGGCCCTATTTTAACGGTCTGAAACGCAAGTGGGAAGCGCAAAGCGCAAGTAGCTTTGTGGGCGGTTCTACGGCGCTATCGCTATTTTACAGGCGGATAAATGACACTTGCGTCGCGGCGCAAGTGTCAAAAGGGTTGGTCTGAAGCAGCCTAGTTACCCGTAGGTGTGGTTTGGGCGTAACGTCCAACAAACCAATGAGAGTGCCAGCTCCCATCCCCTTTAACCCTCATAGGGTGTTCGTTTTTTTGTTACACAGGAGGTGCTGCTGGGTCTGGTGGACCCATTGCATTTTAGGCCTTTTAAATCAACATAATCTAACTTTTTTTTTTAAATACTCACTAAATGGTTACTTCAACCCAATTGCAAGTAATATAAACAACACATATGTTAAATTTGTTCCCTTTACCTTTGTTAAATCACATTTATGAATAGAGGTGCCACTCGTTTTTGTTTATTTTCGTATTAGCATGTAATAAAATAAGGAAATGCATCATAAAACAGGCATAACTGGGAAATTATCAACATTTTAGAAATTGAAACATACTCAATAACATCTGTCTGAACAACACATTAAAGCCTTTGAACACAGCCATTATACGTATATCAGTCTATACCACACATGAGGGGCAGAGTCTCACTGTGTGTGTATTGAATGTGTATTTTTTGCACTGGTTGCATGTATATTGTGTTTTATATTATTATGTATTATGTATATTGTGTATTTGTCTTTTACGTTTCGGAGCTGGCTGATGCTGATCCTCCTCTTCAAACTCAGTGTCAGACTCTGAATTTTCAGAAATGTTATCCTCACTTTCTGAAACTGTTTCCTCTGCATCACCATCAAAACCCTCTGTCTCTTCAAATATCAACTGTAAGGCAGTCTGAACAGAGAATAGCTTTGCCATCTTGATCAGTTGTGGTATGGAACCACACTGACAGAGATTTTGCTCACACCAAGGGCCCATTCACCTGCTTTACTCTCCACACACACACACACACACACACACACACACACACACACACACACACACACACACACACACACACACACACACACACACACACACACACACACACACACACACAGAGAGAGGAGAAAGGGAAAATGAGGGCGCACAGAACCTATGATTTCCACACTTAAACTAGCTCCGGGTCCACTAACGACCCGAACACCCTGTGTGTAATATAAATGTGATGGGGGGGTATACAGGGGGGGGGTCCTTGAAAATGTTTTTTTGATTTAGGTTCCTCACAGAAAATGAGCCAAAGCCAATGAATCTTAGTGCAAAAAAATAATTATTTGTATCACTTTTATAAAGCTAAAAACTGAAAACGGGTCCCACAGACCCGAACACCTTATGAGGGTTAAGAGCCATGAGCGCATTTGAATCGGACGAGTTGATATTTTGACAGCACGTCTGCAGTCTCCGATGAGACAGATGCACATGAATTTCAAACTGCAAATGGCTCAGTTTATTGCCAAATAATATGGCCTAATTCACACATGGAATAAGGGGTTTTCTTCCACAACTTCAGAAATACTGAGTCATCAAATACATTTCGGCAAAGAAAACGTATAACATATGATTTGCGGTAACTGTGGTTCTATTTAATGATATACGCAATACATTATAAACATTGTTTCTTATCAGTATTGTATGCTATCCTAATATGCATGTGTCCCCGCGGTAATAGACATTGCCATTGATTGTATTATGCGTTACGTGTTTAGGTTGCGTGTGTTTAAACAGAGCACACACGCGCGCCCGCATTCATTAATTCTTTTTAACACTCACTCGCGGTAAAACAATGTTTTTCACGATCAAATACTCAGCAATCCTAAAAGTTATGGGCATGTAGGCCTACACGATGTCTCTGTCAAGAAAATATGTGTTTGCTGTACGGTGTTTGCAGATGCATTGATTTAAAAGTACAACTTATTACCGCTGCATCAGCTGGGGCCTCATGTACTAAGGTTGCGTACGCATAAAAACGTGGCGTACGTTCTTTTCCACGCTCACGTTCAGATGTACAAAACGTGAAATGACCGTAAAAATGTGCGGTCCCCACGCCAGCTCCAGAGCTGTCGTACGCACGTTTCTACAGCTATTGTTCCTTTGGCGACACTTAGAGGTGACGCTGGGAAACTGGGAAAAAAGGTGAAAACAATGACTCAGAGTGATTTGCACATCAGAGACACACTAATGAACAATTAACACACCCTGCAATTATATGGGTGGCTATAAAAGCATGCGCAATGGATGAAGAAAATTGTTTTAAAAATGGCTGCGTTAGCGTTGTTAGAGGACATCGCAAATGGTCAAATCCGAAGGGCGCTGGAGACGCCGGGGCCGACGGAGGAGACGCCGGGGCCGACGGAGGAGACGCCGGGGCCGACGGAGCAATCCGTGCCCTCTCCTTGCTTGTCTATTCAAAAATAAAAAAATGAAGTTAATAAACACGAGTCAAAGTCTTTAATATCCTGGCATCTTTACGCACGACTTATGTGTATTGCAAGCAGCCAATTGTATGACCAGCATTTATGACTTCAGCATATTTACCTTGGGGATGATCGGTGTCCCCTTCATGGGCTCCCACCACTCCGGTGAGAGCTGTGTCACCGATCAAAGCGGCCACTCTCAAATCGAAGGGGGAGAGTTCCCCAACTCCCGTCCCCCCACCTGTTGCGGTCACGCTTCGGCGGTGGGCAGAAACCCTCCGCTTCACCTCCACCTTGAGGTCTGACCACTTTTTTTTAATTTCAGAGTGTGTGCGCTGCTGAGACCCCACTGCATTGACGGCCTCGCAAACACACTCCCACTCACTTCTCTTTTGTTTTGCATTTATTCCTGTTGACAGGGTTCCAATAGCATATGCTTGCGCATTTCTACCTCGTGGAGCAAAATCTCGAGCTCAGACTCTGTGAAGTTTCGTCTTTTGCCTCTGTTCATGGTGCCAGGTGATCGGATTAAGAGGTGAATCTCAGGTCCAGAGGCCTATTTAAATGAAATTGCATATTTAAATGAGGGCGTGGACAGGGAGGAGTTTGGCACCTCGGCATGTGCGCTCAATTCCACGTTGATCGAGATGTACAAAAGAAACGTGCTTGGATCCATGCGTTCGCACACTTTGATACATCTGAATTTATTTGTGCGTAAGACAGTTTCTGGGTTTTGGCGTACGCCAAGTTTCAGTATGAAATCCACGCAAGTCTTACGTGACTTTTAACGCCAAGGTTGTGATCTATAAAAAAACAACTTGACGGGAAAATGTGCGCAGCCCTAAGCAAACTCTGACCCATGCGTACGCATGGTTTGGAGGAAAAGGAGAATTGGCGACACAGACGGTGTGGTGGTGAACTGAAGTCAGACCGAAGAATTGCAGAGTGAGAAGAACGATTATGTTTTATCATCGCCCTTCATAAATTTAATTTCAACCCGTATAATGCGTCAAATCCTAATCTGAATAATTTAAATCCACTGCGTTATTTCTCAGTTATAACTCCAGAAATATCTCCTTAGAATAGAAATAAAAAGAAATTCTCTATATTTAATCCCGTCACTCCATACTGTCCACTGACGGCGCGACTGCATGGAATAAAGCATCTGTCCAACATGTGTCAATAACATAATATTTTTATGTGACACTGTAAACACCTGTAATCCTTAGCCCAAGTGAAGGAGTTCAAGTAGGCTACCTCGGGGTCTTGTTCGGGAGTGAGGGTATGGAGCGTGAGATTGGCCGGAGAATCGGAGCAGCCGGGGCGGTATTGCGTTCGCTTTACCGCACCATTGTTACGAAAAGAGAGCTGAGCCGCAAGGCAAAGCTCTCGATCTACCGGTCGATCTTCGTTCCTATCCTCACCTATGGTCGAGATCGCGGGTACAAGCGGCCGAGATGAGTTCTCTCAGAAGGGTGGCTGGCGTCTTCCTTAGGGATAGGGTGAGAAGCTCAGCCATCCGTGAGGAACTCGGATTAGAGCCGCTGCTCCTTTACTTAGAAAGGAGTCAGCTGAGGTGGTTCGGGCATCTGGTAAGGATGCCCACTGGGCGCCTTCCTTGGGAGGTGTTTCAGGCACGTCCAGTGGGGAGGAGACCTCGGGGAAGACCCAGGACTAGGTGGAGAGATTATATCTCAACACTGGCCTGGGAACGCCTCGGGATCCCCCCGTCAGAGCTGGTCAATGTGGCCCGGGAAGGGGAAGTCTGGGGCCCCCTGCTTGAGCTGCCCCCCCCGCGACCCGACCCCGGATAAGCGGACGAAAATGAGATGAGATGAGACTGTAAACACATAATCAAATGTCAATTAAATCCCAAGTGTGAAAAACCAAGCCACACTCCTCATCACAATCGTTGTCCGTTACTCTTGATGCTTTTCATGACAAATCAGCCATTAAAAAGGGGTTAAGTTCAAGAACATTTTACGTGGGTGATTACAAACTGATTATCCTAGGCGTTCTCGTCAGTCTTATTACCGTAACCCTATAAATACAGAGGTGAGCGCCGTGGTAATGCTGCACCATATGGCACTTCTGGCGGACCATGCAAATGGCAGGATTCGGAGGGAGAGGGTATTAAGGGACCATAACGACTTATTGGTAGGCTAGATAAAAATATGTAACTATGTCAGACCACTTCTTTTTTTAATTCTGGGACAGTGCGCTCCGTGCTACTGACAGAGTTCACTGCTGCAGCAACATGTTGCCACTCACTCTGCTTTTTGTTGGCGATCCCAATCCCGTGACCGCCGAACAAAACTACCTTTCGGGCCTCCATCTCACCCACAAGTGTCTCCACTTCAACCTCCGTGAAATTTCGCTTTTTTGATTTTCTCAGTACTTCTGCCATTGTTTCCATCAAGAAATAATAGTGGCGAAGTCACGCCCCTTCCGGTAGAGCTCATGGGACCTATGAGCTCGAAAAATATGAATGGGTGTCAATGGAGAGAAAATAATTATTTTCTGGTCCCGGTCTTTATATGCCCTGGATTACACATATGTTGTTTGTGGATTTAATGATAATTTTTCATGCAAAGAGTTCAACCGTTTATTGTGCAATTGTTCAGATAAAGGCTGTAGAGAAAACACAACGAGAAAGACTACATGGCTCGTATGTGACGACACGCTCCCTGCGACTGGCGTGGAGAAGACGACAATCTTCCCATCGGCATAACTGAAACTCTGCACGTGCCCCGATTTATGATGGTGTTCACCTCTTTCGATGCTTTTATCCTCCCCTTGGAAACAGCGGTGAAGTGGGGCAGAGAGATCGCCATCTCTGTGCCGAGTTCCAAGTGCGGGTGTTGTGACGTATATCATATGCGTCGAGAGCAGCGAAGAGCTGTAGTTCACAAAGCGGCCTCACATAAAACCTAAAATTATCAATCTTCTTCACGACAATTTTTAGTTTTCTTTGCATGAAAAATTATCATTCAAATCCACAAAAAACATATGTGTAATCCAGGTCATATAAAGACTGGGACCAGAAAATAATTATTTTCTCTCCATTGACACCCATTCATATTTTTCGATCTCATAGGTCCCATGAGCTCTACCGGAAGAGTCGTGACTTTGCCACTCTATACCGGCATCTGAGTCTGTTTTATATGCAGATCGCATTCATGAGGTCATTTGCATTGACCATTTATGGTTAAAAAGGGGCGTGTAGAGGGCGGAACGTGAAGCTGATTCAGCTGCGCACAATTGTAGTCAGTATGTGATTTATAAAGCAAAGATTGCGTACCGGTGTGCGTACGCAGTGTTTTATAAATCTGAATATTTTTTGGCGCACGCAAAACTTGGCTTCTGGGCGTACGCACATTTTTAGTAACGATCCCACGCACAGTTTTATAAATGAGACCCCTGTTCTTTCCCAAATAATTTACCAATAATGTGCGGCTAGGTAGATGGGAGAAGCAAAGTGTATGAGCGAGGTGCACAAGCAATTCACAGAAAGTATCGCATGTATGCATGCGCCCTTAAAATAGCATCTGAACAACGCGCCACTGACTTTAAACCAGGTATTTCCTGGTTGGGGTCTCATTTATAACCGTTGCGTACACACAAAACGGGGCTGAAATTGGCGTACGTGACTTTCCACGCCAAGGTTGTGATCTATAAAAAAACAACTTGACGGGAAAATGTGTGCAGCCCTAAGCAAACTCTGACCCATGCGTACGCATGGTTTGGATGAAAAGGAGAATTGGTGACACAGATGGTGTGGTGGTGAACTGAAGTCAGACCAAAGAATTGTAGAGTGAGAAGAACGATTATGTTTTATCATCGCCCTTCATAAATTTAATTTCAACCCGTATCATGCGTTAAATCCTAATCAGAATAATTTAAGTCAACTGCGTTATTTCTCAGTTATTACTCCAGAAAAATTCAAAAAAATTCTCTATATTTAATCCCGTCACTCCATACTGTCCACTGACGGCGCGACTGCATGGAATAAAGCATCTGTCCAACACGAGTCAATAACATAATATTTGTATGTGACACTGTATACACATAATCAAATGTCAATTAAATCCCAAGTGTGGAAAACCAATCCACGCTCCTCATCACAAACGTTGTCCGTTACTCTTGATGCTTTTCATGACAAATCACGCATTAAAAAGGGGTTATGTTCAAGAACATTTTACGGGGGGGGTTACAAACTGATTATCCAAGGTGTTCTTGGTCAGTGTTATTACCGTAACCCTATAAATACAGAGGTCTGCGCCGTGGTAATGCTGCACTATAGGGCACTTCTGGCGGACCATGCAAATGGCAGGATTCGGAGGGAGAGGGTATTAAGGGACCATAACAATTTATTGGTAGGCTACATAAAAATATGTAACTCTACGTTAGACCACTTCTTTTTTAATTCTGGGACTGTGCGCTCCGTGCTACTGACAGAGTTCACTGCTGCAGCAACATGTTGCCACTCACTCTGCTTTTTGTTGTTGGCGATCCCAATCCCGTGGCCGCCGAACAAAACTACCTTTCGGGCCTCCATCTCACCCACAAGTGTCTCCACTTCAACCTCCGTGAAATTTCGCTTTGTTGCTTTTCTCAGTAGCCTACTTCTGCCATTGTTTCCGACAAGACATAATACTTGCATCTGAGTCTGTTTTATATGCAGATAGAATTCATGAGGTCATTTGCATTGACCATTTATGGTTAAAAAGGGGCGTGTACAGGGCGGAACGTGAAGCTGATTCAGCTGCGCACACTTGTAGGCACTCTGTGATTTATAAAGCAAACATTGCGTACGGTGTGCGTACGCAGGGTTTTATAAATCGGAATATTTTTTGGCGCACGCAAAACTTGGCTTCTGGGCATACGCACATTTTTAGTAACGATCCCACGCACAGTTTTATAAATGAGACCCCTGCTCAGTAGCGCAATGGTATTCAGAAACGGCAAAATACCGTTTGCGCCAAAACACGCCTCCTCCTTCCGCCGAACCGCCCCTTGGGGCGCATGATCAATCCCTAATTTACCGGCGAGTGGCGGTGGTGGGAAAAGAATGCTCTGCGCCAGTTGTAAACTAGCAACGACACATGCGCCAGTGACTAAGTCACTTGCGCCAGATGCAAGATAGTGCCCATGGTGTGTCTGGATGTGGCTGTTGTGTGATAAATGTGATAAATGATAAATGTGTCCATTCCAGCAAATTGCTTCAACACATTTTGGTCCAACACTTTGTGTTTGGGTAAGCGCAGGCGAGAACGAGGTGGGCCATGTTTAGAATACAAGTTAAGTTGGGCGTGTCTGTGTGCGTCTCTGTTCTCTCTCTTTCTCTCTGTCTGTCTGTGTCTATGTCTCTCCCTCTCTCTTCTTTCTTATCTTGCCCTCGATTTGTTCATATCCTCCTTAGTGTCTTAAACTACTCCAAATTAGTACCCATGGGTTCTCCACATTCATCATCATCGACATTCTCTTAAACTTCCTCCTTCCCTGTTGCTTTTAATGGGAGGGGATTGAGCGGTGGGGATATTGGGGTATGCAGGTGACTGATGTGTTTCTCCTCTCCTTCTCCCGTCTCACCCTGTTCTGTCGATCCCCGGTTGTCTTATTTTTCACTCTGTGATTATTTCAAGTTTTCTTTGTCTTTTGGTCTGTAGGATTTCAGAGACGCCCGGCAGATCCCCCTGACGGCGCCTGTGGGCAGATTCCCTTTTTTCTTTGGAACGGCCATTTTCGCCTTTGAAGGGATTGGAGTGGTGAGTCCAGTCTCTAGAGTCTGCCTCATGATGTTTAACCAGTTGTTGTATCATACTTTCTGAAGTCTGGCTCGTTCCGCATTTCAGTACCGAACCAGACATGTCGCCGTGCGTGTGGTTGCAAAAGCTCACTCGTCGCATGCGCAATATTCCGTGAGCATGCTGGGCCGCTTTGAAGCGGACTAATGATTGATTGAATAATGAGGCCGATTGTTTTTCTTTCATTGCGAGTTATTGCGCCCCATGTCGTCAAAGGAGTATTTTACATTTTTGAAACCTGCTTAGGCCATTTTCTAAACTTGACAACTCAGAGTTTCTCACCTACGAAATGGTAGGGCATTTTTTTTCCCCATTGACTTCCATTAAAAAAATTGCTGGGTGACCACCTGCACCAATGGAGTTTGTAATAACCAGACCATAACTCGGCCATAAGTCATCAACCTACAGTCTGGCATGATTAAGGAGCATGTACCAAATATTTGTTCATTTTGGTTTACAGGTCAGTTTTCCAGATCTGTGGGTCGGTCCAAAACTTTGAAGGTACAGCAAAATCTATCCAGACGGAACTTATGGGTCCTTCAGAAAAAACGATTCAGCCATCAAATAGGGCTTGAATACCAAGTTCCAGAAATGTTGGCAAACAGGGCGGGGGGTGTGACCAGGAATAATAGCGCCCCCCTGTGGTCAGTGCTCGACTCTTAGGAGACCTCCTTACTTATTAGTGCTGTCAGTTTAACGCGTTATTAACGGCATTAACGCAAACCAATTTTAACGGCATTGATTTTTTTATCACTTGATTAACGCTCCTTTGGCTTGGCAAACGTTGTAGTTTTTTCACCTTCTGTCTAGCAACAACTAGTCACGTTAGAAAAACGACACCACCATACCGGGGGCCTGTACTACGAAGCTCGATTAGAGGGTTAGCGAGGTATGTTGAGCTGAAAGCCTGGGTTAGCTGTACCACGAAAGTCGATCTCTTTAAGCGTCGCTGTATCACCATGGTGACTTATGCTCGCAACCAAACCTGGTCGGGAGCAGCTTTTCAACTTATGCTGCGTTTGAGTATTCTATGCGAACCGACTCGGATCTCGGATCTCGGATCTGACGCCACGCCCACACTTGAAGCGTTTTATTATTTTGCTCGGTCGTTGGAGGAAAACATGGACGCCACCCGGAAAGCTGTTGTCGCGGTAGCATTGGCAGAGGACCAGGCGCTCCAAAATAAGTAGGGTATAGGCCATAGGCAGAGATACGGACGCAGTAAGGTATTGCAGTAATACGAGTGACTGAAATTGCCATTTAATCTACCAAAGTGGTCCAAGCACAATGATAACAGTTTTACTTCAAATCACACAGGGCGCAGCCATCTTGAATTCTGTCTCGGAATTTTGCTCGGTCACCACTGAGTTCAACCGAGATGGCGAGTTTGCCGTCCGAGGAAAAGGGGCGTGTTTGTGCGTGTCGCTAGGCAACGTCCTCGGACCTCCGAGACGGATGGATAATAAAACGCAGCATAAGTGTACCCGGAGATCGGCAACTTAAATCAGCGTGCACAGCTTCCTAGCCCCTCGTCCGATAATGGCGTCACCATTTGTGGGTGTTCCCGTGGACGTTGACGCACTTATCGTACAGGCGTCTCTCCGGAGACAGAGGGTTTTTCGGGACAGAACCGATCCCTGGGCATTGTCTGACGATACTCTTTATGAGAGATACAGATTCTCATCAGAGGGTATTCGTTATTTGATCGTCCTTGTTGGACCGTATGCAGGCAATGCAATGCTACACAAAGAAGCCGTGCACTTACTGTTGCGCTGTGTGTCTGTGTTTGAAGTTCAAAGGTGGCCCCACGTTCAACGTACATTAACCTTGTGCCTTGTTGTCCATTATCCCTTACATAACCGCTATGTCAGTGACACAATTAGGCCTAGGTATTTTTTATTCTACAAATTCATATTATAGCTGTGAGAATTGTTAAAAATCACCTCCATAGTCGCCCTGGAGTCACAGGGCGACAGAGTCTCCTGCAAGAATCAGGGAAACCTAGACATTCTTTCCAAAAATGAAACATTTAGAAGAATACGTGATACTTTGCTTTGATAGTAATATACCTCTGATTGGAGATTGATTGTCGGCGGCTCCTCCAAAATAATGTTAGGCTTACCTTCAACTAAAAATGATAATTATTTTACCCTCAATCATTTCACATTTGATTAGCAAGACAATTATTTATGTCCATTGCCAATACATGAATACATACTCATTACAAACGCCTTGGATGTCGAGGCAGTGGGGTTATAGGACATCCCCCCTTCCACCATCATCGGCCGACCCTCGTTATTGGCCAGAGCCAGCTCCTCCGAAGTGGTGAAGGGCGGTGCGGCGGTATTAATTTGGGCCTTCATTTTATTTGCTACAGGTAATCAACATGAGATTAAAGGTTGGAGCCTAGGTACCTAGGGTACCTAGGGCCTCGGGGTCCGCGGCCTCGGGGTCCGCGGCGCGTTGCCAGGGGGTCCGTGAAGAGCTGTTGTTAGGCTACAACATAAACATACCGGTATTTATGGAAAAAATGTTGGGCCGAAATTGCGAAATTTTTATACACACATTTATAAAAAAGTAAAATCTATTTACATATTGTAAAGTTATTCCAAAATACAATAAAATGCTTATTTAACACTATTGTGGTATTAGCACTGAATGATTGAAGCATAAAAGAGTTCAAAAGCATCTAACAGAAAAAATAGACATGAGCCCATATGATTACATTTGCGTTGCGGTTATGAGGGGGTCCTTGAAATAATTTCTGCCCTATGGGGGGGTCCCCGGCCCCATATAGTTTGAGAACCCCTGACCTAGGGTACCTAGGGTTTGTTTCAGGTTAGAAAACCTAGGCCAAGACATCAGGTGTCTCCACCGCCATTTTCCCGTTGGTAGCAGCTATAGTTGACTTTTGCTGCTAGCCCACTCCACCAGAGAATTTCTGTTTGCCCCAGTGTATCCAGGAGAAGGGGGAGTGTCAGGGATGGTTTGAAGGAAGCGGTCAAGTTCTGCCTTGAACTGGATCAG
The DNA here is from genome assembly GCF_902167405.1 of Gadus morhua. Lineage (NCBI taxonomy): Eukaryota > Metazoa > Chordata > Actinopteri > Gadiformes > Gadidae > Gadus > Gadus morhua. The sequence goes on from NC_044063.1 coordinate 25,622,052, forward strand.
GGTTGGGATTGACTTAACATTTTTGGGTACAGCGTTATACAGAGCAGAGGCTGTTGATGAGAACGAGTGGAATCTCATTGTGTTGATGCTGCTACAATTGGAGCTTCCAAGCGGCCGTACACAGGTTACTCCTCGCCTCTCCGAGTGTTGGAACACCAGGTTGACGCTGTTGGGGATGGCACCGTGGAAGATTTTCAAGACAAGGATGACCATGTATCTTTCACGGCGGCGTTGTAGCGAGTAGAGGTTAAGACGCTTGAGGCGGTCCCAGTAGCTGAGATTCGAGCAACCCGCTATATTTGCAGTGAAAGAGCGCTGGATCGACTCAATCAAGATAACGTTGCACTGCAAATGTGGTGACCAGAGAGCACAGCAATATTCTACGATGGAGCGAACATAGGTCTTGAAGAGCAGTAGCATCGTGCTTTTGTCCCTGATTGAGAACGTCCTCAGAACCCAGACGGCTTTTCGTGCAGCTTCGGCTGTTTTTTTGGTGATGTGTTCCGCCAACGGAGATCTTTGTCAATGAAGACTCCGAGATTCTTGACGACATCGTCTGAGTTGATTACCAGTCCTGTTGATAGCTTGTACGGCTTCTGTAGTTCTTGATTCTTCCCGTGCTGCAGGAGCTGAAACTTGGACTCATTTAGCTCCATGTTGTTGTTAGTTGCCCATCGTACAACTGCGTGCAAATCCTCCTGGAGCAGCTTGCAGTCTGTAGGGGAGCCGATGCTCTTGTGGAGCTTTGAGTCATCAGCGAATACCTTTATTTTGCTGTGCTTAACGACAGAGAACAGATCGTTTATATACAAGATAAAGAGGAGTGGGCCCAGCACTGTGCCCTGCGGGACACCCCTCAGCACTCTGATGACGTTAGATCTCACACCATCAATCACCACATGCTGAGTTCTACCGCTGAGAAAGTTTGAGAGCCAACAATGCACTTTACCCTGGATTCCTAGGCCATTGTAAATCGGCTATATTCACCTGAAATTATTCAAATGGATGCTTACAACTTACCACATTGAATAATATTTTTTTATTTATTTTAGACTTGGCCCCATGTTCGTAGGAGCGTGCTGGCACCACATCTATGGGGGTAAAACGCATGATGATACATGATATTTTTTAGACAATATGCAGAATCATTTCACATACGAATTAACACGGTCGGCTATTTTTTGCCAGCACGCCACCCTAGCCATATTATGAGCAACCGTGTTCCCATTGGCTGTGATTTGAACTTTGATTTCCTTGTAGGAGTTCATAATAATTCACTGCTCGTCTTGGGTGAAATACACCGCTCTCGCTCGATTCATTTTGCGCAAGGGTGAGTCAAATGACGCAATAAACGCCCCTTTTATGTGAACGCGCATTGAACCTAAAGCGGAAAACGATAGTTATGTTATTATAACTCTAGTTCTATGATTGTAGGTGTAGCCGTCTAGGCTTCGCCTTATGGGCTTGTCCCGTGCGCGCGCTTGCAGCGCTGAGAATTCAAACTATGCACCAATCAGCGTGCACATTTCACACGGTATCGTGTCTATATAAGGCGGTTTATACCGTCGCTCATCCTCCGCGTTTTTCTTTCAGCATTTGGAGGGTACAGCAGGTGGGAAACTAGACGGCTACGCCTACAATCATAGAACTAGAGTTATAATAACATAACTATCGTTCTATTTCATGTAGGCTACGCCGTCTAGGCTTCGCCTTATGGGCTAAGGTGAAACTGCGAGCGGAGCCCGATCAATGTACTCCTGCTGGACCCCAGTCAAAACGACCTAAGTCACCAGCACATTAAGACTCAAAAAGCCAAGGAAGTGTAAAACACAACAGCTTAATAAAAAACGAATTCCTCCTAGATCAAGCAAGGCAATGATCAAGAGAGAAAAAAGTGAGTCTGTAAAGACTCCGGCTCTGATCCGTGCTTCATGGAACCCATGAAAAGGAAAAGAAAAACCAGAGCAACACGGTTTCCATTAGGTCCGCTACCACCGGGGGCGGAGCTACGGAATCCTGCTCTCCAATAAGGGGTCTCTCTCGGCCGTTTCTTATTTGAAAGAAACGGCGGGAGTGCCATACTGGCAAACAAAACCACCTGACAATTGGCGGGCCAATAGTAAAAACCCCTAGCCTGTTTTTCATTTGAAAAAAGGTGGGAGAGTAAGACTGGTAGTCAAGTCCAACTCGCCAGCCGGCGAGAGTAAATCCAACCACGCCGCTTTAAAGAACATGTCTATATTCTTAAGCCGTAAAAGGGGTCCCGGACTCCAGCACAGAGTTGCCGAGTGAGCCCCTGGACATGTCTAACATGTAAAAACGGACAAAGGGGCCGGGGGAAGTTCAAGACGCAGCCGCGCAGATGTCTTCCACCGACACGCCCTTGAGTAGAGCTGTTGAAGCGGCCACGCTCCGGGTGGAGTGAGCTTTAACGCCCAACGGTGGCGCCAAGCCCTGCCGAGAGTAGGCTAAGCAAACACCCTCACATACCCAGCGAGAAAACCGCTGCTTAGATCGAGCGCGGCCCCTGCTAGCGTCGCTATAACACACAAACAACTGTTGTGTGGAGCGGAACGCGGCCGAGCGATTCACGTACATAGCCAATGCCCGAACCGGGCACAGGAGATGCAACTCCGCCTCCGCCTCACTAGAATGAGGCGGTGGGTGAAAGCCTTGAGCACAATATCCCTCGACCGAAAATAACTATTAATGTTCTTCGGGAGGAACGCAGGATTAGGTCTGAGCAACGCGAAGGAGCTGTCCTCGTTTAGCAACAAGCAACTCAGGCTGACAGACAGAGCGGTTAGCTCACCGGCCCGCTTGGCAGAAACCAAGGCCAACAAGAGCGCTGTCTTAAAGGACAGGGCATCCAAAGGGGCCTGAGAAAGCAGCTCGAAAGGATCCCTGGAAAATCCGGGCAACACGGTGGGGAGATCCCAGCGTGGTGTAAGCACGCGTGAAACAGGCCTAACCCGTTTCGCCCCACGCAAGAATCTCTTGACCAGTGGATGGCTGAAGATCGGTCCACCATCACAGCCTGCATGGCCAGCCGAAACGGCTGCCGCATAGACCTTGATAGTGGAGAAGGCCAAACCTTTCTCCAATAAGTTTTGCAGAACCTAAAGCACGCTTCCCACCTCGCATTGAGATGGGACAGCGTGGTTCCTCTCACACCAATTAGAGAAGGCGCACCACTTCGCCGCATAGAGGGAAGAAGTAGAAGGCGCACGAGCACTCTGAATAGTGTTGATAACCGTCTCAGGCAAACCTTTGCCCTGCAGGATCAACCTCTCAGGAGCCAAACCAACAGCCATCCCGAGACATCGGGCGGGTGGTGCACCGTCCCGTGGGCCTGTGAAAGCGCATCCGGCCTGAACGGTACCGGCCACGGCGCCGACCGCGAGAGCGCGGCCAGCTCTGGAAACCACAGAGCTGAACGGTTCTCCAGGGCCACTAATATCAGGGACAGTCTCTCCTGTCTGACCCGTTCCAGAAGAGGAAGGATCAGCTGGAGCGGGGGAAACGAATACAAGAGAGCCCGCGGCAAAGGTGTGTGTGCCAACGCATCTACCCCCAACGGGGGGAGATCCCGAGGGCTGAGGGAGAACCACCACCTGCTGTGCGTGTTCACCCTGGACGCGAAGAGGTCCACCTACGCCGTCCCGAACCGCTGCCAGATCAGTCTGACAATGTCGGGATGTAACCGCCACTCTTCTCGGCGGGGACCGCCTCGAGACATGAGGTCCGCCCCAAAGTTATGGGCGCCCGCGATATGCAGGGCTCTCAGACTGAGGAGATACTGATGAGCCCAAAGCCAGAGCTCGACCACCTTTCGGTGGAGAGCAGGGGAGCGGACTTCCCCCTGTCTGTTGATGTACGCTGCCGCCGACACGCTGTCTGTCCTGATCAGAATGTGGTGGCCACGCACCAGGTGAAAGAAATGCAACAGCACTTTCCTCACAGCGTCGAGCTCCAACACATTTATGTGTGCTGCAGGGGGCGTGCGCCACTCGTCTCCGACCGAGTGAGAGAGGCACGTTCCTCCCTCAACCCGTCAACGAGGCGTCCGTGAAGACCACTACGTAGGAAGCCACCCTGCCCAGGGGAACACCCCTGAGAATGGCGGAGGGTCTTTTCCAATATTCCAGGTCTGGCTACACCGAACGGAGAACGAGGAGCACCCTGAGCTTGTGTCGCCTTGGGTCCAACCGTTGGCGAGCAAACCACCGCTGGAGTCAGGGGGGACCCAGGGGGACCACAAGGTGGGCAGCTGCCATCAGCCCTAACAGGCGCATGGTGGACAGTGCGGTCACGTTTCTGCGAACGCGAAAACGGGAGAGCGCAGACAGGATGGCGTCTCGCCGAGGAGGCGAAAGCATCACAGTCATGGTGGCTGAGTCTAGGCAAAGCCCCAAGTAGACTGTATGCCGGCTGGGGAGCGGGGAGCTCTTCTCCCAGTTGATGGAAGGAGAGATGGTTTATCACCAACATGGTTTCCCTTCTCGCGGTCTCCTCTGAGTTGCTCAGAATAAGCAGGTTGTCTAGGTAGAAGAGAATCCTCTTTCCCTGACGCCTGAGCGGTTCCAACGCCGTCTCCACACACTTTGAGAAGGTGCGCGAGCCAGGGAGTAGCCGAACGGCAGACACTGGTACTCGTACGCCATCCCCATAAAGGCAAAGTGGAGAAACTTCCTGTGCGCCTGCCGAACATGGACGTGGAAGTAAGCAACCTTGAGATCCAGGGATGTCAACCAATCGCCCTCTCTCACACACCGGAACAACGCTCCGACAGTGAGCATTCTGAACTTCCTCGTGGCAACGAATCTGTTGAACACGCGAAGATCCAGAATAGGTCTCTTTTCCCCTGACTTCTTGGAAACCAGGAAGTAGCGGGAATAAAACCCTAGGTGAGACTCGTGGGGGGGAATGACAGTGATGGCCCCCTTCACCAAGAGACGTGCCACCTCTGCTGCCAGAGCAGTGCTCGCAGCCGGGTCCCGTAGCGTGGTCTCCACCAACCCCATAAAGGGTGGGGGACGACGCTTGAACTGTATGGGATGGCCCCATCTCAACGTGGTGTCCAACCACGATGGCAGAACGCACCGCTCTTGCCAACACGCATAGCGGTCGGAGAGAGGGCGAGCCGACAGCTGAGGAAGACCGTCCAGGAATAACCCGTATTCCTCGGCCCCTACCACTTCCACACTGCGTGTGAACCAAGGGGGGCTTCCCATGAAAGGGAGGAGGCTCAGCGAGCGTAGGAGACGTACCAGAACCAGCCGGTGTAAAAACAACGAGCTGTCTAGACGTCGCCCTCTTGCCTGCTGAACAGGGAGCGAGCCGTCCGGCCGCCGCACCTGTGCCCATGCGCTGTCCGCAGGCTGTAGCCACAGCGCACGGACCCGTCTCCTCACCTCCCACAAACTGTTGAAGGGAGGTAGAGGGAATAATGTGGGGAACCAGGAGACCGGTACAAGCGGCCGTATCCACGGGCTCGTGCCACGAGTCTCTGATCCGTCCACGAGGCTCCAAGGGACGCCGCTTCTTAGAAGCAGGTGAACCAGAGGCCATGTGAACACGCCGTCCGACCGCCACCCTACAGCCACCGGGCTGAGGGAGGGAAAGAGGCAACATGGAGGAACGCACCACAAGCGTAGGACGCAGGTGGCGCTGGGACCGGCCTGGACCCCGCTTCCTCCCGGCCTGCTGGTGGGAGGAGCCCGTGAGAATCGCCCCGAACCGGGAACGATTCTCACGGACAGACTGCTAGTGCGCGAGAACCTTGGAGAACCGGGGACCAAATAGGCCATCCGGTGCTAATGGACCCTGGACGAGGCTGGCCCGCTCTTGTTCCGGCACCGCAGTGTGGGAGAGCCATATGACCCTTTGGATCATGGTAGCCCACGCCATATGCCGGCCGGCTATCGGCTGGCACAGCTGGAGGATGGCGCTGGAAAACAAGTGAACAAGTGCTGCACAGGCGGGAACAAGGGGCACTGGGTAACCCGTCGGGAAGAAGATGGGGTGCGAAAGCACCCTGCATATCGTCAGATACGGGGGCGAGAGGCGGGGCCGGTATGGGAATCCCCTTGATGGCCACCGCCTCACCCACGATCTCCCCGAAGAGATCGGCCATCCGGCGCGGCCTCTCGTGTTGTACGGCGGTGGCGGTTGAAACCCGGGAGCGGGAAAAACCAGACGCCGAGTGGCCGAAGACTTCATCCATGGAAGCGTCGTTGTCGGCGTCGTCGTCGGCGTCGTCGGCGGCGTCGATGATGCCATCGTTGTCGTCAGGGCCGGCCCTGAACAGGTTGATGGCGTCAGCCAGGTCCACCGCAGGGGAAAAGAAGAGATGCCTGGAGAGGATCCCCTCTTCAGGCAGCTCCCGGCAGGCGACACAGGAGACGGAGGCCGCCATAGCAGCCGCGGCGTGGTCGGCGCCGAGGCACCGAAAGCACGCCAAGTGCCCGTCACCCGGTGCCAGGGAGGCAGGACAGGAGGCGCATAGGAGTCCTGAAAAGGACCTTGCTCCAGGAGCGCTCTCAGGTGGCCCTGAAAAGGGCAGTTTGTCTGCGGCCTCGCCTGAGCCAACGGCTTGGGAGATCCGTGTTGAAGTCATCTTCTTCTTATGTAGTGTTCTCAATTCTCGCTGATAAGCCCAAGTGCTGAAAGAAAAGGGAGGATGAGCGACGGTATACACCGCGTTATATAGACACGATACCGTGGGAAATGTGGGCGGTGCCCACGCTGATTGGTGCATAGTTTGAATTTTCAGCGGGACAAGCCCATAAGGCGAAGCCTAGACGGCATAGCCTACATGAAATAGAACCTGGTTCAACTAATTTAATCTAAAGTGAGCGTCGTGGTACCATTTAACTGATTGCGAGTTGCGGCTCTGTCGAGCCAGGTTTTCCCAAGAAAGCCTGGGTATGTTCAGCGAGGTTCGTGGTATACCCCCCGGATCTTGCTACACCGGAAACAAAACAACAAACACTCCGCAGGAACTTGTTGGGGCAAGCAAGGATACGGAGCGGGTGAAAAACTCCTTAAAAGTGTGTGTGTGTGTTAGTGTTGGCTCGTTCGTTCACGAACCGGTTCGAATGAACAAGTCTTTAGAACGAGTTGAACAAGTCTTTAGAACGAGTTTCCGGTGAATCGATTCACCAGAAACTCGACTGAACTGGGAGGAGTTGTTCGCGATTCAGCCTAGTTTCGGTTCGTTCAGCCTGGTTTCCGGTAGCGGTAAATCGCATCATGGAATGGACCCCATTGCACGGTTCTCAGCTGAGTCAGTCAGACTCAGTGAAGTTAGTTCTACCGGAAACTCGACTGAACGAACAAACGAACGAACGATTCGCGAACGACTCCTCGTGGCGAACTGAATCACGCGAACTGGGTGACGGAAACGAATCATTAAATCCACCACTAGTGTGTGTGTGTGTTTGTGTGTCACTCTGTTCGAGCCTGCACGAGAGTTCAATGTTGTCATTAGCTGTTACGTCTTTCTGACCAATCGCAGTTCAAGGCCCACCTGGGCTGTACCACTTCGGGAGGGGCCGCTCAGTTGCTCCCCTCTAGACAAAATCGACTTGGATGCGACATTGACAGTTTGTGAGAGGTTTGCGGACGCAAAGCTCTGGCTGCCGGACGGCGCTGCAATGAACTTTTATAAACGCAATATTGTTATCCTGCAGTAATCAGCCCGACAGCCCCGAACCGTTAGCGTCCCACCGGGAATTCTCCCGACTCTCCCGATTACCACTCCGCCACCGTGTGTGTGTGTGTGTGTGTGTGTGTGTGTGTGTGTGTGTGTGTGTGTGTGTGTGTGTGTGTGTGTGTGTGTGTGTGTGTGTGTGTGTGTGTGTGTGTGTGTGTGTGCATGTGTGTGTGTGCGTGCGTTAGTGCAGCCGTTATTGATAGTCTGGTCATGTGTATAGGCCTACGTACAGTAGGAATATTCAGACTGGTTTAATTAATAAACGTTATAGTATTTCCCATCTTTGCTGAGCAAGAGTTTTGTTCGAAAGTTCAGTGATTGAAACAAATAAAAGCCTGGGGTCTCATTTATAAAACTGTGCGTGGGATCGTTACTAAAAGTGTACGTACGCCCAAAAGCCAAGTTTTGCGTGCGGCAAAAAATATTCCGATTTATAAAACCCTGCGTACGCACACCGTACGCAACTTTTTAACCATAAATGGTCAATGCAAATGACCTCATGAATGCGATCTGCATATAAAACCGACTCAGATGAAAGTATTATGTCTTGTCGGAAACAATGGCAGAAGGACTGAGAAAAGCAAAAAAGCGAAATTTCACGGAGGTTGAAGTGGAGACACTTGTGGGTGAGATGGAGGCCCGAAAAGTAGTTTTGTTCGGCGGTCACGGGATTGGGATCGCCAACAACAAAAAGCAGAGTGAGTGGCAACATGTTGCTGCAGCAGTGAACTCAGTCAGTAGCACGGAGCGCACAGTCCCAGAATTAAAAGAAGTGGTCTGACATAAAGGTACATATTTTTATGTAGCCTATAATAAATCGTTATGGTCCCTATTCCCTAAAGACCCTCTCCCTCCGAATCCTGCCATTTTCATGGTCCGCCAGAAGTGACATATGGTGCAGAATTACCACGGCGCTCACCTCTGTATAAATGGGTCAGTTTGATTAGGGCTGCGCACATTCTCCCGTCACCGTCAAGTTGTTTTTTTATAGATCACAACCTTGGCGTGGAAAGTCACGTACGCCAATTTCAGCCCCGTTTTGTGCGTACGCAACGGTTACAAATGACCCCGGGACTGTATGTAGAAATGTAGTTCATCATCGGACCTGTGGAGGGCAGTAATACGCTGGACAGCGTCCAAACTGCCGGAAACTGACAAGAAGAAGAAAGAAGTGCATGGTAAGCTGTTCCCTGAAACGGAATGTAATATCTGTCTTTTGCAGGTGAGTTGGTGTTCTTTTGTGCAAAATGAAGCTATAAGTTAATATAATGTGATATAACATGTAATGACACGGAAAGGTTAACTTAGACATCCCGTTTGTTTAAAGTGGAAATGAAGCACTGAGAACTGTGTCAATTTTTTGTTTGTTTTTTCATTTTTGGAAACACATGGATTTTCATCAATACTGAAATTCAAGTAGTTTCACCGTAAAATGACATGTTTATAACGACTTTCGCCTCTAGGGCGCAGCCATGTTTTAAAAATGCAGGCGCTACGTCATCAGAATGGTTGGCTCTTTAAAATAAACATGTCGGATATTGGAAGAAGAACAGGGGGGTCCTTTTGTATTGCCCCTGGCTGCTCAAACGAATTTTATCGGTTAAAGGAGAGCGGTAGAATAGTTCATTTCCATGTAATTCCCGTCAAGAAGCCTGAAGTGCTCCGAAGATGGTTAGCTGCATTGAAACGCCTCAGCCCCCCAATGGGATCAGGGCAGAGAGTATGTAGCGACCACTTTATAGAGGCTGATTACATCGAAGAGGGAGCTTTTTCTGAAGATGGGAGATTTGTTCGCCGTCCCACCAATCGCCTGAAGCCAGATGCTGTGCCAACTATTTTTAATTTTAGTGGATATAGTGCTGGAGACTCGGACATACCCGTCAGATCGGACCCGGGCGCTGCTCTTATGCGCAGCGAAAGAGCTCAGAAACGTGCTTGCCAGGCAGAGGAACGAGAGGTACACTTAGCTTCTACTACTAGAGAAACAGATAAATTAGAACAGGTACACTCACTGTTTGAAGATTGTCTTGTTTGCAGACTAGCTCGCTCCATGCTCTTGATAATTTCTAATCCATCGCCAAAATAATGCATTGTTATCGGAAATAATCCATTTGCAAACACCGTCGGTTGCACTATTTTCGCATATTCATGTGCACACCCAAATGGCACGACAATTACTTGTATCATGAAATTAACAACTGTAAGGCAGCGTGGAGCCCAGCTGCTGCACCCGTGTACTTTACTTTTCTTATCTTATTATATTATAATAATTATTATATATATATATATATATATAAAAAATATAATAATATATAATGTGCAATATATATACATATCTTAAACTGCATTACTACAGGTTCATTTCATGGCAGCAGACACTCTCCATGTCGGTGGACATAGGGACACAAACCCCACACAAGCACCACCGATTGTTTCCTGTGCGCTCAGATACATCTCTCTCTCCTTCATCTATTTCTCCTCCATAGTCAGGCTCTGTTGGGGGCACTAAAACTCCGACTTCTCTTACTGGCTCAAAAGCATAGGCAATTGGATGCCTGCCCTCATTGGTGGGTCTATCCCATTCGTCCATATCCATTTTGTTGAGGCAGTAAGCTACCTGTGAGGCTATGAGCCGCTATGTAAACAACATAGAATGTTAATACCAACCATTCTCGTGACGTCATCGTATTCTGAAAACAGAGATGGCGGCGCACAGGCTGAAAACATTGTAATTAATGCAACGTGTTAGTGCTTCATTCTGAATAACGGGACATATTTCCGACTTTATTTGTATTTATGGTATATTTAAATATTTAACTAGTGCTATAGACATGTTTTATTTGATTGCTTCCTTTCCACTTTAATGCAGACGTGATGTGTTTGTTTTATCATATTTCTTTCAATAGCTCCATGCCATCTATAGCCTAAGAATAAGACACCACTTTGTATTGCATTTTGGTGCTTCCTCTATTTTAGATTAATATTAATATGCAGGAATTATCATATTTCTTCAATAGCTTCCATGCCATGTGACCCAGAGACTCCAAACCAGTATCCAATTGTATTACTAAACAGGACACATAAAACACAACTCTTTATGGAATTTTACTGCTTCCTCTATTTATTAACTGCAGGCTTAGTTAACATATGCCTTTGCAAGTTCAAAACTTTTAGTTTCAAAGAAACACTATTTGCACAAGAAGATACAATTCCCAGTCTCCTTTCTTGGCCTTTTCATAACTGTTGCTGTCCGATGCCAAACACAGGGCATGAAACCATCGTTCACAGTCATCACACTGGACCTGTTAAAGTAAAGAAAACCAAAACATTAATTATTTTATTTCTACTTTTTCTATAAGTATGTTTACATGCTTTTGTCAGTTGGCTTTCTATTAGCTGTACTCAAGTGTCCACCTACTTGTTATGTCTATGTTGAAGGGTAGTGTGTTGAGGGTCTTAAGGATCAGGGCCCCGTTTCCCGATATCGATGGATCTTCACTCGTTAGATGGTTCGAAAGATGGATCTTTCGAACCATCGATAATTTCTTTGGAGCGTTTCCCGAAACTCCTCTTATGCCGCGTTTCCACTGCAGGGTGCGGAACGGATCGGATCGCAAAGGTGCGGTAGGTAGGGGGCGGTATAGCCCAGCTCAGTTCCGAGGTCGCGTTTCCACTGCCGACAGTACCCTTAGTGGTAGGCCGGATGTCGATCGCCGCGGCAGCTACGTAAACATCGTAAACAACTTCTTCCTCCCAAGAATGCAGACGAACGTCTCCACCTCCTTGTTCGCCCAAGCAAGCGTTTTACGCGACATGTTAATTGTAAAGAATAATACCTCGAGGCTACTGTTTGTTTGTTTTTATCCCCGCGTCACCCGGAAGTGATGATTCTGTCGACCAATCAACGGAGGGGTTGTGTAGCTAGAATTTCCCGGGACCCTTTCAGGCGTCTCGTCTCGTTTTCGGTACCCCAACGGAGGAGTCCCGAGAACGAGGCCGGAACGGGTACGGCAAAGTCCGGGTCACGCCCACTATTGGCGGTGGAAACGCGACCCGATCCGCACCTTTGCGATCCGATCCGTTCCGCACCCTGCAGTGGAAACGCGCCATTAACGTGAACGCGCATTCGCTGCACTCACGACGATCGTAGGATTGTACCTGTCCACTGACATGGTGCTGAAACGGGCTATGACGCAGGGGGAGACGCAGGAATGTTGAGGGAAAATGGGGTTAAAAAGGGTTAAAATATCTCCCCATCAAGGCCAACCGCAGAGTAGCCTACGAAAAGAATAGATTGCAATAATATGAATGCTAAAGATATTAAAAAACAATTGATTAAGCCTAGGCCGACATATATATCAGTCCTAATCCTGAGCGCACGATCGGGAGGTGGAAGTTGCGCTTTAGATGCCTTCACAAGTCCAGCGGAGGGCTCCAGTTTTCGCCGGCCAAGTCATGCGCTGTGATATGTGTGACAGCTATGTTGCACAACATTGCAGCTAAGGCTGGGGTAGCTTTGGTTGAACCGGAGGACATTGAGGACGATGACGACGAGGAAGATCGGTGTGAGGACGGCCTCCCTCAAAACTACGTGGCTGGTTTTCATGCACGTCGAAGAGTGATTGAGACTTTTTTTTAACCCCCTCCACCCTCCAACATGTCACTAAACATTCCCGTCAACGTGACCAATCCCCACCATATCCCAGCCTTTTGCCTGCTCCTTTGCATTTTTTTTAATATTTTTATAATTAATATTTTTTTATTTTTTTATTTTACATTATTTTAGGCTACGTTTTATGAGTAGCCTATGTCAGTCTGCACAAATCCCCCCCACCTTCTCTCACACATTTTAAGTGCCCTGCCTGCTCAAACATTTCCTGGACTGTCTCTCTCAAACTAAGAACATAATGGCCCACATTAGGCTCAGACGCACGTGATACACCATTACCAATGTGTTATAATAAAACGCATCCAATACTAGGAATGTCCGCTGGTTACGCCACTGAGGCTATAGTAGGCTAACGAGGCTCTTAGCGTCCTACGAGTACCCTGAAGCACTCGTTAGCTACGAGCGTTTTCAAGACGTTCGTTACCAAAGATCAGTGTCGGCGCTAAGGGGGGGCATTTGGGGGCCGTGCCCCCCCTAGCGGTCATTAATGCCCCTCCTACCACATGTCATTATTTTATTTATTTTCCCGATAATGACCGGCGTTCTATACATTATCCCTTATATTACACGGGTCTTCTTAATGCTGCGGAAATCGAAAGGTCCAGTTTTAGAACGCGGCAATTTAACCATTTCTCTTCAGCCAATCAGAGCACAGAACAACTTGTACGTCACGGCCTTACTCTCCCGGTACCGTACTGTCCACTTCAGCATAAAAATATCCGATTGAAATATCCGATATCCGGAGAATGACAAAACACAGTAACTCTAGCCTACTCTCAAGCAAAATAAAAATAAAACTAATTGCAAACCTAACTAATCTAACCTAACCTACGCAAATAATGCTGTTGCGGCTCTCAGCTGTGCCAGAGCGTTCACAGCAGCCCGATGCAGCGCGTTGCAGCCAGTGTGAACGGCCCAGTTTTAGAACGTCGCAAGGAGTTGCAAGGTGAATCTTTGGTCTGAACTGGGCTTAAAGCTTATATGTTGTCAGGTTTTTTTTTGATTATTGTGGAGGCTGTTCTCAAGGTTTATAAACAGTGCCAGGCCTACTTAATTTTTTTGGAGGTTCATAAACTGTTGATGTGAATAAACTATTTATGACATAGCAGAGGTGGTTAAACTCCATTTATTTGCGTTTAGCATCCACGACAGCCCTCCCCCTTTTTTTGCGTTAAAATATTTCACAAAAGGCAGTGCCCCCCTGCTGGCGACCCATGCCCCTCCAGTAGATCTGCTCTGGAGCCGACTCTGCCAAAGATGCTTTCGGGAAACGGTGTGAAAACTGTACGATGCTCGTACGACCCACTCTGCGATCCACTTAGGCTAAAGATGCTTTCGGGAAACGGGGCCCTGCACAATCAAATAAATCAAATCAAACAAATAAGTAAAATATAATAAGTTAAGACTAGGCTACATTCAGCCAAACCAAAGTCCTTTGGTAATGGTAATCGTCGGTAATGGTTTGTTAATGGTCGACACCATACCTCACGTAACTGAGGGACTAGGACAGCACATCATAGTTTCTGTCCCTCTCGCCTCCCCTATCCAACTAACACACATCGCTTATCTGTTAGACAGACCCACCCCAAATTGGTACATACCCATGGGCGTCAGTTTGGTTTGAAATGTGCTGGGGACAGAGACGCATTCGGAAGTGCATTTTTAGAAATGGTGGGTACAATGAGGTTGCACTCTTTTTTCTCTCTTTGGTGCCGGTAATGACAGGTTCTGAAAGACGGCATAACCATGTAGCTAATTACTAAGGAATAAAATGTATACAAAATCTGTCTGGCACGTTTTATGAAGAAAACGTTTTCAAAAAGCATCGGACAAATACCAACTATGTTCTGCTCCATGTATCCAAAGTTGACAATGTGAAATGATATGGCTAAGCTAACAACATAAACAAGAGGAGCTAGGAAAGGAATTTAACTGCGTGTTTAAGTTCAGAAGGGCCAAAGGTGTGGCTACACACAGCACTACAAAAGTCGTCACGATTGAAAAAGAAAAATATATTTCTTGCACGCACAGCTGAACGCTGTATCACATCAGGAGCTGGCTGTTCTCAATTCACAACACGCATTCCATCAAAACTAGCCTGCATCAGGCATTCTGACCAAAACTCATGAACTCCCCCCCACAATTATTCCAGAATTCAAGCAATGCAAGAATGACCAAAAGTCACTTTGTGTCAACAAGAGACTGACTCCACCGACTATCAATTGCAAGTTAAAACAGCCGACCACTTGAGTGCAAAAAACACAAAAGACCTTGCCACAGCACCAGCAAATCTTAAGCAATAAATATCGCGTCTTACCTTTATTTATGTGGCAGTGGTCTGCAGATGCATCCCGTGGTGTAGCCTACCACATCCATTTAGGTCAACAGGTTATCGTTCTGATACTGTCCATGGTACTAGCAACCGGCTCTGGTGCTTCTTACCTATGTATTCAGGCTACAATGACTTGATTGTCTGATGCCTCATCATCCCAGCCAAAGAGTATTGGTATTATTAGTAATGGCTACTTGCCAAATTGAAAAAATAACTTTGTATTTGTTATCATTTGTAGCGTTGATCAGCAGAGAAATAATTTGCCAAAGTAGTTCACGTCGCTTAGCAACCGAATACGAATGTAGTCTACAACATTGAGAAGAGCCGTGTAATAAGTAAGGGATAATGTATAGAATGCCGGTCATTATCGGGAAAATAAGCCCCGACAGGGCGAACAGGACACCGAAGCGCAGCGAGGGTGCGAGGGTGTCTTGCTTCCCACTGAAGGGGCTTAAATTCGACCGGCGACGTTCTATACAATATCCCGCTTATTACATGGCTACGTGCCAAAACGAAAAAATGACTTCACATGGTGTGGCTTGTTACAATTTATTTGTTGCCAGCATTCGTAGTGTTGATCAGCAGAGAAATAGTCAGCCAAAGACGTTGACGTCGCTTAGCAACCGAAGACGCTGGGGACTACTTTACCGGACTACTTGAGGAGTGATACCAAAGACGTCATTATAGGCAAAAAGTCCTTTGTTTTCCTTGACAGCGGTCAATTTATATCTAGTATTCACTGCAAAGTTGTGAAGAGCCCATGCAAGTGAACGGAGCGTTCCAGGGCATTGAGAAGACCCGTGTAATAATTAGTGGTGAAACGGATCAGTGTGTCCTCGGTTCGGTTCAGATAACCGTTTTGGGCCTTGGTTTCGGATACGGTTCGGATTAGGATCATGTCCGTGATAGTAAAAAGGCAGACTTTTTTTTGACGGAGGGTTTGGGGGAGAAACACAAAAATGAATGAGACCCACAGGCTATTTGCAATGTGTTAATTGACTGCAATCAGACAATTTGCAAGGCTTTTTTGTGCAATAAATGTTCCCCTAAATGCATTTGAAAACATGGTGCACTGAGTGTAACATGTAAGGGATAACGGCCGACGAGGCTTAGAACTCTGGCGACGAGTGCAGCATGAAGCCAGAGTTGCCTCTACCTGTCCATTATTTCTATCGAACCGGTCGACCTCGAAGGCCGTTATCCCGCTTATCACCCGTTTGTATTTATCTCCCGTATATTTAGAATATAATTGTATCAATTACTTTCTTTAAATTTAGGAATCGTTTAAAGCCCAGTTTGTTTTGAATGCTGACAGGCTGAAGGGAGGGGCGGGAAAAGTCTCATTGGCTCGGGCAGCACTGGAGAGAATGCATTCCGCTGGGTCCTAAACACCCTTTGTATCGGACGTAGGCTACAGTAGGCAAAATACGCTACATAAGGCAATGCCTTCATGAAACCGAAATCCGCGGATCTCCAGAATGCTCCGAACTGTGGTAAACGAACCGAACGGATTCGGATACAATTCGAATCCGCTACAGGCCTAGCAATAATCCATAATAATTCAACTCGATTTTTTTTATTAAAAAGTGGTGGGTACAAAATGATTCTTGACAAATCTGGTGGGGACGCGTCCCCGGCGTAATCGACGCCTATACCAATACACTCGATACAGACGGGGGTGTTTACCCGTCGTCAAACCCGTCGTCACACAAAGTTAAAATGTACCGATTAAATATCATTACATCCGGCCTTGACAGTGACTATACATGTATGGACACATACCACTACATACAACGTATATGCCAAGACAAATATAATTGATTTTGCGGAGATGCAACAGTTTTGTTCGCTCGCACACCGAAACCATATAGCTGCGCCCGGACGAGAGTGCGCTTCCTAAGCAGCAAGAAGGTGCAGCTGAAGCCCAACGCACACCGCCGGCGCAGCGCAGCACCAAAACGAACGCTCCCATTATTTCCGACGGACTAGCCCACACCGCCGCCCACACCGCCGCCCCGCTAAGCTTCACGCCACTGTTCTATTCCCGAGCGTCGGCTCGGGAATAGGCATATTCCATGCCGTGACAGATCCCCAAGCAACAAACCACCACACAATGGGAAAATCCCCATATCGTTTTTTAACAGGACTAGCCCGAATGTAATGTTCACTTGCCCAAAATATAATCAGAATCGTGAACGGGCCTCTTTTTGCCAGGCACCCGGCCTGGTTTTGGGGGTGCTCAGAAAAATCATCCTAGCTCAGACTGAAGCTGAATGTTAGCTTCCACACATGTGTTTAAAAAATAACAAACTTCTCTTTGTTTACTTATTTATCGAGCGGTCACATTGTGCCATGAAGTGATTTCAGTCCACAGTTGCAAGCTATCGCCAAGTTATATGTAGACCTGCATGATTTGATGCAAATGTACATAACTAAATGTCAGAGGTAGTAGCAAAGATATGTATTTTTTAACTTTCAAGTTTCTTGTAGCTCTAACTGAATAATCACAATCGCGTTTCTAGTAGGGTTGTCAGTCACGATACTGGATTTTCTAACTTCAACACTATTCCTGGAAAAAGATCGATATTCTATACCATTTTCGTTATCAGGGGAAACGTTTTTTTCAGGAAAGAACATACCCAAAGTAAAGAGATTATATCTCCACAACTGCAAGGGCGATAATGTCATCTTTGGGCCAAAAGAAAGATTGTAGTGCAAGTGAAATATTCAATGGGGATAATACTTGGTTAAAGTGAATAAAGCCATGGAACACAGCATAAGTGGACGATAACATTTCCACCTGTAATAATTATCAGTATCAGTTGGTCGTTATCAGTTGGGAGCGCTGTCTTACTATGAGACACAAATAAGGTATATATAAGATATCTTACAATTTTGACACTTGACACCTCTATTTAAAGTTCAGGGCAATCGAATGCACCAAGCCAAACACTCGCAAATAAATATATGGCCACTAGATTGCGCTGAAGAATATGTTTTCTGATTGAAGGCAGTTTACCTATTCCCTAAGAAACCTTCTCTTATTCATTGATTGAAAACACCATGTTAAGTTGCAAAATTTGGCCCAGATACTGGATAATCTGTTTATGGTGGTTTTATTCGATCAGAATCAACTTTGTGGACAAAAGAGGCACAGGCTGCTGCTGTCTTCTGAGCCATTCAAGACTGGGGCTTAGCAGACAGCATCCGAGCTATGTGCTTTGACACCACCAGCTCAAACACTGTTCGGATTGCTAGTGCCTGTGTCCTTCTAGAGCAGAAGCTTAAGAAAGAGCTCTTGTCACTGGCTTGTAGGCAACACATTATGGAACTGATAATTGGTGCAGTGTTCCAAGTATGTATGGGAGCCACATCTTCTCCCGGAGTTCCACTCTTCAAACGGTTCCAGGAATACTGGGGATTTATTGACACAGCAAAGTATGAACTGGGGATTGCAGCTGATGATGTGGCAGGTCTTGTGGAAGACATTAAGCAAAGCACCATTGATTACGTCAACAAGCATCTTGAACAGAGTCTACCAAGAGATGACTATAAAGAATTCTTGGAACTCGTGATTGTGTTTCTCGGTGCTGCTCCTGCACGAGGAGTGCGATTCATGTCACCTGGTGCAATGCACCACGCCCGTTGGATGTCCAAAGTTCTATACAGTCTCAAGATCTGGATGTTCAAGGCTCAGTTCAAACTGACTCCCGCAGAAGAGAGAGGGTTACGTGATGTGTGTGTGTGTGTTCGCAGTACGTGTCTACCTGAAAGCCTGGATCTCTGCTCCTCAGGCATCAGGTGCTCCTTCCATCGACCTGCTGCTACTTAAGTCACTGCTTGAATACTCATCAATCCACATCAACATCAAGCAAGTTTTCCAAACACTTATGGTACTTGTCACAGGAACTTGTTGGCTTGGCTTTCTTCGACAGTCGGGTCAGTTCGTCAACCAAGAGACGGATGGTTAGTGCCATGTAGAATGAAGAAAACCAAGAGCACGATCATTCCAAGCCAATCACTGTTGATCTGGATTCATTCAATGACAAGAACTTAGAAGACTTTGTCACTGCAAAGTCAATGAAACTGATCCGAATCATGGAACTTCCAGATGGATTTCTCGCGGTTGATCTGGACTTGTGGCAGGACAGAGATGATTACAAGCAGGCTACAGAAGCAGTCAAGTCTCTTAATGTTGGCAATGACCAACCTGAACGTGGAGTGGCACTCATTCAGGAGTACAGTGGATTACTAACCTGTGATGAAACGCAGCTATAATTCCTGCTGCAAGTTGTTGAGGACCATTGCAGATTGTATCCTTATAGCAGGAAACAGACTCTGTCCGGGCTGCCATGAAAACAATATATCTAGAGTTTGCTGGACATTGTTAGACTGATATTAGTCGTCAGATACTGAACAAGAATTCACTACTACTGTGTTCAAAATAAATAGTGTTTAAAATAAATTGGTAGAGATACTCCTAAAAGTTGTGTAATTCGTTGCATTTTTATAAATTTCGTAATCTTTGAGGCACTTGAGCTACCCCTAAAAATGTTATAGTTTATGCTCCACCCTACTATTCATTCTACCCGCGCTAAGAAGCCTGGTGCTCTTTTGAAAAGCATCATGACCAGAGCCCTGACAAAACATGAGTTGCATTGCAAGAGCCCAGAAGGGTTTCAGACGGATGCCACATGAGTTGGTTTACCATTCTCAAACATCAATGAATTCAAAATGTATAAATGTAAACGGATCACTTTACAGGGAATGACACGTTGTCGCTTGTTATTGTCAAAATAGAATAATTTTGCCCCGGTGTTCGTTCAGTGTCTTCAACCTGGTCACGCGCTTGAGCTTTGATTCTAGGGAGGTCTGGGCTGGAGGAGACATCCCTCTCCAAAATCTGTGTCTGCAGAAAACATTTTAAATTTGTGTCAATGTTGCATGCATGCATTTAAATCGTTTTTCCTTTCGTACAACTAACGTATGAAAACATGACTTTCTATCTTTTTTCCCCCCCTCTGTAGAAGACTGTGATGACTTTCAAGACCGCAGCCCACAGTGCGGCGCCACCTCAGAGTCTGTATGTGGACGCCCTTGGCTCCTCCCACATGGCCAGTCACAGCGAGGAGCTGAGGATCCTGGGGGTCTACGGAAAAGGGGAGGGCCCAATGGCGCTGGACGGCCATGACACCCTCTTCAAAGCGTCTGAAATGGAGGCCCTGAACTCGCTGTCTGCGGACCACAGCAAGACCACGGGCCTGGAGCTCGGCGATCGGTTGTTCCGCCGTGAGGAGCTGAGTGTGCAGGTTGGAAATCATCTCCTCATTCACCATCCAAAAGAGAGGCTTCCTCTGTTACACCTCCAGCACACACCCATAGAAAGCACACACCTTTATGATTCAATGTGTCGTTAGTGGGGATTAACTATTACATTATATCAACTATTCTGTGCAAATGAAAGAATATGTGTGTTCCTTCTTTATGTCGAAAGCAGCAGACCCCAGACACCATTTCAATCAAGGTTGAAGAGGATATTGATGGAGGCATGCCCGCTGTAGGTTAGTAATGCACATTGCATCTATGCAAGCAAGCAAGGAAACAACCTGGATTAACTGAGAATGTACTTGATTCTACCTGCTCTAAAAAGCCAGGTCCTATTTTGAAAAGCATCATGACCAGAGCCCTGATTAAACATGAGTTGCATTTCAAGAGCCCAGAAGGGTTTCTGACGGATGCCACATGAGTTGGTTTACCATTCTCAAACATCAATGAATTCAAAATGTATAAATGTAAACTGATCAGTTTACAGGGATTGTCACATTGTCGCTTGTTATTGTCAAAATAGAATAATTGCAGCCGGAGTCTTACTAAAAGTCAGATACATCCTGGCACGTTCCGGTGACATTTCAGGGAAAAGTCGGACACATCCGGATTATTAATTAAGTTATGCATTTATCATAGATTGCAAAGTTTAGGAAATACGATGTTTATAGCTGACTGTGTGACAAACGGCAAACGCTCACTCTTGTCAAGTTTAATATCAATCTGCCAAAATGAATAACAGAAAGAAATTAAAGGTTTTTTACAGCATTGGAGTTGCCATGTGTTGGATATTATGAGTAAATATTGTTTTCAGATAATTTTGCGCGGGTGTTCGTTCAGTGTCTTCAACCTGGTCACCCGCTTGAGTTTTGATTCTAGCCCTGCGTTCACACCAAAAGATGCATTTGCTGCCCGAACGCGTTGACGCCTGAGTTTTGCGGCGCGTCAAATCAAGTTTTGCGGCGCGTCAAACTTTTGACGCGTGTCAAAAGTTTAAATATTTCAACTCGAGCAGCATTTGACGCGCCGCAAAATACGTGAACGCGCCCTTCGCCCGTGCCCGGCAGCGGGCACGGGCATGCCGCGCCGCAAATCAGATTTTGACGCGCCGCAAATCAAGTTTTGCTGCCCGTTTTCTCGGCAGCAAATGCTGCGGCAGCAAAGCAGCAACGCGTCTCTACATTCACTTTGAATGGGATCACGATGCGCGTCAACTTTTTGCATCTTTTGGTGTGAACGCAGGGTAGGGAGGTCTGGGCTGGAGGAGACATCCCTCTCCAAAATCTGTGTCACATTTTAAACCCTCTGTGTCAATGTTACATACATGCATTTAAATTGTTTCTTTCACTACACTGTTCCTTTAGTGCAACTAATGTATAAAAACATGACTTTCTATCTTTTTTCCCCCTCTCTGCAGAAGACTGTGATGACTTTCGAGACCGCAGCCCACAGTGTGGCGCCACCTCAGAGAGTCTGCATGTGGACGCCCTTGGCTCCTCCCGCATGGCCAGTCACAACGGGGAGCTGAGGATCCTGAGTGTCTACGGAAAAGGGGAGGGCCCACTGGCGCTGGACGGCCATAACACCCTCTTCACTGCATCAGAAGTGGAGGCCCTAAACTCGCTGTCTGCAGAACACAGCAAGGCCACGGGCCTGGAGCTCGGCGATCGGTTGGTCCGCCGTGAGGAGCTGAGTGTGCAGGTTGGAAATCATCTCCTCATTCACCATCCAAAGGAGAGGCTTCCTCTGTTACACCTCCAGCACACACCCATTGAAAGCACACACCTTTATGATTCAATGTGTCGTTAGTGGGGATTAACTATTATATAAACTATTCTGTGTAAATTGAAGAATGTCTTATGCGTGTTCCTTCTTTATGTCAAAGCAGCAGACCCCAGACACCATTTCAATCAAGGTTGAAGAGGATATTGATGGACGCATGCCCGCTGTAGGTTAGTATTACACATTCTATGCAAGCAAGCAAACAAACGACCTGGATTAACTGAGAATGTACTCGATTCTACCTGCGCTAAAAAGTCTGGTCCTCTTTTGAAAGCTCATCAGGATCAGAGCCCTAGGATTACACAGTTACACAGGATTACACAGTAGAATAATTTACATCTTCTTCATGGCAGACAGGTGTCAGGAATGCTGAGATCAGCTCTTATTCCCAATATAACTACAGTATTGGTAAAACAGGTGATAGGAAACAGATGACCTGGGTTGTGTATTTATGACCTCCCCACATCCTTAAAGGTCCCATGACATGCTATTTTATGTATTCTTTAATGTAGGTATTAGTGGGCAACTAACACAGTATTCAAAGACGTTCCTGAAATTCAGCCGTGGTGCAGAGTTACAGCCACTCCGAGCCAGTCGCACATTGAGCTTCCCCCAAATGCGCTGTTTCGGTGGGCGTGTGAAGGAGGAGGGTGGGGGTGTGGCCCTGAGCAGCTTGCAGCCAGGGACGGTACCATGCGCTCTGTTTACAGTGGATGTATCGCAATGGCGAGGCGCACACAGCCTTTAGCCGTGTTCTGTAAATATTCTAGAACACACGGGAGTCCTGGAGCTCTATATCTAAATATTATCATATAGCCTACACAGATATCTATATCATATAATACATATTATCACGGCCAAAAGCTGTGTGAGCCGATATTCCGACGTTCCTGGTTCTTCAACGTCCACATCAATGTGAATACACACACTGTAACGCAAGTGTTTCTTGTCGGTTCTTTGACGTGTCTTGTATTTCCACAACGAGACTGTCGTGGGGGTTATCTGAGCCATGGTTGAGAAGGAATTGGGGGAAAGGAACTTTGGTTTGACTCGCTGAAGTAGGCTACATGAACTGCGACATGCCGCGAGGCACCATCGCCCGGCAGCGGGCAGCCGGCAGCAGGCAGCGCGCAGTTCAGTCGACTTCAGGTTGATGTGAAAGTGGAAGAACCAGAGACGTCGCAGAACCCGTCAAAGTCGTTTGTGATTCATAATATCGCCTGGAGGCGCACACAATATGTTATATGATATAGATATCTATTTATTATATGATATTATTTAGATATAGAGCTCCAGGACTGTAACGCAAGTGTTGTACACTTCCTTGTTATTTGGATAACCGTTCTGCTGTTGGTGTGATGGCGCATAACGCGTCGGACTCTCGTCTCTGGTATTTCTACAACGAGACTCGTATTGGGGGTTATCTCAGCCAAAGTTGAGAATGAATTGGGGGGAAGGAACTTTGGCTTTGACTCCCTCAAGAACATGAACCACGACATGGAGGAGAAAGGGATTGTTGGCGGCGAATGTCTCCCGCTTGAGCCCCGCTGAGGGACCACCGCCGGAGGCGGAGGTGCCTAAGCGCTGCCCGGCAAAGATCCCTTTCTCCTCCTTGTCGTGGTTCATGTTCTTGACTTGAGGGAGTCGAAGCCAAAGTTCTTTCCCCCCAATTCATTCTCAACCTTGGCTGAGATAACCCCCACTACGAGTCTCGTTGTAGAAATACCAGAGACGAGAGTCCGACGCGTTATGCGCCAAATAACAAGGAAGTGTACAACACTTGCGTTACAGTCCTGGAGCTCTATATCTAAATAATATCATATGATACATAGATATCTATATCATATAATATATTGTGTGCGCCTCCAGACGATATTATGAATCACAAACGACTTTGTCGGGTTCTGCGAGGTCTCTGGTTCTTCCACTTTCAC
Organism: Gadus morhua; assembly: GCF_902167405.1. Taxonomy (NCBI): domain Eukaryota; kingdom Metazoa; phylum Chordata; class Actinopteri; order Gadiformes; family Gadidae; genus Gadus; species Gadus morhua. The sequence goes on from NC_044063.1 coordinate 25,645,811, forward strand.
ATCAACCTGAAGTCGACTGAACCGCGCGCTGCCTGCTGCCAGCTGCCCGCTGCCGGGCGATGGTGCCTCGCGGCATGTCGCAGTTCATGTACTTCAGCGAGTCAAACCAAAGTTCCTTTCCCCCAATTCCTTCTCAAACATGGTCAGATAACCCCCACGACAGTCTCGTTGTGGAAATACAAGACACGTCAAAGAACCGACAAGAAACACTTGCGTTACAGTGTGTGTATTCACACACACACACACACATGTGGCGCTCGCACGGTCGAGTCTCATTGGCGGGCCAACGTCTCTGGGCGGGCCAGGCAGAGTAAGGGGAGGAGCCGAGATTCCTCATGACGTCATGAGCACAGACATTCCAAATCAGCGCGCTTGAGCCTCCGTTTTTTCAAAGGCGAGCAGAACAGCTAGTGCTCGTTTTACACCAAACGCAAGTTTTAGCCACTGGGGGACCATAGGCAGGCTAGGGGAACTCATATTTATGTTAAAAAACCTCACAAAGTGAGATTTTCATGTCATGGGACCTTTAAAAGGGGGAGATGAAGCGTTGCCTTCTCAGCAGGACCCTTTGACCCTTGACCAAGGAAAAGGTATGATCAACAAATAGAAGATGGAAAGAAAGAATGTCAAAATATACTTCTTCCAATACACAAGTGTGTAAAAAGTACATACAGTATCCCTTTGTGCAAATAATTAATGAAGGCCATTACTTTCTCTCTGTCTTTGTTTTCCTCTCTGCAGAAGACTGCAATGACATTAGAGACCGCAGCACACAGTGCGGGGCCCCCTCAGAGAGTCTGCATGTGGACGCCCCTGGCTCCTCCCACATGTCCAGTCACAACGGGGAGCTGCACATCCTGAGTGTCTACGGAAAAGGGGAGGGCCCACTGGCGGTGGACGGCCATGACACCCTCTTCACTACGTCCAAATTGGAGGCCTCGTGCTCGCTGTCTGCGGACCACAGCGTGGCCAAGAGCCTGAAGCGCGGCGAGCGGTTGGTCCGCCGCGAGGAGCCGAGTGTGCAGGTTGGAAATCATCTTCTCATTCAGCATCCAAAAGAGAGGCCTCCTCTGTTGAAACTCCAGCACACACCCATAGAAGTGACACACCTTTATGACTCAATGTGTGGTTAGTGGGGATTGATAACTTTTCTGTGCAAATGAAAGAATATGTCTTGTGTGTTTCCTTCGTTATGTGGAAAGCAGCAGACCCCAGACACCATTTCAATCAAGGTTGAAGAGGATATTGGTGGAGGCATGCCCACTGTAGGTTAGTAATACACATTGCATCTATGCAAGCAAGCAAGCAAACGACCTGGATTAACTGAGAATGTACTCGATTCTACCTGCGCTAAAAGCCTGGTCCTCTTTTGAAAGCGCATCTCGACCAGAGCCCTGATAAAACACGAGTCAACCATGGGAGTTGCATTTCAAAGATGGAAAAAGTCAAGAGCCCAGGGGTCTCATTTAAAACCATTGCGTACGCACAAAACGGGGCTGAAATTGGCGTACGTGACTTTCCACGCCAAGGTTGTGATCTATAAAAAAACAACTTGACGGGAAAATGTGCGCAGCCCTAAGCAAACTCTGACCCATGCGTACGCATGGTTTGGAGGAAAAGGAGAATTGGCGACACGGATGGTGTGGTGGTGAACTGAAGTCAGACAGAAGAATTGTAGAGTGAGAAGAACGATTATGTTTTATCATCGCCCTTCATAAATTTAATTTCAACCCGTATCATGCGTTAAATCTATGTAATCAGAATGATTTAAGTCAACTGCGTTATTTCTCAGTTATAACTCCAGAAACATCTCCGTAGAATAGAAATAAAAATCACTCCATACTCTCCACTGACGGCGCGACTGCATGGAATAAAGCATCTGTCCAACATGTGTCAATAACATAATATTTTCATGTGACACTGTAAACACATAATCAAATGTCAATTAAATCCCAAGTGTGGAAAACCAAGCCACACTCCTCATCACAATCGTTGTCCGTTACTCTTGATGCTTTCATGACAAATCAGGCATTAAAAAGGGGTTATGTTCAAGAACATTTTACGTGGGTGATTACAAACTGATTATCCAAGGTGTTCTCTGTCAGTCTTATTACCGTAACCCTATAAATACAGAGGTGATGCCGTGGTAATGCTGCACCATATGGCACTTCTGGCGGACCATGCAAATGGCAGGATTCTGAGGGATAGGGTCTTTACGGACCATAACGATTTATTGGTACATAAAAATATGTACCTTTTATGTCAGACCACTTCTTTTTTAATTCTGGGACTGTGCGCTCCGTGCTGCAGACAGAGTTCACTGCTGCAGCCACTCACTCTGCTTTTTGTTGTTGGCGATCCCAATCCCGTGACCGCCGAACAAAACTACTTTTCGGGCCTCCATCTCACCAACAAGTGTCTCCACTTCAACAGCCGTGAAATTTCGCTTTTTTGCTTTTCTCAGTACTTCTGCCATTGTTTCCGACAAGTCATAATAATTGCATTATGTATACTTGAGTCTGTTTTATATGCAGATCGCATTCATGAGGTCATTTGCATTTACCATTTATGGTTAAAAAGGGGCGTGTACAGGGCGGAACGTGAAGCTGATTCAGCTGCGCACACTTGTACGCACTCTGTGATTTATAAAGCAAAGATTGCGTACGGTGTGCTTACGCAGGGTTTTATAAATCCGAATATTTTCTGGCGCACGCAAAACTTGGCTTTTGGGCGTATGTACACTTTTAGTAACGATCCCATGCACAGTTTTATAAATGAGACCCCAGAAGGGTTTCAAGACAGATGCCACAGACGCTGGTTTGACTTTCTCAAACATCAATAAATTCAAAACATATAAATGTTTGCGATATAGAATGCGATTATAGGTCCTTATGTTCTGTATTATTCACAAAACAAGCAATAAATCATTTTATAGTATGTCCAACACAACATTGGAAGCAGTCAACATGTCAACTGCTCTTTCCTTTAGGCCAGGCCTATGTGTTGAGATGAATTGATGTTATAACATCCTTATATAACTATTGAATTGTAAAATAAAAATAAATACAAACCTTACTGATCAGTCAGTAAAAGTAAAAGAAAAAAAAATCTATAAAAAAAAATGGAATTTCGCCCCTCAAAAAACTGTCAGCACTACACATTTTAAACACTCTGTATCAATGTTACATACACGTGCATTTAAATCATTTCTTTCAAATGTACAAATTCACACTTTTTTTTCCCCCACTCTTCAGAAGACGGCGATGACTTTGGAGCCCGCAGCACACAGCGCGGCGCCACCTCAGAGGGTCTGCATGTGGACGCCCCTGCCTCCCACATGTCCAGTCCCAATGGGGAGCTGACTGGGCATCGGGGAGGCCGCAAGGGCCAGCCCTGTGACTTGTTTGGCAAGGGTTTTCCCGACAATACCAAGATGACCATCCACATGGGTACCCACACCAGCAAGAAGCCATACGGGTGTGACCAATGCATGAAGCGCTTTCAAAGCAAAGGCTACCTGAAGATCCACATGAGGACTCACTCTGGGGAGAAGCCCTACAGGTGCGACCAATGCTTGAAGAGATTCGGACAGAAAGGCAACCTTGACATCCACATGAGGACTCACTCCGGGGAGAAGCCCTACAGGTGTGACCAATGCATGAAGCGCTTCGGACACAGCTCCAGCCTGAAGACCCACATGAGGACTCATTCCGGGGAGAAGCCCTTCAGCTGTGACCAATGCGTGAAGCGCTTCAGTCAACGCTCCAACCTGACCCTCCACATGAAGATTCACTCCGGGGAGAAGCCCTACAGTTGTGACCAATGCATGAAGCGCTACAGTCAAAGCACCAACCTGAAGCTCCACATGATGTCTCACTCCGGGGAGAAGCCCTACAGGTGTGACCAATGCATGAAGTGCTTCAGTCAAAACATCAACCTGAAGATCCACATGAGGACTCACTCCAGAGAGAAGCCCTGCTTGTGTCTGCAGTGCGACGCCAGCTTCAGCGACCCGAGCAATTTGCGTGTGCACATGCTCAAGCACACGGGCAAAGGGGTGATTTGACACTGGGCAACGGAACGGTTTGATTGACACCTCTATCCTGTATTTGTTGAAATGACTGCTGTAGGTTTTTGGCATTATGATAAAGATACTTTCCAATTTTTGATTCGCTTTCTGTTGTAAATAATTGATGTCAGTATGATGAGAAATAAGAATAACCTTTTTTTGGACACTTTTTTTTTTCACCCCGCACCGCTGGGTGGAAACAAGCATTATGGTGCGTTTCCATTTGGAGTTGGTTGCACCACATCTGGTTCTACTGGAGTTTGACTGACTGGGTTGCTAGGAATCGCAACCTAGAGAATCGAAGCAAAGAATATTTCGAAACTGATCTTGCACTTACCCACTTACCAGAAACTGTCCATACCTGCAGTATGGACAGCTATAGGATCGTGAGGAGATATTCACTGAGTTTTTCTCTCTCAGTTTCATATTCTTGCCTCACACGTTCTAAAGCAATCTGTTTACACCTCTCAATCTCTCTGCTGTTAAAATGAAAGCCCTGCGGTCCCCCCAGGAGTCACAAGCCACAACTGGTGTATTGTAGTGTATGCCTGTTTTATTTTTTGTTGATGCATGTTGTGATGTATCTTTGTTCGTACTTTTATTGCAAATATATATGACCACCGATTGCCTACAAGTATTGTGTGTTTTTGGCATCTAAATATCTCATCTGTCTTAGACGCAAACTCTGGTAGAGAAATTGCCACGACACACACAGCACACAGCGCGGCGCCACCTCAGAGAGTCTGCTTGTGGACGCCCCTGGCTCCTCCCACATTTCCAGTCACAACGAGGAGCTGCGGATCCTTATGTCTACGGAAAAGGGGAGGGCCCACTGGCAGTCGACAGTCATGAAACCCTCTTCACGTGTCAAACTGGAGGCCTTGAGCTCGCTGTCAGCGGACCGCAGCGTGGCCAAGAGCCTGGAGCGCAGCGAGTGTGCAGGTTGGAAATCTCATTCACCATCCAAAAGAGAGGCCTCCTCTGTTACCACAGACCAATATAAAGCACACATCTGTATGACTCAATGTGTCGTTAGTGGGGAATGACAACCAGGGACGGCTGGTATAAATGGGCTAACAGGGCTAAGCCCTCCCTACCTTTTACAGTAAAAATGAAAAAATATTATTAAAAACCTTAGAACATATTGTTTAATATTTTGGTAGAACCAAAAGCAGCAACAGCACCAAAAAGTGACCGAAAAACCCAGGATGTATGATATATCTTGGGTTTTTTCCTGTGAATGGGCTAAATGTATTATTGGAGCCTTGTAGATCTAAAATTCTTCCCAAACCAAAGCATTTTCCTTAGGCCTCTTCTCTCCGACAGTTATCCTAGAGGCTACCAGATATTTAAACTCTGCAATGTCACACTATTCATACGCTTCACAGGAGTCTTATCGAACACAACGTACATTCATACGTCTTAGAAGCTCATTAAGGTAAGTCACCCATTCAACTTTGAGTACTGCTTATGATCGAGCATTGATTCTCATTTGCGTAAGTCAGTCCCAACTGGGGAAGTGAGAATGAAACATAAACAAACAAGACCTTGTGCAATTCTTCAAGGAATGTTGTCGTTTTCTGAGGGGATTCTAATTATTTAAGCGAGACATTGTCAGTCCACAGTATTTCCTTTTGAGAAAAGAGTTTCAAAATGGTCCCTGGACACAGGTCATTGACTGGCAGTGGTGGGATTTGACCTCACGCCTCCAAAGCGACTGCAGCCTAAATCCAACACCTTAGACCGAACGGCCACACTACCACAAATTAAGTGCTTTCTTAATGGCATTTCAAAATGATGCTTCAGTTCAAAGGGGTTGATTGAGCTTGCAAGGATTTGAAGCAACGCCTCCTTGAACTGGAGCCTATATCCAGCACCTTGGCCAACTCAACAACACTTTATCACAGGACATCTGCAACTATTTTTGCATTTCAAAGTAAGACTTTTGTTACATATTTTAAGAACCTGACTAACCCACGCATAGACCCTAGGAAGCAGGATCAAACATATAAGCTGTTAATACTATACATAGCCACAAGGGGAGCAGGACCTTACTGAAGGCTGCAATAGCTGCTCCATCCACAGAAGGCAGCAGCACAGACAAGTGAGGAAGTCGAGGGTAAAACGTCACACCGGCTCCTCCCACTGCTTCCGGGCCATGCGGATCAGACCATAACAACAAATCTCCAAGAGCAAGCTCCTCAGAATCTTCCAGCAGCGATTAGATAAGGGTTATGTTTATGATCTGCTAGGAGACGCTCAGCACGTGCAAAGACACGCTTCAACCTCCTTTTGCTCCATAGTATTAGTTTACCATACCGAAATACTTTATAACAAATAAAGTCTCTTAAAAGCTATCCCGGATTTGATCACTTTCCTTGAAGAACTCTGCACTTTAATGCAGTCTGAATGGTGAATGAATACTTTAAGTTGGTGGCAATAAGTTGGAATTATACAATTGTTCTTAAACGCTTGTGCCCATGCAAATCATTTGACCAATTTCAGAAATAGACATATCATTTAAGTTGGTTGTGGGTCGTTGGTCTCTAGGGGTATGATTCTTGCTTTGGGTGCTAGAGGTCCCGGGTTCAATTCCCGAACGAGCCCAGAAAGTTGTGCTCAAAGTTGTCCACAGTTTTGACGGATTGCCCCGACCTTTCTTGAAATGCTACAGGTTTCCCATTGAAGTCCCTTAAACCAGGCATTTTCCTTGGCAGGCTAGTCAATATTTTTGTCTTAAGTCTTAAGGTACGGCCACACCAACCGCGTTACCCGCGTACGACGCGTATAAAATTGGCAATTTTTCCATAGGGAACCATTGGTTTACGCGCGTATGAGCTGCGTAGATGCGTTACATGCGCTAAAGCAACATTTTAGCCGCGTTAAGGTACGAACACACCAAACGCGTACCCGCGTAAAGATTTACGCGCGTAACGCAGCTAAAATGTTGCTTGACCATTTTGTGTCAAAAATGGTCCTACGCAGCTACGCGCCTACGCTCCTACGTGCCTAGATGAGTCCATGTCCATGCAAGTGAACAGAGCGTTCCCTCTTCGTCATAACTATCAAACCAAACATCCTTCACATTCACCGAGCGAACATTACGAAAGTAAAATGCACATTTCTCGCTAATTTTTTTTCCATAAACGCATTTAATGGGGTAACTATGTTACTATTTCCACCCAGAATAAAGAAAGTTGTCGGCCGTGGCTGCGCTGGAGTCCGAGGTAGGAAACCCAAACGCCGCCGTGTTTGGGTGATAGAGTTTAGATCGGGTTAGATTAAATAATCTCGGATATAAATAACAATAATCGGGTTAAATAACTTCACATGGTGTGTCTGGTGTGTTTCCATCATTCGTAGTGTTGATCAGCAGATATATAGTCCGCCAAGACGTTGAGGTTGCTTAGTAACCAGAGACTCTGTCCATGCAAGTGAACGGAGCGTTCCCTCTTCGTCATAACTATCAAACCAAACATCCTTCACATTCACAGAGCGAACATTATGAAAGTAAAATGCACATTTCTCGCTAAAAATGTTTCCATAAAAGCATTTAATGGCGTAACTATGTTACTATTTCCACACAGAATAAAGAAAGATGTCGGCCGTATGCTTCTGTCGAAGCTCACTACTCTCTGCCAGTGACGTCGGGTCAAGCTCAACGCTGATTGGGCAACGCGGCTAATCGTCATGCGTATGAGCGTAAAAAGTTAAATTTTTTGAACTCCTCGCGTACGCGCGTATATGTACGCGCGTATATATACGCGGCTCATACGCGGCTAACGCGGGTAAAATGTTGCTTTAGCGCATGTAGCGCGTGTACGCAGCTCATACGCGCGTAAACCAATGGTTCCCTATGGAAAAATTGCTGATTTTATACGCGTTGTACGCGGGATACGCGTTTGGTGTGTTCGTACCTTTAGCCGCGTATGAGCTGCTATATATACGCGCGGTGCACCTAACGCACCTACGCGCGGAGTTCAAAAAATTGAACTTTTTACGCTCCGACGCATGACGATTAGCCGCGTTGCCCAATCAGCGTTGAGCTTGACCCGACGTCACTGGCAGAGAGTAGTGAGCTTGGACAGAAGCATACGGCCGACATCTTTCTTTATTCTGTGTGGAAATAGTAACATAGTTACGCCATTAAATGCGTTAATGGAAACATTTTTAGCGAGAAATGTGCATTTTACTTTCATAATGTTCGCTCTGTGAATGTGAAGGATGTTTGGTTTGATAGTTATGACGAAGAGGGAGCGCTCCGTTCACTTGCATGGACAGAGTCTCTGGTTGCTAAGCAACCTCAACGTCTTGGCGGACTATATATCTGCAGATCAACACTACGAATGCTGGAAACACACCAGACACACCATGTGAAGTTATTCAACCCGATTATTGTTATCTATATCCGAGATTATTTAATCTAACCCGATCTAAACTCTATCACCCAAACACGGCAGCGTTTGGGTTTCCTACCTCGGACTCCAGCGCGGCCACGGCCGACAACTTTCTTTAATCTGGGAGGAAATAGTAACATAGTTACGCCATTAAATGCGTTTATGGAAACATTTTTAGCGAGAAATGTGCATTTTACTTTCGTAATGTTCGCTCTGTGAATGTGAAGGATGTTTGGTTTGATAGTTATGACGAAGGGGGAACGCTCCGTTCACTTGCATGGACATGGACTCATCTAGGCGCGTAGGTGCGTAGCTGCGTAGGACCATTTTTGACACAAAATGGTCAAGCAACATTTTAGCTGCGTTACGCGCGTAAATCTGACGCGGCTTACGCGTTGGGTGTGTTCGTACCATTAGGCCCCGTTTACATGAAGGGAAAAGGCAGATATTTCCACGCGGTTTGGCCTCTCATTCACACGAAAATGCTGTTTTTGTCACAGAAAACGATCATTTCTAAAAACTCCGGCCAAAGTGGAGATTTCTGAAAAACGCCGGTTATGTGTTGTCGTGTCAACGGGGGGAAACAGGGTTTTAGGTTCTGAAGCGTCACATTATGCGCCAGGAAATGCTTAACGTCATATGAGCGCCCTATGTTTACAGTTTGTTTGTTACAGGAAGACGCTCGTGTTATTCGTTGTTGTTGATTCTGCGGATTCTGATTGGCCTGCATGGCTTTAATTGCACTCAACGGCGTATTTATGCGTTTTGGTGTAAACGACAACTTTTTTGAAAACGATATTGTGTGCACAATGTTATTTTTGAAAACGGAGGGGGGGAAATATTTGTTTCTATAAATACCCTGCTACGTATAAACGTGGCCTCAGTCACCATCAACCCGCAGACCTGCTTTCATTGGAAATACAATGTATTGGAATATATCATTAGGGAAATACAATAGGACAGGTCATTGCTGAAGTGCAATGACCTGTCATTGTGTGGTTTAACGATCAACATCTGGACTTTGAACCCAGTGATTCAAATTCGTATCTCGCTGGAGCCTTGAAGAAGTTATATTCTTCCTAAAAAAACAGTACTCTGAGCATCCCGCGACGACATCGTCTCAATGACTGATTTTCTAGAGTGTACAATATAATAATACTCTACAATGTTAAACTACTCAAACACTTCACAGGCATCCTACTGATCACTGTTCATTATGCTCCTTGAACACAGATTATTGACTGGCAGTGGAAGGAATTGAACCGATGCCTCCTAAGGGACTGGAGCCAAAATCCAGAGCCTTAGCCCCATCAGCCAAACTTCCAGGAATTAAGAACATAATTGATGGCCTTTCAAAATGACGCTTCAATGCAAAGAGTCGGTTCGCAGAGAATACTCGAACGCAGTACAGCTAGGACAGTAGCTACAGTACAGTCACTTTCGACCAATCACAGCACAGTAGCGCAAGTGCAGTATGGCGTATGTGTAGTATGTGTTTTTAAACGTTTCTATCATGAATTATTCATTTAAATAAATGAATAAACTTTAAATGTATCCATGAAATTTTGTTGTTTCGGTCACACAAATTACTAAAATGCTGTCTCATCTATATAACATTTTATTATTACGCAGTGCATTACGGAACGCACTGCTTTTACCGTCAGGAGTGCGGTCAGAATATGGCCGGTAATGGTGCATTTGTAATCGGGTCAACAACGTTTCGTATCGAAACATTAAAAAAGCATTTTTGACACAAAATGGTCAAGCAACATTTTAGCTGCGTTACGCGCGTAAACCATGACGTCATCGCCCCACCCCTCCACCTCCTAGCCAATGGCTCTTAAGCCCGCGGAGTCTCAGAAATCACGTGCGAGCATGCGCATAAGGGCAGCCTTTATGTGCATGCTCGCCTCTTCTTATTATTTCATTTCTTCTGGATTTCTGTACCTGAAGCAGCGCCCCTTATGGGCCTGGAATGTGTACTACAGCGTTTCTACAGATCTACCCGGTTTCGCTTGGCTTCGTCTTTACGGAGGTACTTCGAAACCGGATAGATCGAAACCGTAACGGTTTCGCCCGTTTCGGCTTCGTGTGAACAGGGCCTTAATGTTGCATTGTCAAAGAGGAGTCGCCATTCACAAAATTTAAATCCGAAATTATTCTCATGAAGAAAAATGGATTCAACGTCAACCCGACGTGTAACAATGAGACGGCATGTGCACAATTCATTGCGGTAATAGGCGACACCTTAAAGCAAAAGACAGCTGCGGACGTCGGAAACGCCACATACATGTGTGACGACCCCCTGCACCCCCTTAAGGCTCTTTGATGCCACCACAGGGCTACTACTTAGGTAAGGTGATCATAATCACATTATTGATCACACCTGGGTTAATGGGCGGGGTATATAAGCAGGTTAGATCTCTCTCTCAGGAGGCACTCTTTTCGGTTGTTGCAGGTACTATTACGGTATTCTTTCACTTGGGCACGTTGCGTTGTTCTTTGTCTTTAACTCTTTCCCCTCATCCTCACTCTTATCAGCTATAGTCTCATTTCTAACATACAGACGCATTCACTGCATCCACTCACCCACAACCTCTATCTCGCACTTAAACATATACCCTTAGACATTCGTTACTCCTTGTTTGTTTGTTTGCCTTGCTAAATAAATTACATTTTTGCTTTAAAACTCAATTCTGTTGTTGTCCCTTTAATTATGTAATGGTGAAGTGTTTCACCGTAACATAATTTTGGGGGCTCGTCCGCGAAGCCTGTCGGTGAAAAATCCGGAATCCATAGACATTTGTGAGTCAATTGTTTGTTTTGGCTATAGTTTTGTGCAGTCTCTGGCAAGGAAGAGTGCTCCAGCTGGGCTTGCCTTTCCTTCGGAGCACTGTTTATTGTTTTAGTTTGTTATTTTTGAGAAAATCCTGGTCCGAAGTTTTTTAACTTCTGTCAGGGGCACGCTTCGTACAATGGTAAAACATTGTAGCGAGTTCAGCGTTAACCAGTCGCCCCAAGGCCGGCACTTCTCAGAAGAGTTAGCCAGGACAGTTAGCTTCTTTGGGCTAGGTATTCAGGGCGCCAGTGGACTGCGTTTGAAGACACACTTTTCAGTGGGAATTAGCACCGACAATCAATGGATGATTTCACCTGGATGAATGGGAGTATTTTGGTTAGTGGCTTGCGGATGTGGTTAGTGTTTGTTTTTGTTAGTTTATAAGTTAGTTTGCTACTGTTAGCGTTCACTGTGCAAGTTGTTTAACTTGTAGCGGAATACTGCATTGTTTGTGGAACGTCCACTGGTCTATTTTTAGATAGACTGACGTTCATTGTTTGGGTTTGCGTAGCCTATATGCTATTTTTAGGCTGTGCATGCGAACGCATCGGACATTCAAAGCTATTGTGTTGTGGCGGTGTTTCATCCGTTGCTTTGTTTGTTAATAGTAACTTGGCCATTTTTGGAATTGGATGAAAGGACCACCAGGAAAACTGCACATCAGCCAAGATGGACATAGCAATGTTGTTGCACTACTGACTCCTTCATGATTGACGGCGACACAGACGTCTCTACCAAAGAGTGTGTGATAGTCTACAGACAGTGGCGAACTTAGCCCTTTGGGGGCTCCAGGCGAACAGTCATTTGGGGGCCCCTGCATCTACCGGTCTCAGTACCTTATATCGCATAATGAGATACTCCATACAAGGGATGAACAAAAGTCACTATCCTTCTTTCATGCAAATGTTAATTATCTATTTACAAATTGAGAATAACATACAAAACAATAAGATTAGTTATGTTGACACATTACACTGACTGTTAACCATAAGTCCTCATTTACCTGAGGGTTTCCAGTAGCTCACAGCAGCTATCTGCTGTGAGCTACTGGAAACCACTACTGGAAACCCACTGATAGCTGCGTCCAGCTATCACTATATTTCCTGTGCTCTTCAGACCTTTCATGGTTGATTAGATGCATTGCAAGGTTATTCTAGTCTTTAAATCCTTCCTCACTCAGTTGTTTTTGTTTTCCAGAAAGGCAACAACAAAAGCAAAAAACACGGTCTGCACTTTCACTGTAGACTAACCAAGACCTGTTCACCCTCTCACCATTTTTCATTACTATGTAATAGTATGCTTTTGTGAATCTGCGGCCCTTGGGCCAGAGTGCTGGGTCATCCACAAGAATATGTGTGCACCTGCCCAAGACACAGCAGCTTGGGCCAGAGTGCTGGGTCATCCACAGGAATATGTGTCTCGCAGTCATTGTTATCGTTATTGTCATAAATTTCAATAACCAAAGTGGAAGAAGGAGAGTGAGAAATATTCACTACCAGTTGTGCATCATCTCCGTCAGTTTGTTGACACACGTCATTAGCATCGCTGCTGGCTGAGCCAGAGCCACTTGGAATGAAAGGAGCAGTAACGTGACAGCAAACGACGTTGACGGCTGCTCTTGATCCGCCGACGGTCCCGCTGCCACTGCGGTGGCTGTAAAACAGCTGGATAGCTTTGGCAGCTTTGAAAGAAAGTCCTGCCTTTGGTCTTTCTTTTTATGTGACCCGCTTTCGTACGATCGCTTCATGTTTCACTCGATTTCTCTCTCTCTCTCTCTTACCGCTTACTGTTTTGAATTTGACATAATTTCCGCATACGCATGATGAGCGTGATGCGCGTAACATGGAATAGTCCATGTAGTGCAGACTGAAGGGGGGTGCACACGGAAAGATCGTCAAAACATGAGTAATAATTAGACATCCCGATGCTACTATTGTGAAGAGATTTTTACAAAAATAATAAATATGGGGAAAAAATATATGCATTGGGGCCCTCTTGACCAGATCAATATTGTAAATAAGAAACTGTTCTTAATGTTTTATTGGGAAAAATAAAGGTAAAAAAAAAATAAAAATAAAAGATTTTGGGGGCCCCAAAAACCTTCTATGGGGCCCGGGGCTCCAGGCAAATGCCTGGTTTGCCTAATAGTACGGCCCGCCCCTGTCTACAGACGCATTTTGGGCAAAGGCAGACCGGTCAACATTTTAATTGTTTAATACTTTAAGCACAAAAAATGTTTTATTTTGCTTAATGGTTTAGTTCGAAATGTTCAATTTCAGCTCAATTAAGCACTTTAACACCTTATTTTTCTTTTTATTTATAATTGTGCTTCAAATAAAGACACGCATTTCTCTACACCTTATTCTTGTTTAAAAAGTCATTCACAGTATATGAAAGTTATGTACAGAGATATAAAGGTGACCTCATGGCGTCTGGAGCCCTGTTAAGTATTGATAAATGTAATGCATTCGTTAGCCCACCCACCCAAAATCACCAACAGCCGTCACTGATGACACACTTCCCCTCCTTTTGCTCCGTAGATACCATACTAGGGTTGGGCAATCGTCTACAAGCTTCCATCGTCCGATAGAGCCCACTAGCGATCGCCGATAGTCGATACTATCGGGAGGGTCATCTTTATAATAATTTTATAATATTAATTATTTATAATAATTTAGCACTTTGAAAAAAATCGCGTTTTTATTTTTCGATTTTTTTCTTAAAAACAAATACGATGGTCTTCCCCTTGGACCAGCGTGAGCCGTGAGCCTCTGCTGATTTAAGTTTCGATGCGTTGGCGCCGGCGGCGCTGTCATGATGACACACGCTGATGACACACAGCTCGTAGCTGTGTTCGAAATCGTTCCCTATCACGGATATAGTGCACTATATAGGGTGCTCGCTATTTTGTAGTGTTGTTCGAATTCTCACTGGTTAATTTCATGCCCTATATAGCGCACTTAAAATACCCAAAATGTGATGTTCCCTACGTGTTACTCCCATATACCACAATGCAATGCAGTCGTGTTTTTCCGGAGGAGAAGAAGAAGCTCAATAACCGCAAGCGGCGAAAACGACTACATTTAATGATGGAGTCTCCGGCTTTCGTTTAGAAATATCAACAATTTATTTGGGATTTAACAAGAAAATGAAACATTCAAAATTAATAAGAAAAACCTTGTTCAAGGAAATGTAACATTCAACATCAATACAACCTCCAGCTTTCCTCTAGAGTGCCCGGTTTGTTTACACAATCTGGGCGCATCTGTCTGCGTCACACAAATACCCGGCGCATTTACTGACGCAGATGACGTTTAGAAATGTTCAGCGTAGTGTCCGAATTCTCGTTTGTACGTTCCCTATGTAGTGCACTATATCATGAACACTATAGGGAATAGTGAGTGAGTGAATAGGGAACGATTTCGAACACAGCTCATGTACCACAGCTGTGACCCGGAAATGGGGCAGCGGGGTGTGATGTCATTTCGCCGTGCGAGCAGACTGGTAGGTTTCGAGCCCCTCCCCTCTCCTCTCGCAGCAGTGAGTGAATACGGGAGGTCAGCGCTACATAGTATGTTTTCCACCGGTGCCAGTTAATTTCAATTACAATTTGCGGGGCTTTTTAAGTTGAAAAAATAGCTACCACAGCGCTTTAAAAAAAATAATAATAATAATAATAATAATTATTAAAATATAATTATCGCCTTTTTATCAGCTACTTGAGACGATCGACGATGGAATTCATCTATCGTTGATAGTCGATAGAATCGACTATCGGCCCATCCCTATACCATACCGAAATACTTTAACAAATAAAGTGAGTTAAAAGCGATCCGGATTGGACTACTTTCTTCGAAGAATGCTGCATGCCCCATATGACATCACAAGTGGGCATGTCCTCCTAGATCTGTGCTGGATAGATCAGTCTACCAGCCCAAGAAGTTGACTGAAGTAAACGTTGCTCATCTATCCAGCACAGATCTAGGTGGACACACCCACTAGTGATGTCACATGGGGCGGATTATCGAAACGGCTTGTAGGGCTAATCACACTCACACCAGGTGGTATATTATGTCCCCTTTAAGCGCTTCCGAACCTCGGAGCTGTTTTGAAGGCAGCATTGAAACAAACACCGTACCCACGAGGTATTTCTGGACAACATTTATTTATTGAAGAAAATGTCGCGCAGACGTTTGCCGCCATACTTTGTTGCTCTTTGTTGAATGTGTTGTGTTCTATTTCATTGAATTTATTAACAGGCTACACGATGTCAGGCTGCTATGATGCCGAGGCTATCGCCATCCGGTAACCCCCGGCCTACCATAAGGGTAATATCGTCGGTGGAAAGGCACTACCAGACACATTTTTTTGGGGGGGGAATGGTAGGAGTAAGTACTGCCTTTTTCGCCCCTGATTGGTTAGCAGGGCTCTCCTCCGATTGGTTAGGGTCAGAGTTAACACTAACCCTAATCCTAAACTCCCCCAAACAGCTAATCAAAACACGATCTAAAGGGGAGCCCTTCTTACCAATCAGAGGCAAAAAAGGCGGTACTTACCCCTACCATACTACGAAAAAAATATTTGCCTACCGGACCTTATCGTACTGGACCTAACCACACCCAACGGTGGAAACGCGCCATTAGATTATAATCTATATAACTTTCAAACAGGAAAATTTATGGAAGACGAATTGTGCCCACAAAATAATTAACGTTTAATATTTCAACCATAAAACTTATATTTCAACCATAAAACGCTGTATAGTGGGTATACGGCGTATACCTGCGTATCACGTAGACTACACCACTGCATGCAGGTCCCAATACTGTACATGGTGTAGAACTCTGCTCTGTAGTTGGCGGATACTCTACACCATGTAGTGACGCCTGTGACAAACAAAGTGTAAGATGAAAGAGTACATTTATTTTTATAGAGAACATGGTTTTACTAGTAACATTACTAGTAAAACCAAAAAGTTAACTATTAGGGGGCAGCCCTACTTCATTTATGAATGTGTATGTACAATCTGTGGTTAGATAACATTATGACAACAGGGTTAGGCTTAACTTAGTAGCTTCAGGAAATCTAGTGAAATTGCCAAGTTACAAATAAAGGTTAAATACAAGAAAATGTTTTGGCCAGTACTTGGAAGAAAAAAGCAAAGGAATAGTGCCAATACAGAATACTTCCGATAAACTGGCTCAAATGTGCATTTGCGTTTGATACACTGTGACTTACCTTTCAGAAGGTAGGTCTTTGAGACCCTCCTAATGTTGGCCTTCCTGCTCTCTGGGTTTTGGGCGGTTGTTGTTAGGCTGTGATACGTGTTCAGATTGAGGTAATGCTTGACTTCCGTATAAAACGCTTCCATTTCTGTGAAAATAAATGAAATAAACAAAGACAAAGACAGACAGACTGAAAGTTTTCAGAATTAAGCCCAGAAAACTAGTAATTCAATGGTATTAGGGAAAGGGGAATTATCACCTACAAAAGCGCCCCCCCCCCCACAACTTAATTCAAATGAAGTTCATTTTTAAAATGTCTATTTATTTTATATTGTTTTTGTTTTTTTATAAGTTGGCTGTAGTTATTTTGTTTTATTTCTCAAGTATGCTGCTTAGAATAGTTTGTGGCGTGTTTAGTCACATAAAAACGCCTAGGCTTATTTGAAAAGGTTGAAATAATTAGCTCCGAAATGCCATCAATCTCATTATTATTCATAAATTAGAAAAGAAAAGGAGATCGTTAATACTTACCTAAAGAGCGGAAAAATACGTCATCGTTAGGGTTAGTATGCGCATTTAATGACATCGTTTACAGGAAGTGCGTCATTATTGCGCATCTAGGACCCCCGAACCGATCTGGCAGCCGAACACATATGGTACCCACACCGGCAGCACACCTCTCCCAAGTGGCCAAATTGACCTGGCCTGGTCAGACTGGCCACACTCACACTGGCAGATTTGAGCACGGTTAGGTGTGAAAACGGCCACGGCCACGGCCAGATGGCCTAGTGTGAGTGCACAAGAGTGTTAAGTCACTAGAAGCAGCCCCAAGGGATAACTGTTCTTGTTATGCCTGGCATTCAGAAAATACAATGGGGTTCTTTCAAAACTAATCGGATGCTAATATATTAGGTCAGCAAATGAGAAAAGAAAAGCCATTCACTTTCCTCATCATTATTATTAAAATTGATAACATTAATCATGATGAATTCCATAATTAACATCTTCCAGTATTGACAATATCCTCAAATCAAATGAGTGACTATGAATGATGATTTGAATACCATTTGTGCGTTTATTAAACCTTGCTATGTGCTTTAGTGAGTTGAATGCTAAACCATAGTTTGTTGTTCCCTTCTTACGGAGCAAACCATCAATGAACAAATTTCAAGTTTCTTATTACAAAAAAGTTTCAACAGTTAGTCGTGAAAATAAGTAATGAAATAACAAGGCAGAAGACTCATGTTTTCCCTTAAACTCTACATGTTTAATACTGACTACACATTAAACAGGAATTACTAATCCAGCATTGTGAGGTTTATTTCCCCGGTCTTTCTCCCTTCTCAAACAGGCAGTTAATGTTAGCATCAAGCAACGACATTTCAACACCCTATGCTCTTATAGAAAAGGTAGAGATTTAAAGTGGCCATGTGCTGTTGTATTTCCGACCAATTGCATTTAGCGTACAAACATGTTCTGAAAAGACAATATTTAGAAAAAGCGGTGTACAAAGGTTTACAATTGTTGGTTTCTTAAAGACATTGCTGTCAACTTGATCTGAATAGGGCAGAGGTCAAACTCAAGGAACAGAGCCCTCCGTCCTTAAGGAAGAATGTGTATAAACTAAAGGAATGTAAAGGGACATAAAAAAACATTTTCTAACAGGAACCAAACATTCCCATCAAAGCTTATCTACAGCGCCATCTCTGGCCATCGCTGGCTATTGTTCCGTCCCTCTCCAGGTGATGACTCCTCTTCCTGCCCAGGGGCATTGAGAGCGAGCACCCGGCCACCGGTTTCGTTTGGTCCTCCTGAGGTTTGTGGATACTGCGCTTAGCTACTCTTTAAGACACTATCAACAGCACAAAAGCACCATTATAAAAAGAAGTGGAAATGAAACAAAATAAAAAGAAGGAAACCAAAGCCCTGGACGATGTGTCGTCTCTGTAATGCCCACGCTCCGGGGGTCCGTGGGACCACCCCTCAGCCAGGCCGCTTGTAGCAGGCCTCCTGGTAGGACGAGGCGTTCAGCAGGGCCAACATGTCCCTCCTCACGTACGACAGGAAGTTCTTCAGGGGACACAGGGGCCGGGCTCCGTGGCGCTTGTGGCCGCGGCAGAACGCCGTGTGGAAGGTCACGTCCTCGCCGTCGTACAGCAGCCGGACGAACGCCTCGCCGCCGGGCGTGCCCTTGCCCTTGCCCTTCGCCGGCGGCTTGCCCCCCGCCGCGGGGGGGCTCCTCCACAGCTCAAACACCACCCTGGCGGCGAAGCGGGGGAAGCGGGCCTCCTCCAGGCCCAGCGCGCTCAGCAGCGGCGCCACCGTGACATCGTGCGCCGCCGCCAGCGCCAGCGCCACCTCCGCAGCCGCCGTGCCCGGCTTGGCCCGCGCCGCCCGCTCCATGCGGGCCGCCGTGCGGTTCAGGTAGGGGTGCATTGCCAGGACGGCGTACTTGCGGTACAGCCCCACCTGCCGCTTGTCCGCCTCGTCGTCCAGCTGCTGGCGCCGGATGACCGAGAACTGCTCCATGGTCAGGCAGGCCTTGGCGCCGCCCCCGCCGGGCGCCGTCTGCAGGCAGGGGAACGGCAGGCCGTGGCACAGATGGCACAGCAGGGAGTCTATGGGGTTGGCGGCTCGCAGCTGGCGGTTGGGCAGGCCAAGGGCGCGCGCCATCTCGGCGTAGGTGCTCTCCAGCTGGGCGTCGCCCACGCGCAGGCGGTACTGCCGCCGCTGCTCCTCCTCCAGGTAGCGGTTGCGGGCGGGGCAGTCGCAGGCGGCGCCGCAGAACAGCGTGCTCCACTGGTGGCGCACCGTCACCTTGGGCCAGTCAAAGTCGGGCAGGAAGCCGAAGAGGAAGGCCAGGCCGCTCTGCAGCGTGCGGCTCTTGCCCGTGGTCTCCACCCAGAGTTGCCGTGGCGACCAGCCCGAGGGGAGGAGGCTGTGGCGCTTGTAGGCCTGGAGGAGGAGCTGGCCGTTGCGCAGGTGCTGCACCACGCCTGGGGAGGAGAGAGGGAGAGAGAGCGAGAGACGTAGGTGAAAGGCCTCTCTAACTCATGACCTGTTGACTTATGAACCATGCTGGCCTACACCCACTACACATACAATGATGCTAATAAAACTGGTGCGTGACAAGCACACACTAGCCACACCCATACAGCTTGGTTTGGCCAAACCAGAGAAAGGTTTTTCACTCCACGAACAGGACGTTCTGTGAAGAGGATACTCTAAGGTTTTGTCTGTATACCAAATATAAATAATAACCACTGAAGTTATTTATTAAACAATTATAGTAGAGACTAGTTATAATCTTTTGATGACCCTCATTTTAAACTAGGTGATTGTATGACGAGGGAACAGTGTCCTTCTACCTATGGGGAGAGCTACCCCCTGTAGAGCCCAGGGCGGTGCAGCGGAGGACCCACCTGTCTGCGTGAGCTCTCCCATCTCACAGGCGCTGTGGTTGGGCAGGCGGGGCACGGAGCCCAGGGTGGACTCCCAGTGGCCGCGGTCCCCGTTGGCCATGTGGCTGATGAAGGCGCTCAGCTGGGGGTGGGAAGGCTTCCTGGGGGATGGTTGGGGTTTGGATGATGGGAGGGGTTGTATGGATGGATGGAATGGGTGGGGAGACGAACAGTACGGGGTTACCTTCCATTTGGCCCAATTGTAAAAGAAAAAAAGTTGTCTTGGTTGTTGGTCTTGAAACAAACAAAAGTCCCCCAACTCTCTCACTAGTACATACATTTCCAAAACGTGCCACCAGGTGTCGCTCTAACACAGCACTGCCCTAACAGACGCTGCACAAAGTGTGTGGGTGGGAATAAAAAAGGATAATCTCTCATGTTCATACAGCACACATGCAGTGCCATGAGAGAAGCAGTCAGACCCAATAGATCAGAGATGATTGAAGATTACCCGGTAATATGTTTTCTGTGTAGGGGCTGTGACACAGTGGTCTCGGATTAAAGACCTAAGAGGCCAAACGAGGGACTAATGCGTGTGGGCACAGGCACTGACGCATTTGGACAACCACACACACACACACACACACACACACACACACACACACACACACACACACACACACACACACACACACACACACACACACACACACACACACACACACACCGTTTCCATGGAGATCAGAGATTGGACTGGATATACAACATTCCACTTCCATGGCTCAGCTTTAAAGAATGACCTTGAAACACAGAGAGACTACTCTCTTGTACACAGCCACACAACTAGGAGCTATGACATAATTCCTTTTCTTTAAATCAATACAGAGGCCACTACAAACCAGCGTGCATACTATTCATCTGTGATCTTCTCCTTGAGGCAGACCTCATGGCATGTTTTTATCTTTGCTGTAGCTCACTGTAGCGCAATGCACGCACACACTCACACACACACACACTTCACTATATTACCGGGCTAGTCCCCAAAACACTACCATGCAGCCGCAGCAAAAGCCGTTCTGCGTGTCCTTTTCCGCGGACTGGAGATTGGCTGATCCATATCTTAATTGGCTCCGCTGGGTGTCTGGCTACTGGAGGGAATGTGCGCTGGCCAGCCGGCTCACACTAAGATACCCCCGGCTGCCCTATTAAGATGATTGTTGCCAACTGCAGATTATGGAGCGCAATTACATTAAACAAGGGATTAGCATCACTGGCATACGACCGGGAGGCCGATTAGTCAGTGTGTGCGTTTGTTTGTTTGTGCATGTGTGTGTGTGTGTGTGTCCGTGTGTGTTTGTGCACGCGCCTGTGTGTGGGTGTGTGTTTGTGCGTGCGTGCGTGCGTAGTACACCGTAAAATAATTTAGCCGGCCAAACGAGAAGGTGAATATGGAGACGCTTGGATGACGGTGACCAGCCGGAGAGAGGACCACGGGAGAATGACAAAGTTAATTTTGAGTCCCTGTATACAAGAGGAAGAGAGACAGAGAGAAAGAGAAACGAGGACGGAAATGTCTCCCAGCTGTGGCGGGCTCAGTTAACCGCAGACAGACACGGTGGGCGAGAGCTGGTGCCAACAGCAACAAACAGACACACAGACACACCCACCCTTCTACCCACATGAAGCTGCTGCTTATCCAAGCAATCCCAATACAAGCCTTGTGTAGTGTCACCATTCTGCCCATCCCCCTCTCCATCTCTCCTCACCCCCTTCTCTCCATCTCTCCTCACTCCCTTCTCTACGTCTCCCTCCTCACCCCCGTCTCCCTCCTCACCCCCTTCTCTCTCCTCACCCCCGTCTCTCTCCTCACCCCCTCCTCCCTCCTCACCCTCTTCTCTCCGTCACCCTCCTCGCCTTAAACCACACACTCTGCATGTGTATTTAAATACGTGTTTGCATGTGTGTGGGTCAAAGTACGATTGCATGTGTATCGCCCTAGGCAGAGGATGTATAGCGGGGCTAACTAGACGTCCCTGTCGTGCTTAGCCAGGATTGCTCAGGGAGTGTGCTGCTCAAATCGAGCGAGATTAACCCATCAACAGCTATGCTCCAGCGCTCTCCGCACACACAGATATATATATATATAGCATCTGTGTGTAACCATCTGCACCAGTAGCTCACCAGCCCACCTGCTGATGTATCACACAGTGTGTCAAGTTCTGATTGTAGGAGGAAACAAGCAGACGAAGTGAATGGAGAGAAAGTAGGGCCTACCTCACACCGGGGATACTTAGACACGAGCATCACTCATTTAAAGGCCCACTATGCAACTTTTTTAGCCAAAATTACATTAAGTATGCAGGTTGAGAGTTATGCTGATGGTTCTGCATCCATTTCTGGGTTGATTGGTGGGTGTGTCATTTACCCATGTCGCCTCTCCAGTGAAAAAGCGCATATGCAACTTGATCTGTTCGGACCGACACAATCCGGATGTGACGCAGCGGAAGTATCCTCGGAAATGTAGTCAGATTGTAGTTTCGAAAATGCTTTACGGCACAGACACACACCCAAACATGGCACCGGCTAGATATAAACAGCCAGTTGCGAGGCAATTGTTGTCCGAGGTAGGAAACCCAAACGCCGCCGTGTTTGGGTGCATGATAGAGTTTAGATCGGGTTAGATTAAATAATCTCGGATATAAATAACGATCTCATCTCATCGTCATCCGTTTATCCGGGGTCGGGTCGCGGGGGGAGCAGCTCAAGCAGGGGGCTCCAGACTTCCCTTTCCCGGGCCACATTGACCAGCTCTGACGGGGGGATCCCGAGGCGCTCCCAGGCCAGAGTTGAGATATAATCTCTCCACCTAGTCCTGGGTCTTCCCCGAGGTCTCCTCCCCAATGGACGTGCCTGAAACACCTCCAAAGGGAGGCGCCCAGTAGGCCTCCTTGCCAGATGCCCGAACCACCTCAGCTGACTCCTTTCTAAGTAAAGGAGCAGCGGCTCTAATCCGAGTTCCTCACGGATTACTGAGCTTCTCACCCTATCCCGAGACGCCAGCCACCCTTCTGAGAAAACTCATCTCGGCCGCTTTTACCCGCGATCTCGTCCTTTCGGTCATCACCCAACCCTCATGACCATAGGTGAGGATAGGAACGAAGATCGACCGGTAGATCGAGAGCTTTGCCTTGCGGCTCAGCTCTCTTTTCGTAACAACGGTGCGGTAAAGCGAACGCAATACCGCCCCCGCTGCTCTGATTCTCCGGCCAATCTCACGCTCCATAGTACCCTCACTCGCGAACAAGACCCCGAGGTACTTGAACTCCTTCACTTGGGCTAAGGACTCATAAATAACGATAATCGGGTTAAATAACTTCACATGGTGTGTCTGGTGTGTTTCCAGCATTCGTAGTGTTGATCAGCAGAGAAATAGTCCGCCAAGACGTTGAGGTTGCTTTAGCAGCCAGACACTCTGTCCATGCAAGTGAACGGAGCGTTCACTCTTCATCATAACTATCAAACCAAACATCCTTCACATTCACCGAGCGAACATTCTGAAAGTAAAATGCACATTTCTCGCTAAAAATGTTTCCATAAACGCATTTAATGGTGTAACTATGTTACTATTTCCACCCAGAAAAAATAAAGATGTCGGCCGTATGCTTCTGTGCAAGGGTCACTACTATGGTCACTACAGTAACGAATTGCTTTACGGCACAGACCCACAAACACGGAACCGGCTCGATATAAACACAAGTAACTAATGGATTGTTATATTCATCATAGATCAGCCGACTAAAAAGAGACAGAGAAACCCAATGTCGGAGGAACAGAAGAAGAGAAAAGGGAGACAGACCGACAGAGAGGCCAGACACGAGTAAACGTTGGGCAAGCTTTTCAGGAATAGCTCGAACTGAAAGAAAAAGAAGACTGCAAATCAGACGCCGACTCGGCCGTGTTGCTTTTGAAATTGAAAGTACCCTTGGGTGAACTTTGTCTGCGTAATATTCTTGATTCTGATAGTCTCTGTACACATGTGTTTGCTCAAACATTTTTTTGAGCCCTGTAAAAATTGTTTTCTCGACCGTTTTGTTGTGAGCCCTGTTTGTTTCTAGCTTGCTTGGTTGCAACCATATAAACACCTTTGTTTCCATGGGTGTTTTGCTGTTCGTCTGTCTCGTCCCCCAGATACAGACTGAATCCCCGAATCCAGGTTCTTGTTTATTTCGATTATTATGTTGGCCAAACCTCTTACACTGATTGTTCTGTTCAACCTAAGATAAAATAATTATAACCTAGGGTATAAATTCTCCCCGTCAACTATAAAAAAATATGGATTTATGTTTATTGCAATGCAAATACACCATTTTAAAAATGTATAACCTTGCCTACACTTTATGAACATCTATTTCGGACATGGCTCCGCGCATTCGCCGGCTTCTTTGAAAACAAATGCACAGGGCTCGCGTAGAAGAGCATGGGGAAGGGACGTCAACGAGTTGTTACGACAGTGTTGTGAAATATCTACTACGAAGCTTTAGGGGGCGCTGTGTAGAGAAATGTGCGTGCCAAAACCAAGAAAACAGCGAAGACATGCCCGAAGTTGCATAGTGGGCCTTTAAAGTCAGTGGTGCGCTACACTCGGTCCAACGCGTCAGAGCAAGTGCGGCATCCTCCAACAAAGACCTTGTCCCTCAAGTAAAACCAAAAGTGTGTGTCATCCAAAAACTACAATACCCAACATTTGCATTTTTACACTTTAATATCCTGTGAAGTACTGGTACTGGGCCTCTTTATAATTGATACTGTTTGTTTTGTTAGCCCTGTTTAGCTTTGATTTCAGCATTTACTTTAGCCTCTATTTCTGTTTTCATTAGTACTTTGTATTTTTAACTACTGTTCAACTACTGCTGGGCTGTTGGGACAAAGGAGTTTCCCCTCTGGGGGATTAATAAAGTTGTTATCTATGTATCTAGAAGGGGAGGATTGTGCGCACCTGTTGGGGGACAGCGTGCAGTCGATGGTCGGACGCTTGGTCTTGGGGATGGAGTAGAGGGGGTAGCGGTCGCCATGGCGAATCATGACCTGAACGGAGAGCAGGGTGTAGTCCGCGGGACTGTGACCTGGAAGAGGAAACAGTTCCGCTCGCATCAGAATCATAGTGGCTGTCCCACCTCGTCTTCCTCTTCAATGCAAGGATTCAACGCCACCATCGTTCACGTCACTATAGACGTGTGTGTGTGTGTGTGTGTGTGTGTGTGTGTGTGTGTGTGTGTGTGTGTGTGTGTGTGTGTGTGTGTGTGTGTGTGTGTGTGTGTGTGTGTCCTTTCACATCCTGAGCCATCAGTGCAGTTCAAGTACTGTACAATGTAATGCAGCCTAGTCTGTGTATGTCAAAACAGGCCACTTTGTGCCCGTGTTTGAGAGTTTATTTCTTCAAAATCATCTTTAAAATAATATGTTTTGCCACATGCAACACACATATTTTGTATAGTTACAAACGCCATGTTTTGTAGTTTGTAACGATCCAAACACTGTAGCTTAATTTAGCTTGCCGTTATGTTTGGTAGTTAGTCCCCGGAATGGCTATGTAACCAGGTGGGTAGGGTTAGACTACACCTGCTTCATATTGGCCTCGAGTCATAGAAGGAAGTCAATCAACTGAAATTACTTGAGTTTGCAATTAAAACCATAATTGTGGGATGCTTAATGCACCCCTTAATAACATTAATACAGGTCAGTTGTGTTGTCTTAAGCTGTTTGCCCCAGGGTAGGATCCTTTTGACTTTGTTCAGCTGTTTTGTCTGATCCCTGAGGGCAACATGGTCTTTGTTTAACCTTAGAGCGGGATTGTTACAATGGAAACTCCAAAAGGTATGAATTATTCTGGTCGGGCATGGTGGAGAGTGAACTCAGAACTGAAGGATTCCAGTAGGCAGAGTGAATACTAATTGGCGCCTTGGAATTCCATTCACATTCACATCTACATTCCGCCTTTCAGCTTCATCCAGGTTATATAACGGAGCAACGACAGCTGATTCATTAAGGCTTCAGGACTCTCTTACCCTCCCAGGCCTGCTCCGTGCGGTTGGGGGTGTTGCAGTAGCCATAGGCCTCGGCGATGGGGTCCAGCTCTGGGGCTTTGGTGTGGGGCACAGGGATGACCCTCTTCCTGCTCTTCCCCAGGCCGGTCCCCGCCGCCCCCCCCGGGACCTGCTCCTTCTCCAGGGGAGTGGTGGGCATCAGGTTCACTGGGGAGACAAGGACCGGGGGGAAATATAGGTCAGGGAGAAGGAGAACTGAGCAATAATAATAATAACTAGAAAATGCATTTCCTGCAGAAAATGCGGTGAGTGCTGTGGTATAAAGTGAGGTTGTCAATATTTTTTTATAAAACCACATAGATTAAGACATAAAGAAATGTTAAATGGCTTAAATCAAGTGAGTGAGTGAGTGAGTGAGTGAGTGAGTGAGTGAGTGAGTGAGTGAGTGAGTGAGTGAGTGAGTGAGTGAGTGAGTGAGTGAGTGTCTTTAAGAGAATAGCGAGCCGGTGTGTGATTAAAAGTAGCCCAATAGAGCGGGAAAAACCGCCCAATCTGGCAACATTGCCTGAACGTCCTCACGCTCCAGTTTCAACGTAAGTCAATGAGACCAACTAAAAAAAGGAGGCGGTATGAAACTAAAACCGTGATTCTGAATAAAGTTTAAATGATATCGTAATTGAAGATACAAGTGTGTGGATTTGTTTAAAGGTGTGAACGATGGTAACCGGTGGAAATCTGACCGAGTTACGATGTCTTAAGTAATTTAAGTGTCAGAATGGGCAGATGGCTTCAATGGGACAACTGTAGAATATGAAGATACAAGTGTGTAGATATGTTAAATGGTTTGAACAAAGATAAACGGTTGCAAATTGATTTAGTTACGTCTTAAACAGTTAAGACGTCACGTAACTACAATGGGAGGCCTCCCATTGACCCTGGATTTTAGTAGTAGAATATCTTAAAAAGTATAAGATATTTAAAAAATCTGAATAGAAGTGCGCGATTCCAAGCTATTCTGAACATTTAAAAATTGGAATGGAGTCTCTAGGTGAAAAATTGTGGAAGGAGATAGGTCCCAAAGTTTGTAGAGAATAATGAAGAAAGAAAGAATAAAACTTATGAACAATAGTTGAGTGCTGCATGCAGCACTCACCTAATGAAGAGGAAAGAACAAATTAAACTTATGAAGAACAATATTTGAGCGCTGCATGCAGCACTCACCTAATAAAACTTATGAAGAACAATAGTTGAGCGCTGCATGCAGCACTCACCTAATAATACATGACCACAGGGTGCAGCCTGATGGCACGGGTGTGTCAGTGCAAACAACACTCTGTCTGACCACAAAGGGAGGGCATCAGGAACTAATGTTAGGTTTCAAGGAGGCTAGGGGCGTTAGAGTTTTGTCAGCAGCTCGTCTGTCATGAATATGAAATAAATCTGGGGACTGTGCTGAAAAGAAACAGAGTTGGTACATCTAACGGTGAAAATTGCCTAAGGAGACTTTTGGATGGCACAATGGTGAATTTTCTTGTGTTACCCTTAGTAAGAATGGAACTTGGATGGGCATAAAACGGGCATGTTTGCTTAGTATTTCTTTCCACTCAACACTGGAGGCATTGACTAGCAAGACAAATAGTTTTCCAGTAGGCTATATGCCAGACGACATCCACATTTAAAATCTCTCCTCGTCACATTAGTGCTTTTACTGAATGAATCACGCTGAGATCACTGTCCAATTTCCTCGTCAAATGTCCTACTGTTTGTGCTCACCTCCCGACTCTCTACAACCCAAAAAGGGTAACTGTATATTCTTCAAAGGCTTGTTTGAGTTAAGTAATAATGAAGGCATAAACTGGAAAATAAAAAGAAGGGTCTATAATTCAGACCTGTTCCCCCTTCCCCCTTCCCCCCCACCGATGTTGCCCTGGAGACCAGAGAACATTTTGACCCCCGCAAAAAGAAATGCCCTCATCATTAAACAGGAGGTGTGGGAAGGGAACAGCTCCTCTCATTCAGGAACGAGACGGAACACAGGGAAGAAAAGAAAATTGGGGGGGGTCCCTACTGGCAGTGCCGGTACAAAAACCACCGAAAGCGGTCTCCTTGCACTTTTCCTCTCACAGATTTGTATGTAGCAGGCTCTCCCTCACACACAACTAAGAACCCCTGGCTACTGTGAAAGGAGCCCCTGAACTAGCCAAACATTGCGTGTTACTGTGGGAGTTAACTGCAAAGTAGACGGGCACCTGCTGCCCCACATAAAAGACCACAAGTACATCAGGATTCGTCTTGCCACGACACCAACACCGGTACGGCACTGCAAGCTCTTTGCACAAACACACGGTGGGAGGATTCTGCATAGCAGTCGGTCACTCTTCACCTTCTCCCTCTTTTGCGTTGGCGCACAGACACGCTGCAATATCCACCCATTGTTTTTGTCTGGCCGAACGGAAAGGTAAATGACCCATCTGCAGCTGGTTTCACAGTAGAGCTGAAGACGGCATGGTTTGGCTGTGGGGCTGGATATGGCGACTCCCACTCCAATTCCAGAGGATCTAAGTACTGAAGCATCCCTTTATGTCCTCAGCCCAGTGAAGGGGATGGCAACTCCAATGAAAAGCTGACAGGAAACTCCCTGGGACAATCTGAATATCTAGCTTGCCTCACGCAAAAAACTCTGAACAGAGAACTACCACTCCAATAAGGAAAACCAACGTTGGAATTGTCCATTCTGGCTCAACATAAGACTCATCATGGCAAGTCTTTACAATTTCATCAGCTGCCTTAGTCGCGTTCTAGTCAAATTAATTAACATAAACCCAAACAGGTAACCAAAGAACATAGTGGATGTTTACAGTAGATATCAGAGAGTGATCTTAATAGTTGTATTAGATGCCCCCATCAAATCATTACGGAAGCGTTTCCATCCCCATGATTCACTCACCAGCGAGAAGGACCAGTAGAAGGTGTGGGGCAGCGATGGAGAGCATTCTGCAGACTGTGTGCTAGTGAGGAGTGCAGCCACACACTGAAGCCCTTTCACTATTACAACCTGTTCCCCTCGGCACCCAGTGCACCCCTTGCCAAAAACACAAGCACACCCACACACACGCAAACATGCTCATGTCCGCTCTGGCTGTGCAGCCTGACCAAAGCATGGTCCACTACATAATGGGCCTTTTGTAACGGGCTATGAGAACATGTACACAGCAGATACCACGATTAATACACACGGTACAGAAACGCCCAACATAAACCCTGAGACATTTTCAGGAGAGAAACACTGAAGACAAGATTTCCGCTGAAAAACATTGAGGAGAAAGGCTAACACAAACAGCAAAGGGCAAAGAGGAAATAGAGGGGCAGATGGCTGATGGGCTTCTTCTTGTGTGCTTTAAAAATAATCTTTATCGCAAACGACGCAAAGTGACTCACTGTGTGGCTTAAAAGCATCCAATCCTAACCTTATCTAGTTACAAGGCAACACACTTCTGTAAAACATTATAGTTGTTACGGGAAATGAAAAAGATTATTGCAAACTGTTTCACAACTCATTACGGGGTTGCTCGCACACTTAGTACTTGGTGCTGTCAACACTATACAGAGATATTATAGAAGAACGACCTAAATACAGTACGCTTCGTTCGAATAAACTCAAAGTTTGGCACCGGGTACCTTCCGATGCAGTGACTTCTTGCAGTTCAGCTGCAATTGTATTGTGCATAGGCTATAGGGAAACCGGGCTTCAGAGGAACATAGGAGAGCATGTTTTTAAATGCATTGCTGTGTCAAAAATGAGTTTCTAATTCAACCAGAAGCATGTACCAGTGCAGAAAGAACAGAATAGTCGACACTTCTTCAAAAACCGTCGGAGGAGAAGTTAAACCTGCCCTATGCCTATTTTACTGACTGCTTGACTCTTCCCCTACAGCAGTCATCCTTACTCATAGTGAAATGGTTGCATTTTGATGACTTTTTAACCAGTATGAATGCCCTACAAATGTATAACTGTGTATATGTACATAATAAGTGGTTATCTCTTTTATTTTATTTTACTTCTATGCATTTGCTTCTGTGGAAGCTGGGCTTCCTGTCTGGGATCAGTCCATCTCATCTTATGAAGGTGTGTGGTACATCAAAGTCTTGACACATCTTTGGCAGACGTGGAAGTGATGAGTCTCAGATAGAAGCATAGATATAATACAAAATGGAAACTGAACCAGTACTTTAAGCCATGCCCACTTGCTGATTGAGTCCACCAGGGATGTTGAAGGCCCGATAGAGAATGTTCAAGAATGTGTTTTACAATCTTCATTGGTTTGCATTCATCCGTCCAACAGAGAGCAGAATTGATTGCACCAGTGATCAATGTCTGTCTGTCTGCCAGCCCGCCAGCCTGCCTGCCCGCCTGTCTCTCTGCCATCGTAATGGCCAGCAAACCATCCCTAGAGTGCAATAATGCAAATACAATACATGAATGGCTCTAGGTTTACATGGCAGTTGGACAGAAAGGATAAGCTATAAAGGAGGGGGGATGGTTGGGACAAAGAAATAAACTAAGAATAAACTACAGAAATATGGACATTAGGAGGTTCATCTCAATATATTTGGATTTGTCTACATTTGTAAATAATCTGGGTGGAAATTTGAATTCCACAAAGCACACCACATTATTCGTAGGAAAACTAGAAATTTGTGTGTTTGAGACAATATAACAAACAAACATGTCGTGACTTACAGAACTGGAGGCTGAGGCTGACGATAGCCAGCACCGCCCCCACCAACACCAGCAGAATGAAGCGGTTCCGAGCTAGCATCCTGTCACCTGATTCGTCCACGTCCTTACCTCACACACCATCCCTACAGCCGAGACCCTAGAAAATAAAGACAACCATACGCAACGAGTCTGGACACAGTAGACGATCATGATTAAAAGAGTAGTAAAGTAGTATTACTAACGTAGAAAACAATATCAAGTGTTGTTTTTATTATTTCGTAAAAGATAATAGTACTAGAATTAGGGGGAGAAAAGCATCAGGCTGAACTGTAGACGAAGAAGAAATGGTCTGCTAGTAAATGTTGTAAAGTGTCAGAATTAAATGATTGCATCCAGTATGGAATCCATACTGTACAATTCCTAGACAGTTCCTCATTCTTATTACCAGTTCACCTTATTGTTCTCCGCTTCAGACAGCTGAAGTCTGTCAATTCTTAAATGAAACCCGCTATATAATACTAGCAGATTCTTTATCACCGTTCTGTGTAAAAGCCAACATTATATCATGAGTGCGATGATTACTGCCTTGTATATTAAATTAAATTCCTTGTTTTGTAATCTTGATCCGCTGGAAGTCACCCAGGGGAGCTCATTTTAATCATAGGACATGTCACATCTAAACGTTGGAAAGGATGGATGCGAAACACATCCCATGATGACATATAACATGAGCCACAGTACTGTATAATCTAAATGACATTACTGCATGTTGGCGCATGAACATACATGGTTTCTTTCTCTCTCTCTCACACACACACACACACACACACGCAGCGTGCCACACACACACACACACACACGCAGCGTGCCACTTTATGTAATTTTCCTCCAACCATCTAATTCACGAGCAGCAATTGGATGGAAACAGAACAAAGTGTGTGTGTGTGTGTGTGTGTGTGTGTGTGTGTGTGTGTGTGTGTGTGTGTGTGTGTGTGTGTGTGGTGGGGGGGGGGGGGGGGGGGGGGGTAAATGACGAAACAGCCACCAACTAAATGCAGTGCTACTGCAACCCTAGCATTAAGTAGACCGAAATACTCTAGTCTGGATGCAGTTATGACGACCCCGGTAGAACGAACATGGCTCACTCACTGCGCGCGCCGCTGCGCCCCCTTATTAACTCACGAGCAGCGCATGAACAACCGAGCTGAATGCGTGAGGCAGTATGCAAACCCGCGTGCACGCGCACGTTTCTGTTCTCCTCGGCAATGCAAGACAGCAAGAAACACAGCAAGTTGTTGTTTTATTGGTTGCTAGTTAGCAAGTTTGCTAATGCTACTAGCCGTCTTTACCTTGTTGGTCGGCGTTAATAAGCTCAGTAAATGTAAATGGGGAAGTTTATGAACCATCTACAAATCAATCACCGCGCTTTAGATCAATTGGTCCCCACGTCGCATTACAGAGCACGGCTACGTGTCACTGCTGCTTGAACACCTTAGTGCTTCAACTTCACCAAAGTAGTTCGGCTGACTGGAACTATATCGCTAGCTTCCCACGCTATTGTCAACAACAAATACCACATTGTCATTGCCATTGTAATGGCACATACCATTACAATGACCGCGGCACGCCAAGGGGTGAACGTCCAGACGAACGTTCAGAACCACAGGAATGGCTCACCGGATAGAGCGCGTATGAAGGATCAGTCCTGATTGCAGCGACCCGGGTTCGATTCCTGCCCGTGGTCCTTTGCTACATGTCATCCCCTCTATCTCCAATACCTTCCTGCCTATCCCAAATCATCCTGAAGCATAAAAAGCAAAACAATAAAGAACGGGGGGATCGCTGCACACTGACCTGATGTTGTAGTGTAGGGCTGTGAGTCTCACGTCACTCAGCTCCTCTGCTCAGCATTATGACGGACGGTGAACCGACTGGCGTCCAGACAGCCGGCAGTATCAGCGCCACGTTTGTTGCTAGGATCGTATGGTTCTCAGACAGTCCAGCCTCAATTCAATCTCCATATATTGAAGCTCAGTAGTGCCATCTAGTGGACAAGTAGTGGTAACACAATAAGAGGCGTGTACATTCTTGGGTTTACTGGACAAACTTTGAACTTTGAACATGCCATGGTCATGCAATGCCGATGGATTGGGAGTATGTGTCATGTTACATGTAGTATCAACTTTGTAATTATTAAGCATCTTAATAATCGTGATGGAAATAATATTTCAAATCTAATAATGGTATGAGGTACAATGGTATAACGTATGTATGAAGCCTATTTTTTATACAATAATGTTTATAAAGCTGAAAGCAAATGAATGTCGATCACAATTTGTCATGTCATTGAAGTCTTAGTATTTTGGGTTGATATAAAATATGTAAACACATGCTGGTTGTGGGAGTGTGTGTGGATGAAGACTGGTTTAAAGGAGACATATTATGGTGTTTTCCCAACAAGTAAACATAGTATATGAGTTCCAGAAAACATGTTTTTTAAGATGTTTCTGGTGTTTTGTAGCTTTAATGCAAATTAGCTGCTGCCCCATTGACCAATGAGCTGTCAGTGAACCACAGCATGGAGGAGAAGTTATTGTTGTCGTGTGCGGACTCCCGGAGCTCTGACTATATCTATATAGTATAATATAATATAATAATAATAAAAATAATAATATAAAATATATAGGCATTTATATAATATATCTAGGGCTGTCAAGCGATTAAAAAAAATGTGTCTAATTAATTACAGGCTCTGTGATTAATGAATCTTAATGAATCACATACTTACATTTTTCTGAGAAAGAGTTTCAAAATAATTAAATTCAAATAAATTATGGCA
This sequence comes from Gadus morhua, assembly GCF_902167405.1. NCBI lineage: Eukaryota > Metazoa > Chordata > Actinopteri > Gadiformes > Gadidae > Gadus > Gadus morhua. The sequence goes on from NC_044063.1 coordinate 25,679,345, forward strand.
GATGAGTGATTCAATGAATAATAAAGTTCAATGCCTCTTTTATTTAAAACATGTCTTTTATTAACATAAGGTGCATTTTAAGATCAAATTATTGATCTTTTCCATCTCACTCAAGATTCAATGCATCTCAGTTGAGTGTGGCTTGACGAGGCTGGCTGCTAGCGCCAGCTTCAGGGGCTGTGGTAGCTCGTACCTGCGAGCTTGCTACCAAATGTTTGGCGGTGAGGTGATATTTAAGGGTTGATGAACTCCGGTGATAGGAAAATTCCTTTCAGAGATTGCAGATAACGGTTTTCCTATCTACAGTTTCGTCTGGGAGTTTAAACTTAAACATTTCGTTCACGGGGCCGAGCAGCGTCTTCTCGTCTGCCTCGATTTTGTTTCAATGCAAATGACGTCCCGGGTCAAAGGGCACTATAGAAGCGCGATTATCTACGTTAATTTTTTTAACGCGTTATTTTTTCTCTGATTAATTAATCAAAATTAATTCATTATTATTAATTTAAATTAATTATTATTAATTTTACAGACATAATTATATCTAATATCACAGCCAAAATCAATGTGCGCCTCGGATGATATTATGAATCATAAAGACTGCGTTTGAGGTCTCTGGTACTTCCCACAACAAGTAAAGAGTCGTAATGGGGCGTTATCTCGGCCATGGTTGAAAATAATTGGGGGATCAATGAGATCCGTTGACAGACGGAGGTAGTGTGAACACGCCAGGGCTTGTTCACACTACCTTCGTCAGTCGACGGATCTCCTTTGCATGGGGCTCTCGAGAAATGCATTGTGGGTCCGTCCATCCATTCGGCGCCGTGGCCTGCGTCAAAAAGTTGAGAAATGTTCAACTTTTCAGGCAGCGCCGGATCCGTCGGCCAATCAGATCGTGGTTATGCAAATGCACTCCACGCGTCTACTGGATTTTGCAATAACAAGCTGGAAGAAGCAGGAAAAATCCGGCCGTTATATTTTTTTAAAGAAATGTGGAATGATAGGATTGTTTTTAGTCACCTGTTGTTTGTTTCATCTTTTGTATTTATATCCACACATCGGCTTTGTAGCAGGAAGCAATTTGATTGGCTGCAGTATGCGTCTCCAAAGTCTAGTCCCCTGTCAGACACGCCCTCGGTCATCCGTCGACGGACGCATGTAGTGTGAACAAGGCGTAAAGGCGCTGTCCTGGTGATAACGAGCGGCTCGCCAGTGATGACGCTCATGCTTACGCAACAGCGACCGTTCATGTGCACTGCGTTGGGAATCTAAAAGTTCTTCAAAGCAGGGGTTTTAATCCAATAAAAAACACTCAGAATTAAATAGAACTTGGTAGAATCAGTTTCAAGTTTGCATGCCTTTATTTCCTTGATGCCTATCACCTACTATCCTTTTGCTTTTATTTATGAGAAGCAGATACGGTTTTGCCACTGTATGGAAGGCAACAATTGCCCCTATCGAGAGCTGGTTTACCAGTACACAATGTTTAATACTGAGCAAAGTCATGCCAACAGACGTTACAACGTCAATCAATAGTAAAGTGATATGATTATTTTATATTGAATAAAAACGATCATGTTCCGCCGTGTTCATGCGCGTCACCAGTAAACCATACGTCACCAACTGGACAACTCTGTTATCAAAATTTGGCCTAGTTGCTGAACGGAAGTAGAAGAGCGTCATGAGGCGTCGTTCACGCGAACTTTCCAAAGTTGCAAAAATGTTATCCCCATCATTTCCAGCGATGTGAACGCACCATGAGGCCTGAGCCCTGACGCCTTGTTCACACTACTTGCGTCCGTCGACGGATGGTAGCATGAAAAAAACACTTCTCTGTTGGGGATGAAGAGAACATGTTCACAGAATGGATCCAGGGGATCCTCATTAGGGCATCAGGGAGTGTTGACTTTACCGAGTGGACCGGCCATGTAGGCCTACATGTCTTGTCCCTGGTCAGTAGCCTATGTGAAACATTCACACCTCAGGTTACTGATGATGACAAATGAGAATTCCTCTGCGGTTTCTGCTTTTCTGTTGCTAAACGAATGTGATCAGAGAGAGGCTCTCTCTTTTTCTAATTACCCAGGCTTGAGCTTTTCAAAGATTATGAATGATTGAATCAAGTTCTCGTGCTTGTCTTCTCTAATTAACAGAGGTACCGTGGTCATGTGAGACAAGTCGCCAAAACGTGCATCCACTTTACTCTGGCTTCCCAGCCCATACCAATGGGAATCACAGGACACTGCTGGTTGGGCCTGACCTTTCTTATGTGATTGTTGGCATTGGCATGACATCGTGCCTTGTCATAATTCACGAGTCCTATTACAATATACTTTTTAGGGTGGAGCATCCTTTTGATGTTTCATTGTTGTAATTGTAAAACACTGGCCTGAATCACAGTGAGTCACTTGACTAGTTATATGCGATTCAAGATTTAAGAGATATTTATTTTGCTCATATGCAACTTGCATTATGCAAGTTTATATGCTTAAATATTGTTTCCTAAAACTCCCAGGCAGTGCACAACAAAGTACAAGAAATTTGAAAAAGCCAAGGTAAACTAGATACAGCTTTACCAAAATAGCAATGTATATAAAATAAATGCAAGACAGGTTTAAAGTGCAAAAAGTGAGGTCAACTAGCAGCCTGGGAACTTCTATTGATTCCAGAAACATTAATTTCACAAAGCCTTTCTCAATCTACAGTAATCAATAGAACCATTCTATCCTCTCAGCATTGGATTCATAAATGCAATGGCTTTGTTCCACTCTCTGTGAGTAGGAAATATTAGTCTTGACAAGAGAATATAACAGAAGTTCAAGTAACAAAAGTAACAATATCGATCTAGTTGTTTATTGATTTTATCCTTTTTTTTTTATTTCTTATCAAAATCTTCCTCTGAGTACCTGCTCTTTAATGAATTGTAGGCCTATCTGAATTCATTGTAACTCACTTTGGACTAAAGTGTAAATGTAAGCTAAATTACATAATATTCATAATGACTAGGTGTGCACATCAATTCAAAAGTAAAAAAAAAGAAGTAAATATGTGGCAACACATTTCTTTTATATTTGGTTTGATTAGGTTTTGGTAAAGTTTTAGCTAACATATGTGTAGACAAATTACATAAGTGAATTTAGACAGACTGTGTACAGGTAGGCGGATGAACTTTACACCTGACCTAGTTCTGGCATAGAAGAAGCATGTGATTAAAGCATGGGCCTCTATGTCTGTGCCTGGCGGCCAGTAATTTTTTGATGTGTAATGACGATGAACCACACACAGGAGACACACAAAAACACACACACACACACACACACACACACACACACACACACACACACACACATACGCACACACACGCACGCACGCACGCACGCACGCACGCACGCACGCACGCACGCACGCACGCACGCACACACACACACACACACACACACACACACACACACACACACACACACACACACACACACACACACACACACAAACTAAAATCCCACAATCTATTAATAGCAAAAAGTTCAGTGCCATTATTTGTCAACAAACCAAAGGTCCAGTGTAACCCCAATTCAAACATTAATAGAGAACAGCCGTGTTGACATTACTGCTGTACCAGGAAAGCTATTTCTCATAAATGGCAATAACAATGAAGGTTATTGAGTTTTATTTGCAGATACTTTGCTATTACCATTTATTTGTAAATACAGGGATAACATCTGTAAATTAAAATAATACATTCATTTTAATTAAAATTAAGGCTAATATCTGTAAGGGATAATGCCCGACGAGGTGTCCATTATGTAAGGAATAATCACCGAGAGGCTGGGCAATAAACAGTTTGATATGCCCGGCTCGTGGACGGCTTACCGCCCGAGACGAAGTTGAGTCCATTTCCTGATAATGGACACCTCGAAGGGCATTATAGAATAGAATAGAATAGACTTTATTTGTCATTGTGCATTGGATACACAACGAAATTTGTTTGTGCAACCACTAACAAAAGTGCAGTTGTGCTGGGTGGAGGGTAGGAGTGTAGTGTGATTATTAAGTTCTGTGATGGCCGTGGGGATGAAACTGTTCTGCAGTCTGGAGGTGCGGGCTGTAGTGGCCCGGTAGCGCCTGCCAGAGGGTAGCAGGGTGAAGAGATGGTTTGCGGGGTGAGTCTCATCCTTTAAAATGCCACATGCTCGGCGGAGGCAGCGCGTCCTAAAGATGTCATCCAGGGGAGGCAGTGGAAGTCCAACTATTCTCTCAGCAGACCTTATGACCCGACTGAGGGATTTCCTGTCCTTTTCTGTGCAGTTGACGTACCATGCAGTGATACAGTAAGTGATCACACTTTCAATGCAGCAGTGGTAAAAAGTCTTAAGCAGCTCAAGAAGTAGAGCCGCTGTTGTGCTTTCCTTACTGTGGCAGTTGTGTTCATCACCCATTTCAGGTCCTCTGAGAGCATAACCCCCAGGAACTTAAAGCAGGAGGTCCTCTCTACTTCCTCACCATTGATGATGAGGGGTTGAGGGTTCGCCTTTTGCCGCCTGAAGTCGACTATGATTTCTTTTGTCTTTCTGACATTCAGGGTCAGGTTGTTTTTTTGACACCATTCTGTCAGTCTGTCAACTTCGTCTCTGTAGGCACTTTCATTTACATGGGTGATTTGTCCTACCACAGTGGTGTCATCTGCAAATTTGATCACAGTATTTGAAGGATGGGTGTTGGTGCAGTCATATGTGTATACGGAGTACAGCAGGGGACTCAATACACAGCCTTGTGGAGCTCCAGTGCTGAGGGACAGGCTCGAGGATTGGTGGGGACCCAGTCTCACTGTCTGCGGGCGATCTGTTAGGAAATCCTTAATCCACATACACAGGCTGTAGCTGAGGCCCAGATCAAGAAGTTTGGTGATCAGCCGGTTGGGGACGATGGTATTAAAAGCCGAGCTGTAATCTATAAAGAGTAGTCTTACATATGTCTCCTTCTTGTCCAGGTGTGTCAGCGTTGAATGGAGGGCTGTGACGATAGCGTCCTCAGTGGACCTGTTTTCCCTGTAAGCATACTGATGCTGGTCCAGGGAGCGAGGGAGGAAAGCCTTAACGCGCTTCGCCAACAGCCTCTCAAAGCACTTGGCGATGATGGGAGTGAGCGCCACAGGTCTATAGTCATTTAAGGTGCTGATGTTACTTTGCTTGGGCACAGGTATAATAGTGGCTGTTTTAAAACAGGTTGGTACAGGTTATCCCGCTTATACCACGGTCACTTACCAACGGTGACCAAATTAAGACCATTCATTTATATTTTCATGCGTTTTACAATCTGAATATAAAGTTTTCCACAAAACATACATTTGTTTCCCTGGTTATGCCTGAGGGTCCGACTAATACCCGGAACCACCATTACACGCCCGTTGGGTTCTCATGCAACGGAAACGTTGTTCACTCCTCCAGTAATTAGGACGGACCATAGCTACGACTTTAGAACGGGAGGTAGCGGGAGGTAATATAGTCCGCTGAGCTTTGTTTTGTTTCCCGTTGCTATGGTTACTACTATTTTAGAGACTATACGCCAGCTAGCGCATTAATTGAGAACGGTAAACAGACAATTTGACGGAACTACTTGTCCAGGTGTCCGTATATCAGGAGTTAATGCACACCCTGCATCCAATCAGAATCGAGTATTCCCGCAGACCGTGGTATAATTACATATATATCGTGCATTGATTAGCACATTTTTGTTTGTTGATTGCATGCAAATCAGAAAATAGTCATTAATAAGTATTTAAATTAGAGCTGTCAAGCGATTAAAATATTTAATCGTGATTAATTGCATTAATGCCATAGTTAACTCACGATTAATCGCAAATTATTTTTCTATGCTAAATATCCCTTGATTTTTTTGTCCCATAAAAAAATAGGCAATCGGTATTTTGGTATCGATTCACAAAGGATACCCAACAGTGACACACAGATACTTAGCAAAGATGACTTAACAGGAATACCCCCAAATCAATTCTCTTTATAAGTTAGCATCCTAATATGGTTGTCACAGACAACCACTCACTAACTGCTCTTCATATAAGGCAGAGGAACCATCTTTCAACGCTCCGGTTTTAGGGAATGACATTCCAAATGAATCCAACTGGAAATTGAAATGTCATTTAAAAGGCTGATGTGTTTATTATAATTATAAATGTTTGTTATAAACCATTGTGGGGAACGGCAGTTACCGTTCCTGAATGGCATATGCCGTTCCACCTGAACGGCAGTGACCATTCCACCTGAACGGCAGTGGCCGTTCCTGAACGGCAGTTACTGATTCTGAACGGCATATGCCGTTTCTGAACGGCATGTGCCATGGTATGTCAGTGGTCGTGGTGTCACATGCCACAGGCCAATAAACGATCTCGGCGCTACTGGAGCTAGTGAACGACAGTAAAAATAACAAAAAAACTCAATGAGCAGTTATGTTATTCATGTTAGTCGGACTATGCATACTGCCCACGTTTTTTGCTTTCTAAAAATTTGTTGAGAAGGAAAGGTTCGGTTTCAGTGACGGTCCTACTTCGTCATTCAGATTGTATATCCACATAGGGTATACGTGAAAGCATGGGACATGGACTTTGTCCATGAGAGATATTGGGCATGGACTGTGCATCAAATGCAAATTTGAACAAAACATTGGTGTTCCTACATTTAGCTCTTAAGGTATGTTGACGAAGAGGCCACCCAAAAGCAGAAACTATCTGTATTTACTCTCAAAGTTCAGACTAGCATTCTGTTCGTTTCACTATTGACCAATAGTCAGTGATACAAGGAAACAGGAGCTCCACTTCAGGGTAATTCCCCAAAACAAAAACAAAAATACTTTGCCCTCACAAACCAAGCCTAGCCCATTCAAGCATGGCACTTACCGCAGGGCTTGCATTTTGCAGGAAAAGGCGTGTTGCGTTAAATTCAGTTTAACCGATTTTTACAAAAAAGTTCAAACAGTAGCGTTAACAGATAGAGCCATGCTTTGAATCAGGTTTAGGCCCTGCATCCAACAGGCATCATGAAACGACAATGTAGGCATGAAGCCATCGTCCATATTCCACAGATATGGCAAACAATAATAATACATAACATCTATAAAGCGCCATTCAGGACACAAAAGGCTGTGCTCGGTTGAATATTGAAACGGGCCAAGGATGCAGAACTGAGGACAGGGCTGTCTGCTGAGGGCCCTTATCTGCTCCGTCTGTCTTTAATCTCGAGGCAATTTAGTAGTTAACGTTGTTAGACTAGCTGCTGCAACTGGCTGCACATGATCTGGGCCCTGGTGAAGCTCAGCTCCAATTATCAAACTAAGAGGCGTATGCATTTTATTTAGCCACTCAAATGAGTATACCACATTTTATGCGTTCCACGCCAGAGAATTCACTCATGTCAACCTGCACCCCTGGTTCAAATGATGCTATATTGTAGGGGTCTTGTGCACGAGACCCCTACAATATAGCACAGACATGAACAACATAGCAACTAGATTAACAGGTTTTCTGTCCACCTTGCCCAGTCTTGTTCATAATTCTGTTTGTTTTACTGTGTTGCGGTGACTGCGACTGGATGCCTTGTATGCTGCGGAAACTGTGAATGAATGCCGGGAAACCCCTTTTTTTTCTTAAATGACTTAAAATCTTTGGCACCATTGCACTCTATGCTATTCCATGCTAATTAAGGGATTTTTTTTTTGCCCCTGGGGGATACAATAAATATATGGAATTTTAAGCCTTTTGAGACTGTAACTGTGATGATGGGCTACATAAATAAAATGCAGTTGAATTTAATGAATATGAACATGCACGGACACACGCACACACACAAACACACACACACACACACACACACACACACACACACACACACACACACACACACACACACACACACACACACACACACACACACACACACACACACACACATACACAGCCCTACAATCATGTGGATATCAGTTTGTAAATCATTTGTGCTATATATTCTGAAAAACATTAAGGGATATAAATGTCATCCATGAATCTAGTCTTTGGGTTTTAATACTACAAGAGCCTGGCTCTCTTGCAATTGGTATTGCTCATATTTCTGCATGGAGTCTGATAAGCCCATTAAGATATTGTGGACAGGTGACAGTTATGTATTTGATGGGGGAATTTTTGATTTGGAAGAGGGTGGACATTCCTTAAATCCCACAATATTTGGGATGATAATCTAAGGGTTCAGGGTTCAAGTCCCTGTACGGGCTTAATCTATTTGAACACAGATAGAATACCTGATGCCTAACATCAAGACAGAATGCCTGACTTGATTCTGACCTCTAGTAGGAATAGGTTACAAGAGGGGAACATGTGGGCAAGTTTGATACAAAACCAACTAAGGAAACTAAGCGGAGCCTTTTGATCCAATTGAGACATTGGTAACACGTGCTTCCTGCATCTTAAAAAGACCAACGCTAACTAGAAAATGCATTTCCTGCAGAAAATGTGGTGGGTCCTGTAGAACAAAGTGAGGTTCAAAATATGTTTTAGTAAAGACACATTGTATAAGATGTAAAGGAATGTTAAATGGCTTAAATCAAGTGAAGGGATTTGAACAGAGTCTAAATGGAGTAAACAATGTAAACATATACACCATTTAAAAAATAATAATGGTTAGAAACAAATAAAGTCAAGAGTTAAACAAATAGCTAGTGATCAAGTTTAAATGGTATTGTCTGCAACGGTTTGCTGTTGTGATAGCCAGCTTGGGCTAAAGCTCATCTAGAAAGTTCTCATGCTCTAGCAGGCTCAACGTAAGTCAATGAGACCAAGATGCACAAAGCAGGTATGAAATTAATCTTTGATTCTGAAAACAGTATAAAATATATTGAAAACCAAGTTACGAAGTCTGAGGTGGTTGACTTCCATTGTAAAAATAGTATATTAAACATAGGATATCTTAATATGAGTCTAAAATTGAAAGTCTCTAGGTGGAAAAATTGTGGAAGGAGTAGGGTCCCAACGTTTGAAAATAAAGAAATACTATAGATTTTTGGGGAAGTACACCTATGCTTATTACATCAACAAAGGACAACAAAATCAACACTAACTGTACACACAATTAAATAATGCCCCTTTAGATTGTGGCCTACTTTCCTGATATTTTTCTACAAATGAACCTTCCAAATGTTAATTAGTGATTAAAGTGCAAACATATATTAGCTGTTGCATTAACGTCTTGTCTTTGTATCTGTTGTTGTATTTCATTCTATAGTTTCTACATGTACTTCATGTGTTAGAATTTAAGATTTTTTACACACATTGTTCACTTGTTCAGACGTATTCTATATATCATAATGGTATTATAATATTATTGGATTATTACCAATAATACATAACAATCTGTGTAATTATTATCTAACAATAATTACACAAAATGGACAATATGTTTAAACATAAGAAAATTCCCCATCACACCCACAAAAATATCTCTCGCTTGTATATTATGTCTGTGAAAGACTGTGAAAGACTGTATAAGGCAGACATAATCATCACTAACTGTCTCGTTTTTTTGTGTTCTGTAAAAGAGCGCTATCACGTGCAAAGGTAGTGATTGGGCGGGCTTAAGTTGACGTAGGCAGAGCCCTCGCCCAATCCGCGCATCTGTTGTGCGGCTTCCCATTCGTCCATAAACACTGTGACCGTATGTCGCAGGCTTCAGTCAGGCACGGCGGGCAGCAGACTGAGTAAGTGAGGCCGAGGTTCAATATCACTCGTTACAGGGGCTCGATTAGAGGCGTTCAAACGTATGCACAAGCTGCAATGAAAATTAGTTTTTGAGACAAAAAAAGATACAGAAACATGCCAGCAGCCTTACCCGTCATCCCCTAGGAAGTGTCTTCTGTCAGGGGAGCCTGTATGCTAGGTAGCTAGGCTAGCTAGGTCTTATTGGTAACAGTCATTGAGTAACAGCTTGGGGGGGCGTGGGTTGCTTCAGTGCGATAGTCTCCTCTTGTCCAAGCTGGGGTCGTCTGGACGGTTCCTGAATATGATACACCATGAGTCAGAGGGACACCGTGGTTCATCTCTTCGCAGGAGGGTGAGTTCGCATCCCAGTGATGTCTCCCAGTAGCCTAGTTAGCTTGCGCTGCTTTGTGATGCGCCGTATCGCCTCGCTTCGCTTGACGTCGATTCCCAGTTTGGCTCAATGCAAAATGTGCATGTGTCATTTACTTTGAGTCATTGGTGTTCATTTACTGCAATAAATTGAATGTTGTGAAACCCGAAACATACGTGAACCCTGCTAATGGAGGCTAATATGCATGTACAACAACCACAGGTGTAGAGAAATGCCCCTCGTTAAATGTGCCTCGAATTGCTTGACTTAAATGCTGAAATGAAATGTTTAAATATAGTGACAAGGCACATGGTGACTATGTACTATGTAAAGTGTAAGATGTCAAACTTGTCATTTAGCTTTTTATTTCAATGACACTTGCATGCCTAACCGATTGTGATAAGCTCATCGTGATATTGGTTTATTGCAGTATTCAGCCTTCAAAGAAAATGTACAGTGAGCCTGGCAAGGCTGTCTGTTACTGAAGGATAGGACAAGTTTGTGCACGATTAAACTGTTATACAGAGTTATTGCAATATCGATAAAGACCAGTCGTGCATAACTGACTGATGCAACATCACATCCGTTGTTTCTATTGGAGACGGAATGCACGCTTGTCTATGCATTGTAGCCCATCTGTGCTTGTCTATGCAGTCTCTTTGTAGAGATATTCAACGTGTTTGCAGTCAGGCAAAATCCAGACGAGTGCCCAATGTCCACAGAATCAATTTGTTTTGCATTTATAATATGTTATTAGCACCTATGCCAAAAGTAATAAACGTCGTACCAATATCTTTGGAGTTTGGTACCGTATTTCAGATACAGAAGGAGCTCTTGTAAGTAAATCCAGTGTCCTCTGTAGACATGAGCGCACTTTCTCTGCAGCATGTTAAATCTCAAAATTTTGTCCCAGGCATGAAATGCTGGCCTGCTAGCAAAATCCGTTGACGGAGCTTATCTGTTACCGCTGCCGTCTCTATTTGTAATGATTGAAAATTAACCCCAAACCAGTGGCACAGTACTGTGACTGTTGATAAGTGGTAGACACACAATGTCCTGCCAAACAGAGTAGTTTATCTTTTTTTCAGATGACCTCAGTCTGGAGTATATTCTGTACAACGAGGAACTTTTGAATTCGTAGTAGACTTTCCTTTTTTATAAGCTTGGGTTTATCAAGAGTGGTTTTGAAATAAAAGTCTGGCACATTATCCAGTGAAGAATGTTGCCAGTCAGGTAACTGATTTCCCATTTGTAATGAACACGTGCAAAAAATTAATGTGCATGCTCCCGACACTATTGCTCGCCCATATTTCTACATTTTGTTGGGTTGCCCGGTATATCAAAAACATTATAGAAACATGCAATCACAGAATTAGTGATTTTACTGAAGAGTTCTGCTCCCTCTGTGTTGCCTTTTCCGTGTATCGCAACAGAGGTATGAAGGTATTATTGTAGCAAAAGTCTTTAGCACCTGTAACTGCAGAATTTGAATGCGTACACTAAAGTCAAAGTAAATTTGAAGTCGTATATATTTATTTTGCATGTGTACTCTAAGTCACAAATGTGTAACAGTATTTGAAGTCGTAAATATTTTTTCTACCATTGTAAACACAAAAGACGGTCTACTATGGAGTCAGTTTCCTGCCATAATTCAAACCTGAAAAAAAAAGTTTCAAAGGCTTGTAAGTCTGGGTTTGAAAACTCATCACCTTGTAAAAAAGGTTTTGCAACACTGAAAAAAGAGATTATAACCTGAAAAAAACTAAAACTAAAATTCAAACATCTGTAAACATGATTTTGTGTTCTATTTTATCTTCTTCATCATTTTCACCAACACATTTTCAAAGTTTAAACAATTTCACCAGCGCATTTGTAGAGTTTCAAATCTGGTACTGTTCTAACAGTGTATTTCATTGTTGCCCGGTTTTGAAACCTTGTAAATGGGATTCTGCAAACAGGTGTTCATACATTGAGAAATACGTTTTGAAAGGTTGAATATTTAGTTTTAAAAACTTGTAAAGGTGTACGTTTACGACATTGCAATGTATTTTTTCAGAACTGACTTTTCAGCACTGACTTTTCAGAGATTTGACCACACAGGCGCAAGCTGTGAGTCATGTGAATATTGGCAGTGTTCTGACGCCACTCGTTTTGAAACTCCTGACAGTCGAATCTGAAAAAAAAAAAACGTTCCTGCGGGCGGTACCATTTAGCTCTTAACCTATTGGTTGCTCTCGGCTGACGTACATTCCAATCACATGTGCCGTTCACCGGGCTGTGCGTTATTGACAGTGCTCTGCCGATGACACGAATAACAAGCGACTGTTGCAGCAGGTGCACAAATCCTTTTGCTACAATCTTTGCAGCGCAGTTGGTGCAAAACACATTCGCACAATCGTGTTTCATAATCTGAGAACATGCCCAAAATGGGTGCATTCGTAAACCCAAATTTGAACTAATGCATCAGAAGTGGCACATCTGAAAAATTCTCACAAATAAAATGATAAAGAACTCTATGTTGATTCGGCATTTTAATGAGCGAGCACAAGTCCATCGTTACAACTGCTCGAATCTGCTCCTGCAAGTCTCAGCCATGGACCTATAAAGATCGCAGCATACTCTTTGCGTGGGATAGGTTCCTTTCTGGAGAAGTGAAGAGGGCATCCTACTGAACGGAGGTGGGTATCCTACATTATGTTAATTGAAATGACTTGGTTCAAGTGAATTCCCCCCAAAGTATTGCATTAATGCCGCAAATGTGCTCAATGGACAAGCATGAGTACCACTAGCCTATCTATCTGGTGATCACGTAGCAAATTGTAATTTTACCGGTACAAACCAGCGCTTAAAATATTTTCAAATCATTTGGGCGATGGGGGGGATTCAAACCTTTTTTTTTAATCTTTTTTTGGGCAACTTCACACAGGCGGCGCAGCATCAAAGACATTTCTGAACTCGTGTTATGGCGACCATTAAAATACATTAAAGGACATTTGCGGCATGTTAATGCAATACTTTGGGGGGAATTCACTTGAACAAAGTAATTTCATTAACATAATGTAGGTTACCCACCTTCGTTCAGTAGGACGCCCTCTTCACTTCTCCAGAAAGGTACGTATCCCGCGCAAAGAGTATGCTGCGATCTTTATAGGTCCATGGCTGGCACGCGGTGGGTCCCAGTGTAATCTGAGAAATGCATCCCTGCCGGCGACTTTCATTGGATTAGGAAATTATGGGCGGAACTATTTTGTCCCGCCCACGGACGCTCTGGCATCTACGGATACGAATACTTTTGCTACACATTTACCACCTAGACGTGTTGCAAAAAACCCCACAGCTGAGACTTGCAGGAGCAGATTCGAGCAGTTGTAACGATGTTATTGTGCTCGCTCATTAAAATGCTGAATCAACATAGCGTTCTTTATAATTTTATTTGTGAGGACATTTTTCACAGATGTGCAACTTCTGATGCATTAGTTCAAATTTGGGTTTACGAATGCACACATTTTGGGCATGTTCTCAGATTATGAAACACGGGTGTGCGAATGTGTTTTGCACCAACTGCGCTGCAATGATTGTAGCAAAAGGATTTGTACACCTGTAACACCGATTTGCGTACTCGTAGACCCTATTTTGTGTTTACAATGGTACAAAAAATATTTACGACTTCAAATGTACTGTAGCACATTTGTGACTGTAGAGTACACATGCAAAATAAATATATACAACTTCAAATTTACTGTGACTTTAGTGTACGCATTCAAATTCTGCAGTTACAGGTGCTAAAGAATTTTGCTACAATAATACCTATACAGAGGGGCCAATCCTAGGCAATCAGGTTAACATGAACAAAACCTTTACCTTTCTCTTGCTTGATAGAGTAATTACACAATTACAAAATCTTTAAACGTTTACGACTACACCAAGGTTTTGTAAACAATTGATCATTTGACAGCAGTTGTCAATGATGTCCCTTTTTCTATGGCAGTTAAACAGTTTATTTTGAAACTCCTGACCTAAAGATTGTACAATTATCATGCAGGCCTGCTATATTGAACGTTGATTATTGCATGGAATGTGGTCGTCGCCATGCAACAAGGTCATTTCTACCTCTGTTCCAGGTCTGGAGGTACAGTAGGAGCCATATTGACCTGTCCGCTGGAAGTGGTGAAGACGCGTCTGCAGTCCTCCTCCGTCACCCTCTATGTGTCTGAGGTGCAGCTGAGCACTGCCAATGGGGCGAGTGTGGCCCGCATGTCACCGCCGGGTCCCTTGCACTGCCTCAAGTAGGTCTCTGTTTAATTACATTTCAAGCTGCTATCGGTAAGATTCAAGAGTTTTAATGAAAGATGGTGGTAAAGCGTACAAGAGAGCAGGATTTTGAGACTAAACCCAAACAATTTGCCCTCCCTCTCTGCTCCCTTTGTTTTCCACTATTGCTAAATGTAATATTCACCCAACTGTGACTGACTGGCTCAGGGAATCTATCTCGTCTGTCACAGAAGAGATGCCCTGATTGTTCAGAAATTAGCAGGGAGTGGTCTGAACCTGACATTGGCTCATACAGAGGCAGGCGCATTTGACTCAAAACTGATATTTCACCAAGCATTTCCCTCACTTGAAGCTGATGGATGGCTATGCCATTTATAACAAAATTCAATCTAATAATAACTCTTGAATCTGGCCTACATCTTTTTAAACCATTAAACAATGGTTTGCTTCCTCCCTACGCACATTTGTCTGGGCTCTCTGGGCTATTATACGTTGACAACGTAATTTACATGTTTATAGTGTCCATGAGCGTTGAGTGTTGGGTATGTTTATGAGTGGTAGAAGCTCTGTTGTGCGGCCACATGTATGTACTCTACGGCAGCGTTGAAAAGGATTAGCTAAAGAATGTCATTGCCATGGTTGCTCATGCTGACAGCCTCTCTCTGTAATCAGACTCTACAACGCCAGCTTGAGGGTGCTGGCTCTGCACTGACCAAAAAGACACCAATCCTTTAGGTTTCACTATGCATCCCGCTGGCCTTCAGTTTTTTTTCTTTTACTTTTACGCGTAAAAAAGAATGCCGCAGTCAGTTAGTTCCTAGTAACATAAACCTGCACCCTCCCTCCGGTCTTTTGGGCAAAGTGTATCAGACTGGTCCAACACGTTGCACTGGGTTACGCAATATACAACGCCGCCTTTTCAATCCCATTCAAAAAGCTTTTTGGCACTACTATTGTTTTGAACAGTATTACCGATTCATTATTTATCTTTATTTTTTTACTTGATGAAAGTATGTTTTCTTTACCTACGAGAGTTTTGCACTTTGTGCAAACCATACAGTGCTGGGGGAGACGCTGCAAAGGATGCCATTTTGAAAGTATTGAGGGCCAAAGAATTTGAATTCCTTTCCCTGGGCAGATGGTTGTTTCAGGCTTTAACACGTATTTCTGTGTATTCAGGTTGATCTTGGAGAAAGAAGGACCTCGCTCGCTGTTTCGGGGTTTGGGACCCAACCTGGTGGGCGTTGCCCCATCCAGGTAAGAGTGTAAAAAGTGTCAAGAATGTGTAAGACTGTTTCTGTTCAAAAGCCCTTTCTGTTCATAATTACAATGATGAGGACAAAATAGATAATCTACGGAATTGCCACTCCAATTTTGCTTGTGTCAATCCAGATCATTTGATATAAGAGGTTCTGTTATCACATCACACTAGGGTTGGATGGCTAGTGGAGAAGTTTAATGGGTTTATTCTCTACGTACTATACTTACTTACTACTACTTTTCCATTGTTCAGGCATTTCTTTGATTGATGACAACACTGACATCAGGACGATGTTGGAAACATTTGACGGTTGTTCAAAATCCTGCCAAAGATGTGCCCAATATCTGATCATATTTGTTACATTTAAGCATTCAAAGATATTTTTAAAATCCTTATATCACCTACCCTTCCCTACATTTTTTAATTTTTTTTTTTACCTTAATTTAACCAGGATTGGTCTGCTTGAGATTAAAAATCTATTTTACAAGAGAGTCCTGGCCAAGACAGGCAGCAGCACAGTTTCACAGTTACAGACAATAATTTGAAAACAACAGACGGCATATAAATAGAGTCACAGTCAGAACATCATCAAACAAAGCATGTACAGACAGGAGAGCACGCTTCAAAACGTCATTAAGAAGGGATCCCTCATCATGCTTTTAAATTAGACTACAGGACTTGCCAGTACTCCAAAGTCTCGGTAGACATTTAGAGTAATGCATGGACCTCGGGGAAAGTCATTCATGCATGCTTATTAATGGAATCCATTTACCTTGAAAGGCCAGCAATGCCCTCAATGCTGTGTAGGACACTTTTATACTGTTACATCTTGTACACAAATGGGGTTCTGAATTACATCTGCTTAGCGGATCGAAGCAGGGAACATAACATTGACGCTCACTCTCATGGAATAGTAAAGGGTCTGAGTGGAAAGTGTCAGTGTTGCTCACCTGCCATGCAAAATTTCTGCTAATGCTATTTTTCCTCCAGATGATAATGTCGGCAACGTTGTGCCTAATGATGCTGGGTGGTGACTAATGCTATATTGAGCTAGTGCTGGCACTAGGCATGTGTCGAGTGTTTGCGTTCTGGGCTAATGAATGCTGACACAGGGACTATGCAGTGTAAACACGTGCTGGTCTTCCCTTAAAGAGCCAGTGAGCCCATTGTTTCAGATGGAATTTGAACACCATGTGATTAAAAAAAAAAAAAAAGAAGCCTTTTGGAAATGAGTGTAAAAAAAAGCCCTACTTTCTCACGGACATCGCAGTCAACCGCTGCCCAGACTAAGCTCTACACGTCCACACAAACTGCGGCGCTGGTGCCCTTTGGTCGTGACTCGTGACGTCAGTCTACCTCGAAAAGGTAGTTTGACGTCATGAAAAGAACGCCACCTTCGTTCAGCAGAGTAGAACGTTCACATAGTGTTTTGGGGAGAATGGCAAAACATCTAACTTGGGAACTTATTTCAGTAACGGTGATCAAATGCATTTATCACTATGTTGCCAATCATATACGACAAATGACCACGTTCAAAACTGGTTTGGGTTCACTTGCTCTTTAAATTTGAAATGAACACTGAAATACATAGAGGAAACCACCAAGTTGAGAACCTCTCCTTTCTTAAAGAGACTAAGCTTTGAGTGGTGATACGTGTTTGTCAGAAACATGTTGAACTTGAACCTATTTACAAACTTCTTAAAAGAGGGCAGGGGCTCAGGCCGCAAGTTTCATCTGCTTAAGCCAGATCAGCATCTGTGTATCTCCCTGCTTGTGTCAATCACATCAGTTACAACCAGTCTGCCCTCCTACTATTGCCCTATTTGGGAATACAATCTCCACAATTGGACAAAGGGAATTTGATGCTTTGCTCTTTTAGGGTCTGTTGAAATGTTTCAGCTTTTAGCTTGTTACAGTGATAATACGGTTGTCATGTTGTTAAGTAGCGGCATGACGAGTGATGGTGGGTGGCTTGTTTATTTAGATGTACATAAATAGACTCAGTCTAATTAGCCGTCGTACTACAGAACGTAGCATGCATCTCTAAACATGTTTCTAATGTCTCATTTTTTTGTGTAATTGCATCCGTTTCTTACAGAGCCATTTACTTCGCTGCGTACTCCAGCGCCAAAGAGAGGCTGAATGGAGTCCTGGAGCCAGACTCCACGCAGGTGCACATGGTATCGGCTGGCCTGGCAGGTAATCAACTTCATGACGTGTTGTAATTTGCATTTAAGCCGGTGTAAAGATTATTGGTCCTACATCATCCACACCCTGTAGCTATTTAATATCCAGCCATGTTCCTGAGAACTAGCAGCTGTTGAACTACTGTGTGAACTACACCCATACACAGTATATATGGAAACAAATCTCAAATCGATTATATTGATTGATTGCTGCCGGCTTTCTGCAATGTTCTGCACTCAATTGTAGCAAAAACCTCCATAGTTCAGTCCAGAAACCTATACTCATGATGGGAGTGCATGTCACTGAGACGGCTTGACCACGTGTTTGGTGTCGTGCACCACAACACAAATCCTAGCAGCCGCCACCACCATCATGTTTTCCTAAACTAACGTCTCCCCCTAGGGGCCAACCCTATTCGCTGCAGGCTCACAGGGAGACCTGATTATGGGTGCTCCCGAGTTAGCTGTAATCCTAAGCCTGATGAGGTGATGGGCCAACAAGATACCCAGCCCGTCTGTTTGCCAAAGGCACTCTGATAGTTGATACAGATGGCAAACATACTCTCACTTAAAATGGGCCCCAAACATGATAAACGTTACTAAATTCAGTCTAGCGCAGGCATAGCTTGCACGGGGGCCTATGCTGGCACATACACAGGGATGTGCAAGGGGTTCTGTTTATTGGTTGAAATGAAGGACAAAACCTGTCTTTATTCCACCAACATTTCTTCCACTGTGGGCTTGACTCTGGTGCATTGAATCCTGTGGATGCTGTTTGTACGTTGACGGTGTATTTTCTATAATGAGGGTGGTGATGGTGGGACGGGTGTATCTGGGTACATTGGGGGGGGTGTATCTGGGTACGTTGGGGAGGGGGTGGGGGGGGCTGTATCTGGATACGTTGGGGAGGGGGTGTATCTGGGTACGTTGGGGAGGGGGTGTATCTGGGTACGTTGAGGGGCTTGCATGCCGGTCAGTGTGCCACACAACACAAGCCTGTGTCTGTTTTAGGCCTTTGCTCTACCGTAGCTCTTCTCTGGCACAAGGGCACAGAGACCCCTACTCCCCCACTCTCCACCTGGGGTCTCTGTGAGGTGCTGCATCTGTGAGGAGAGTAGCTCGGGTCTGCGTGAGTACTCACCACAGAGCTGTGCTTCTTCTATTTCTTCTTCCTCTTCTCCTTAATCCCCTATCAGTCTTCCTCCTTTCTTTCGTTCTTTCTTTCTTTTGCCACACCAGTTATCAGATGCACAGTGCACGGGTCTTTTCTATGTCCGTCAGCGGCCATGTCGAATAGTTTAACTCCTCCTTTTTCTCTCCGAGCTGCCTTACTAGTCTTTACACCAGCTAAACTTCTCCATTTTTAATTCCCTACTGTCCTCCTGGCCAACCAAAGTTCAGGAATGCAGCATAAAGAATATACACACATCTCAGCTATAACAGTTGACCAGTAGGTAAAGTTGTTTCCCGACTGGTAGCTCTTTATTTAAAGACGTTGGTTTTATCTGGGGTTTTTTTAGCACTCATGTGGTATATAGTATATAGATTAAAATAGCCCTCATAGTATGGTAACGTGATCCTCTCCCTCCCTGTCCCCAGGCTTCACTGCCATCACCGCCACCAACCCCATCTGGCTCATAAAGACTCGGCTGCAGCTGGACGCCAGGTAGGCTCTGCTGGGGTCATTTTTGTTTATCAGGTACTATCAGCACTTTGTTCAACATGAGACGTTTTGTATTGTCCCAGCCCAAGGCTATGGTTGAAGAAAAGTGGGAAAGACGACACACGATAGTATTCAATACTTCAATGGCAAATATTTCAACACTAAAGTTGTCTCTTAACGCGTGCTTTCCTTGACGTCCCTCAGAAACCGCGGGGAGCAGCAGATGAGTGCGTTTGAGTGCATGCGGCGGGTGTACCGTGCCGACGGCCTGCGCGGCTTCTACCGTGGCATGTCTGCGTCCTACGCGGGCATCTCAGAGACTGTGATCCACTTTGTGATCTACGAGAGCATCAAGCGGCGCCTCCAGGAGGCCAAGGCCGCCCACCACATGGAGGACGAGGAGGAGGCGTCCAAGGACGCCTCAGACTTTGTTGGCATGATGCTCGCTGCCGCCACCTCCAAGACCTGCGCCACATCCATCGCCTATCCTCACGGTGAGAGCATCCCGGCTCCCGCTAGAGCAGACGTGACTGATCATTTACAATACTAGCAATACGTGAAAATCATGGAATGGGACACACAAAAACTTTGCAAAGTTCATGTTTTCTTTGGAGATTTATGTAGGATAACGTAAAACATGATTTGGATTTGTGGATTTTCCGATTTATGATTTGAAGCTGATTTGTACCATGGAAATCCCATTGTAGTGAATCACCACGGAGTAGCCCTAATAAGCCCCTGAATCCTTTCCTCCTGTCTCTCGTGTTCCTTCTGCAGAAGTGATTCGCACCCGGCTACGAGAGGAAGGCACCAAGTACCACTCATTCTTCCAGACTCTCACCACGGTGCCCAGGGAGGAGGGCTTCCGTGCGCTGTACCGCGGCCTCACCACCCACCTGGTGCGGCAGATCCCCAACACCGCCATCATGATGTGCACCTACGAGCTGGTGGTCTACCTCCTCAGCGGTTAAACAACAACATCGACCACCACGACTAGAAAACAAACAAACAGCGCAGTCATCATTCGTGTTTGTGTAACCCCTGCCCCCTTTCCATTTCAAAGAGTCGGACTGAGAAAAAGAGTGTGAGGGAGAGGGAACCAACTCCCATATAGAACGGTATGTGAAGAAGCGAGACCCCCTCTTCAGATAGACAGCCTGAGCGCTGGGCTCACCCTGTGTCTTACTGAGGTCAGTTGGCTGCTTTATAAATGGGGATGTGTCTTTCTCTGTTCCCATGGGCAGCCTAAAACATTGTGAAGTTGTTGGCCAATGGTGTTGACCCCTGAAAACTTCTTGTTGCTTTTGAAAACGTTATAATTTGACCACCCTTCCTCCCTCCCTCTCTCTCTCAGGGGTTATAGGGGCCACATTACTGTACCGAAAAGTATATTTAATTACGATAACCGAGCCGAAGACAATAAATGAAGTTAAAAAAACTCCAATACTAATAAAAAATAAGTCAAAGTAATCTCATTGCTGGCACTGAGCCGGAATTAAGTATAGTGGCAGGAAACCAAACCAGATATTCTTGCCATCTGATAATTTAGATGCATTCTTTGGCTTTGGGGGCCTTTCAGAATATTTTGTTTTTTTTGTCTGCATGTTGGATTCAGAAACTTGAATGGCCGTTGCAGTGCAGCTGCCCCGCATTGATAATCTGTAAGTGGTCGGGGGACCACTGGTGCAGTCTAGGGGCCAGGGGGGGGGGGGGGGGGGGGGGGGTTGTGCTTTCTTGTGTGAACCGAGTAGAAAAGCACAATGGATGCAGTGATAGGGTTGTGGATGCTCATTCTCCTAGTGTTAAACACAAGGTGAGTTGTGTGTGTGGTCGCTGCTTGCACTCAAGGGAGCCTTTATCGATAAGTGCTAAGCAAACTCACGGACCGATAGCTAGCTCTGCGGTTCATCCTCAACACCCCGGTCCCTCAAGATGTGCCAGATGCTTGCCGTGGTCGAGACATGTAGGTGTCCCTAAACGTACCCGATGTTTAACGCATAGTTCTGTGATTATACCTCATCAAATATAGAATAAAGTATCGGTTTAAAGGCAGTGTTCAGACCTTACCTCTTCACATGGAGTGTGCGTATCACATGGAGTCTGAGATTTGCCTGCAGGCAGCAGTTTCTTAACCAACTGGAATCTAAGAAGGAAAAACAATATCATCATTACTAATAAGCCATTAACTCAAACCATTAACTGACCAATTTGTGAAACATCCAAAATAGACAATTTAAACTAGTTATTCTATTGGCTACAGGACATGCTTTATAATGATAAAGTATTTCAACAAATGAAGGGTTGTTGTGGCATTTTTATGTGTTAAGTTAAATGCATAAGCCAGTCTTCCCACACGTCATTTGCTTCTCCATCAAGCTGTCGTCATTATTTATGCACTTTTACATTGCTTCTAGCAGTTGTACGTGTTCTCTATATGTTAATGTTGTATTGTTGTGCCCTTTTTGCAATCCAGGATGGATGACCAGGTCAATCATCTAATTTACTCTTTTGTATGTGTGCGTGCGTCAGGATTTGTGTGTGATGTTACACAACTGAGGCTGAACCCATTCCTTGTTGAGCTGTTTTTATTTTTTGCACCATTGAGGGCCCTCATCATTTGACCTCTCAAATGATGAACTCCCGTAATAAAGAAGCGTCCTATGTGAATACCCTGATCCTTTTCTATGATGCATTTCACTCAAGCTTATGTTGATGACTTCCAACCGGCAATATGCACCCTCATGCCCAACTCCCCGTCCTTAATATGCAACACATGTGCTACACTTTGTGCCGTCTCACCTGAAGCTATACAAGTATCTGCGCCTGCTGCCCAACATATACTATCTAGGCTTGACTAGATTCTAGACTACTAAAATACACTAGTTAAATATGCAAGTAAATATGGCTATGGTCCAAACAACGTTGTTTATTATAATGTTGCTCAGACTCCAGTGCCAGTTTCAGCTTGCAACTGTAGGGCTGGACCTAGACTTGGGTGATCCTTTATATGTAAAGGCTATGTTGGGTTGCTTATGCTTTCTGTGGCTCGGGATTACCAACCTCCCTGTTCGATCTAATTGGAGTTGTGTTAACCTTAACGGAAATCACAGCCTGAAGATGGCTCAATTGGCAATTAAACGTTTGCATTGCGTCACCTTGAGGTGTGTGTGTATGTGCGCGGGTGCGTGTTGGTGTGTGTCTGCGCGTTTGTGTTGGTGCGCTCGTCTCCACGTTGCGTCATGTCTCTTTCAGTGTGTATAATAGTATGCAGTCGTTCTTATTGCCACAAGCAGTGTTTTCATTTGAATGTGAGGTTGGTTTTCTGGCCCCCTTTTTTCCCATGTCATATTTGATGAGTAAGTGTGACTCTGTCTATGCATTCTCATGCCTGTTTTTGGAAAACATTCAATAAAATGGAAAGAATGCACGTATCTCTATTGTTTTTTTATTTTATTGTTATTAAGAATACGGCCAGTAGATGTCACTGTAAGGTTTCTTTATTTTTTTATGTTTTAACATTTTGAAAAAAAACCTTGGGAGGTATTGCCACAGGAGGCAATGCCTCCTGAGTGTCGAGGCGTCCCTGAGCAAGACGCCTCACCCTAACTTGTCCCGACGAGCTGGCTGTTGTATTGCATGGTTGACACCGCCAGTGTGTGAATGCTTGTGTGAATTATAGGCAATAAAGAGGTTTCAGTGGTCAATGGTTAGAAAAGTGCGATATAAAAAGCAGTTTATTTACACCTTAACCACAGCTAGAATCTATCTAGTAAAGATGGACCATAGTTAGGAGGACCCTCCTGGTAAAGATGGAAGAAAAGGCTTTTTAAGAATCAAAACAATATTCTGGGCCTCCCCTAAGGGAAGACCGTGTCAATAGCGTATGGACATCATATACATGCAAGCTTGCACACACACACCCCCCCACACACACACACCCCCCCCCCCCCCCCCACACACACACATACACACACATGAGTTGAAATCAAGTAACTCTTGAATTGATTGAGTGTGCGTGTTAGTTTGAGTGCTTATGTGAATGTGTGTGTGTGTGTGTGTGTGTGTGTGTGTGTGCTAATCCTCCTACACACAGTGGTGCATGAAATACCCATTGGGGAGAAGACATTTAAAGACTGCTCCCACTGCCCTTCTCTCTCTCTCTCTCTCTCTCTCTAACACACACACAAATGACCCTCGAAAAGCGTGAGAGGCAAAAGCAGAAAGAGGAAGTTCAGCTGAGCCAAGTTTATACAAAGTCCTCTGCATCCCTTTGTCATTAGAGAAGTCGCCTATCCACACTGCAGGCCTTTCATGAGAACTGATTAACGCCTGCCGGCCTCACAATCTGTGTTTACACATTAAATATTGCACCCCTATACTGATATACAGTATGTATCTTGATCAATATAGGGGTATGGAAGAATCTGGTTTTGGCTTTGGCTCAAATGTGAATTCAAAGCATATGGAGATAGCTATGAAACGAGAGAATGAGAGCATTTCTCGGTTAAAGAAAGAATACATAAGGTGTGTGATACAACAAAAAATGTAGATATGATAATGAAAAGAAGATTTGAAAGATTTGAGATTTTGAGAAAATTGCTGCATCGGTCAGGAGAATCAAACTCCCTTTCAGCCCAGCTGAGCGTTGCTAAAGTCCAGTCAATGTAAAGAAGTCTGCAGTGAAGTAGCCTTCTACCACAATGCAAAGACAATGCAAATGCTTGGGCTGTAAAGGCATCACTATCATGCTAATGAAACCCATTTCTGCTTCGCCCAAGGGGCCAAAGGGAGGGATGGCAGTCCTTAAAGTCATTCAGTGGCCTCCTCCTCACCTATTCCCAATGATCCCATCCCTCTGACGG
The DNA here is from genome assembly GCF_902167405.1 of Gadus morhua. Classification (NCBI taxonomy): domain Eukaryota; kingdom Metazoa; phylum Chordata; class Actinopteri; order Gadiformes; family Gadidae; genus Gadus; species Gadus morhua. The sequence goes on from NC_044063.1 coordinate 25,703,710, forward strand.
CGCAGCCAATCAGCGCGTGTCAGCCACACATGAATGGGAAGTCCCACAGAAAAGGGCTCGAGGAACAAAGAAGCCGCCGGTTTGCGGAGTCGGCTTGTATCCATAAATTGAACTCGTTTTGACTACAAGAATTCCTCCTTGAGTACCGTTTTCCGTGCGAATCACGACGAATCGGACATTTCAACCGACACCCAAGGAAAACTCCAACAGTTTTTCGTTGCCCGAGAAAGAGGAAACTTCGTGCGTCGCGACTCGCGAGGAGAAAACCGGAGGCGAGGCTTCCTCGTTTTCACCTTTTTCTTTTATCCGACAACGTGAGTAAAAAGGTTACATTTACTGACTTGATTCGGGATATCTTAAGATAAAACAAGGCGATTGAATTCCTATTCTCACCGATGGGACGTGTTCGGCATGTAAACATAGGCTAATAACCAACTTTTCTAACCAACTCTCGGCATGTGCCGTTTAAGGTAACGATGGATTCATTTGTTCTAACACCACTGGTAGAGGTAGAGGTAGGTGTGTGTGTGTGTGTGTGTGTGTGTGTGTGTGTGTGTGTGTGTGTGATAGAGACAACCAAGGTGGGCAAACATACAGGTGCGCAAACATGGGCTGATGTCTGGCCACCCCACCCGGAGTTGTCTGGCGTCCAGGTCTGATCCTTCGTCAATGTTTGTTGGTCAGTCTAGGGGCAAAATCGTTATATTTTGTGTAACAAAAAAAATAACGCATCTTGTCTCATATTCTTCCAACATGAGAATGTGGGACGGCAATTAGGAGAGCCAATGGCAGCAGATGAGGACCCTATTTCACCAGATGCCCTTAATTAGTTATTACCATGTCCGGTGTAGGCACAGTATGTCGTATCAATTTCTGCACTACGTATGTACCTCAATGAAATCAAAACTCCCAGATACAGCCAGTAGTCCACGACTGTTCTCTAATGCCGATGGGGCCATCATAGAGCTCTCTTCCCAACATAATCTCCCAACTACTACAACCAGCATCTGGGAGATAACCTTGTGACCTCTGTCATCAGGTGGCCTATGCTCCTCCCCCTGTGTTGCCACCTGGGTGTGTGTGTCATGGTGCTTGTGTGGCCCTGGGCAAACAACAATCAGTTCACAACAAGTGGATGCGAAACAGGGCTGTCCTCGGCACACATCTCCAAATATGTGTACGCTTGAGGTGAAACCCTATGGTAGCAGTTCAGTAAGGGGCCACATGTCTTAACATGACTCCAGAAAACGAAAGATGCCCAGAGTTTTGACTCCCAAAACTTTCTCCTGCCCGTTTTGAGTTCTCGATTTGAGCTTGTAATAAGAATCGAAACCATGGAAGAACTTTCGCTCACTTCCGTGTCACCAAGGCCTTTCTCAAGAGCTGTGGTCTGATCTTATCAAGAATATTTTTATTTTCTTCATATTAAATGACTTTCACAAATTTCACATGTCATTGAAAATCTATACCAAACCAGGACTGCTTGAACATGTTTTATTAATTTTTGTTGCCGGCGACCTTGACCTTGACCTTGACATGAGTAACTTGGGACCTGGGACAAATTCCATCAAGGAGATCGCTCAACACTTTCTTCTTGTGAATGTTGTTCCAACAGTCTTTTTGGAGTCCTTGCTGGGGTTAAAGCATGTGGGACCATTTCTCCTGTTTTGGTCTATATTCAGGAGCATATTCCAGGCTGTGAAAGGCCTAGGATCCACAGGGAGGGATCCTGTGTCTCCCAGCAGCCACCTGCCCTAGGCAACAAAGAGAGTTTGATGCCTTTCAGTTTTTCCCTCGCCAACATGAACGTGCTTTGGTTACATTGTGCTGTTTTATAACTGGCATATGCCCACCCTTTTAATCCTGAAGCACAGTTCTTTTTTAATACCCCATACACATGAGTCTTTGAAAGGGCTTATTGGAGGTTTATTTTATTCTGTTCTTGCCACCAACTTGTAGTCCTGCTTGGCCAGCTTCTATTAACAACTGGTGTGATATTGCATCCAGATAACACGCAAGGTGCAGAAGCGGTGAGCTGGCATTAGAAGTTAGTTTCCACCCACAGAGATTACTGCTACTTAATATTATCACAGTCAACAAAAAGTGCCACTTAAAACGGTCTGAAGCCCTCTTGGGTCATTTTCAGTTTGTTCTTTAATCTTCAATCACTGTGAAGAATCAACTTATATTACGGTTGTTGCAAACATGATTGCTTTCGTTCCATTTGTTCATGTTAATATATAACTTACTATATATTCGTTGATGCAGTTGTACGGCGACTTAAATTGTCTTTGATAGACTACACCCGCAAGTGTATGCCGGGTCCAGGTCCTTCTAGCAGAATGTTTATTATATCATAATCTGAACTGAATACTTGTCTTTTTAATGCAACACATATAAGGTGCCTCTGTCTCATGCTGTCACATACTGATTGGCTGAGCCGATGATCCAGATTTCCCTCCCTTTCCTCCCTCTTAATGTCTCAAGGCAATCACAGTGCAGGCAGTCACACAAGATCTGACTTGAGCGCCCGGAAAAACTGGAACCCAGTGATCCACACGAACGCAGAACAGTGCATTGTGTCAACGGGAATGCATGCTCGCTAAATTCCCTTTGAAGGAGAGGCTCCAGCCCAAGAGGAAATCCTGTGTGTTGCGGTGCTCATTACCCTGGCATCAACTGTCACCAGAATTTCTTGGGAGATTTAGGATGATGGCGGAGTTCCTCCCCGTTCACTACCACCTGTGTCAAGCAGCAATCATACCATCGCCAACGTACAATGTGTGACACATAAGTGCATGATGATGCTGCTTGTGCTTCCCTCGCTCTTCATATTTTCTCTCGCCCACGTCTGGCACTGTCGTTGTCTTTTCTTTCAGTCTCACTCATCAGTAGCCATTTATCTAGCGTCGCCGTAAGGATTTGGCTAAAGTTGGAGACAAGTGAGTAATGAAAAAAAAAGTGCAGCAACACAATGAAGTACAGAAAACAGGGCTCTAGTCTAATGTCATCTTTCTGTTTCATATTTGTGAACAAAACAGGCCACCTTACCATTGAATAAATTTGCTCATGCACACGTTCTCGATCCCTCCCACTGCTGTGTTTGTCGGCCAGCCTTAAGACTTTACTTAGCAGGAGTTGTACATGGAGAAGTTGGTGTACTCCCTCCTACACACCTCACCCGGTCATTCCCCACCCCTCCCTGATGCCAAACAGGCACACACAAACCAAAACACGCCCACGAGGCTGTTCGGCAGTGGAGCGCTGTAGCAAGTGTGCGAGTGGTGCTGAGTCCGGACAATGTGTTAAGGTTGTGAAATCCCATTAAGGGCTCTTTCTGACAGAGCGGGGCCATGCCCGGACGTCAGTGGACGAGCAGGCTGTTTTTGTGGGAAGGCCAACGCTGCCCTTGTGGTTCACACCGTATTGGATTCAAACAACTTGAGAGGAAAAAGAAGTAGCACTCCCCTTAATGCGGCCCTCCCATGTCCGCTTGCTCTTTGACGATTTGTTCAGGGGCTGGGCGATGCTATGGCTTTTATTGACAACACTGATGGAGTAAATTGTGCTCCATCAGGTTTTTCTTTTCTTTAACGCCAACTCATGTTTTTGTTCCACCACTTAATAGGTATCTGGATTTTGAGAACTTGTCAGAACGTGTACACATTCAGGGTGTGGAATCAACTCCTGGTTCACCTCAATAGGGCACGGTGGTGCCGAACCTCAATGTTACGTCTTCAACTAGTAATGGCCTAGAAGTATTTTCACAAACATTTAACAACCCTTTCATCTGCTTTATGTGTTGTTACAGTTAGTGTTGTGAGTGTTTAAATTACATATAATATAATGAGTGTTTGAGGCAGCTAAACTTATCTGCTGTTAGCGGCTGAATTTGCTGAGGGAAACCTTGGAATAGAGGTCAAAATAGACGTGGTCCTGCAACCATCCGCATCTTTAAGCTAATTACTTTCTTGTCGTTTTGGTTGTATTTTCATAGTGCTCGTAGATTCCCAAAATTGGAAGTTATATTTCGCTTACTGGATGGTGTTCTACCCATTCACACTATGTTCAAATTAAATTGCTTGTTCTCTAGGGCCAACACGCACAATATAATTTGTTCAATGTCATTTGGATTTACTGCTGTGGGTGGGTGTGGTCTAAACTTCATTGGTTCTACATCAGTGGCCTGAGTATTGATTGTGCTTGATTCCAATCTTGCTCCATTAAAGAGGGTTCCTAATGTGCTCTCCACATTCCCCTTTCTATCCTGCAGCCATGGCTTTGTGGTATTTATTTTAAACAGAATAGTTAACTGAATACATATGCCTTAGCTGTCTCATGGTGCGATGGAGTGATGCATGAGGAGTGACGCAAGCATATGTGTGTCAGTTCTTTGCGTCGTCTGCAGATGAGGGGGAGGTGGAGCGTAGTGCTGCACGATTAATCGAATCACAATCGTGATATCAGCCTTTGCGATTGTATAACCGCAGAAGGCTGCCATTTAATTAAAAATAAAGAAATAAATAATTGTATGCATTCTCTTATTTAGTTTATTTAGTTGTACTATTGAGAAAACCTAACAAGTTTGCACAGCAGAAATGCCTTTATATTGAAAATAATATATATTTATCTAATTCTGTAAAATATTTTAATTTTGACCGGTACTGTACACATTTTTTAGTTTTTGTATTTTTTATGCTAGTTAAGTTTGTATGAGTTGAGAATAAAATTATCGGTAATCTGTATGCATTTTCCTTGATAACCAAGCAAGTTTACTCATGACACCTTTTGTTTATTATATCGCAATCGCAATATTGTCCACAATTATCGCAATATGATTTTTTCACCAAATTGTGCGGCACTAGTGGAGCGGGAGACAGACTAAGTAAAGGCACCTTCCACCCACACAACACACTATACATCTGCATGCAAGGTGCTCCCTGTATATTGTTCAGCATTGGGCTGCCGTCTGCTTTCAGATGGTAATGGTTCTTCTGATATTGTAAATGGGCAATATTCTACTACTCATCTTTCATGGCCATGTCATGTTTGACACACATCAGAGTAGTGAGACCTAGGAGGTGTCTTCTATCCCTATAGTGAGAGATATCACCTGGTTCAACCACCTGCTATTGCTGTTTGGTTTTAGTACTTGGGTACTCTGTAAAGTGTCTTTGTGCAGAGGAGCCCAGTAGTGTTTTATATGGACGTGTGCGTCGTGTGTTGCCGTGCCCTTCACTTTGCTGTCCCCATAATTGCGATGCCAGAGGCTGCTAGATGCAAACCAACCACTGGTTTCTGCATTGAAATGCATTGAAATGGGACACAAAAAACGATTGAGGGGGATAAGCTCTGGTTGTAGAGGATAAGTGGGACACAGGGACTGAGTGGCTGGGAAGAAGGGCTATTGTGATCAATAACAGAGAGGGGGCCGATGATAGTGCAGAAGCAGGCTGAGATTGGAATTTGCCTCTTAAGTCCCACTCATCCGGCTGCGTCGTTAATTGAGGGTTTCTTAAAATGGCCTGTAACCTAAACCTTTTACGAAATTGCCATTTACTTGAGTTGATATGTACGGTAGTGCCCATTTTATTCATTTATTGTGGGCCCTATAAAGTCAAGTTAGCATTTTGATACCGCTTCATTTCTCCTAATTAGTGTGGTCGTTCATCAATATTTAAGTTGTGCAGACCGAGTCTATTGGTTTGCTATTTTTATCCCAAAATCGGGCCTAGAAGTAGCCATTATGCGTTTAGTCAAATCTGAATAAAGCAAATGCAAATATGTTTTTGAAAGAGTTTCTGAAAGTGTTTTAAGATGGGACATATGTAATTATAATTTGTAAGCCCATGTTGCATATATAACAAAAAAAACATTTTAAATGTTGATGCATGATTGTGGACTATATGGAAGTAATGATATGATCATGCAGTGAATACAGATTTAAAAAAAGAAGAGCAAAACAAGCAGATATATACCATAAAACTTGTTACAAAACAAATGTGGCTGCTCTCTTATAAACAATTAATCAAAAAATAAATCATCAGCGGCATTACAAGGTGAAAATATAGCCTAGACAAGAAAATATATTTAAACTTGCTCCACCCTATGATGACTGACAATGGGGTTGCCAGATTGGCGGTTTTCCTGCATAACGAAAGAATGTGCTCTTGGATGGGTTGGGCTACTGTGGGGATTTTTTCTTTTTTACAAATATTTTAATAAAAACAGGGTTCGTACGGTCATGAAAAACCTGGAAAAGTCATGGAATTTTAAAATGGTTATTTCCAGGCCTGGAAAAGTGCTTGAAAAAAATAAAGTCCCAAAAGTTTTGGAAAAGTCATGGACATTTTTTTTATTCATATTTTCTTGTCGTTCATTTACGCTGAGTTTTAAATCATGAATATGCCTTTAAATGAAATACGCTCAAAGTATAAACAGGCACGCGCTGAAACTAAAACATACGCAACTGAAACGTTTGTTGGCCATAGCAACAGTATCTGAGGGAAGCCAAAATTATTCAAAATGCCAGGGAAGTGTAGGTTCAACAATGCTTAGTTGCGAAATGAGAAATATATGTCATGGGTTTCATCCGACAAAGACCCGGGCCGAGCTAAATGTAGGTTATGTGGTGACAAAACGTTTGACATATCTAACATGGGAGAGGCGGCATTAACGAGCCATGCGAAAGGCGCTAAACACCAGAGCGCTGCTGCTAGCGGAGCAGCACCGGCTTTCTCACCACCACAGCCAGGGCAACTGCCACGGCAAACAGCACGTCTCTCTCTTTGGTCTACTGCGGAGGTAATGTGGGCACTGAAGGTGGCTAATTCGCATTATTCGTTTAAGTCATCTGAAGATGCTAGCCTGCTCTTTCAAAGAATGTTCCCCGATAGCCAGATAGCAACACAGTTTGCTTGTGGCGAAAGCAAATGCTCGTTCCTCTGCTCTTTCGGTCTCGCTCCCCACTTCAGGAGTCTGACGTTGTCCAACGTAATGAAGCAAAGGGCATACGTCATTCTCTTCGACAAAAGCCTGAATAGTTATTTACAGTCCAAACAGATGGATTTACATGTGAGGCTATGTGATGGCGCCGAAGTTGAGACAAAATACATCGTGTTTTATAAAGCTGTTTAAATGTGAAATTGTTTTGGTTGATTAATGGTCAAAGAGTTAGTTGCCAACTGTTCCGTTACATTTTGCACTAGAAAAGGGAAATCAATGTTTGCACTAGCTGGATGCTTCTGCATACTAAAGCTCTTATTGATGTCAGTGCTGTGAATGCAACCAGTATATTTATAAATGTTCATTCTTTAAATCAAACTATTGTCTCTCAATTTTGTGTCATTTAATGTATACAGTATGCCTCCGAATTCCCATTGTTAGTTTTAATACTACATTTTATCACTTTTGCACGTTAACACCGAGATTTCACAAAATGTTTGGTCATGGAAATTTGGTTTAAAGTCATGGAAAAGTCATGGAAAAGTCATGGAAATCCATTGGTCCAAAAGTGTATGAACCCTGTAAAAAGTAATAACTTATTCTTCAATAGCTTTCATGTTATGTGGCCCAGTGTCTCCACATTATTCCAGAAAATAGTACAGTCACACAAGTCTTAATTTTCCTCTCAAAGTGCACCAGATTGATGCATTCTAGGTTAAAAGGTACCAACATTTCTTCCGGGGGAGCATGTTCCCGGACCCCCCTAAGGACTGGGTTCCCTCGACAGTTTCACAAAATTCTGTGGGAATCACTGCTTCAGGGATGACATATTAATAAGCAGGCATACTTATGTATGACTGGATTTATAGGTTTTGATACTTTGCAGTAAATATGTCTCTCCTGCTGACTTTGTCCTGTCAGTGCGGCTCTCCTGAGAAAATAGTGAATACCACTACACCAGTGGAACATAATTGTATGAAGAAAATGCTTTTATTGAAGCTGTTTAGGAAGGAGTAGACGAGGCTGGACAAGGTTGAGGTCGCCGAGCAGTGTTGTATTTTAGCTGCGGTAGTGTCTGCTAATTATAGAGTAAAGTGAACCTGCCAAATTGGGGGTGACAATTTGGAGGTCTAGGGCGGGGACGGGGGTGTGTGTGTGTGTGTGCCCGCCCGCCCGCCCGCCCGCCCGCCCGCCCGCCCTAGTGGCAATTGATTTCACAGCTTTGTTGCATGCTGGCCCGACCGGCCTACCTCTGCTGCATGATCTAATGATCTTCATTCACACTAGCCGGTTTCCCGCCACACGATCGTAACTCTAATTTACCTTAATCTAGGGCCATATAACTGGGTTCTTTATCTTGGTTGATGTTCCCATGTAGCTGGCAGTTGGCCCAACCCTCTGAGTTCAGGGATTTTTTCAGTTCAACTGACAAATTGATCTTGCTGCAGAGCAAGACAGTTCTGTTGCTATAACAGAAGCGCAGTGCTGTAATAAAATACAATTCAGCATTTTTAGAAGGCAGTCAACTGGTTGAGCAAAGCGACCAATAAAATATCAAATTTACAATATGATGGTGCTAATGTACTTGCTTTCTATTTTTACACACAAGGCCCTTTTTTGACATGATGTGATTTAGCTGCCTAGGTGAACTGGCACCATTTGCTTGGGTAACAAGTCATCCAAATAGGCCTTGTGTCTTTTGGGGCATGCATTGGCCTACATCCAGCAGGATTCAGCAATTTTTCAACTTATTTATTTAATGTCGCTTTCTCACTCTGATAATCGGCTGCTACTTTGAGTTTTAACAAAGGAAATATGAAAAATAATGGCCTTCTTAGCCATTTCATTTTGTAACGTAACGACTTGCAACTCGTACGTACCTCAGTTTAGAGGAGTGTGGGAAGAGGTTAAAGTTAACAAACGTAGTTTCTTGTTGACTGCATTTGTGAATTCAGAAGCAATGTATACTATGTAGACCAAGCAACCTGTCCATGTGTGTGTTGTTGAGGGGATCATGGTGACGTAAGGCTTCAGCAATGTTTTTCTGTTTATTAACGTGGCCTCCCGCCCTCTAGTCAGCTGTCTAACACCATGTCTGGAGGGCCATGTGTGCAATTGCTACATTGTATTTCCGTTGCCCCTTTTGCCCTTTCTACTGGAGCTGCATACAGAATTAATAGATGGGAAGGGGAGCGACACCAAGGGCTCTGGCTATACTTTAGTAACACAAAGTAATGATCCCGGGTAGTCCTACTCGGCCAGGACTAATGGAGATCTGACTCTAATGGTCCAAAGGATGTAGAGATTGGGAGGTATAAGTTGTATTGGGGTGAGACGGTGCAAACCGCATTCTACAGCTGATAAAATACACAGCTGATGCTTTTATCCAAAATGAGTTACAATAAGTAAGTCCCCTTCAGACATTCATTTTAGTCATCACTTAAGACGACACATCATTTTTAATCTACACCATTTCAGGATGTGAAAGACTTGCTTACTTGCCACCAGCTTTCCTCACTTTTCGTAGATTAAGGGTATATCAATTCTCCTTCTCTCTGTGACATCTCTGGGTACGATCATTCTTTTGGAATCGACATGGAGAATGACGATGGTAAGGAGGGGAACATCATGGCCATATTTTACAAATGCCAAATATTTGCAAATACCTGTCATTTCTTTTATAAAAACAATGGCAGCCCGATGGCGCTTCATTTTAGTACAAACGCACATGTTTATTTTTGTTAAATGTTTTTAAGCATGTGGGGGCCTTTAATGAAAACACGACCATCAGCAATAAAATGAGCAGGGAGGACACCAAGATGCAAACTGGAGTTTTACAGATCAAACTCTGGTTTTGAAAGTTTGGTGCACTGCACACCATCACGAACACCGCAGCTGAGGTCTGCTTTGAAGGGCTCCCTTCGATAAATTCTTTGACCAGTCAAGGGCCAAGCGGCATGGCGCCCTCCGGGCATGATTTAGTTAAGGTGACCCTCTCCGCCAATCAGTAATGCGACCACTGACCTGAGGCAAAGGCAAACATGTACACCACACACTGACATGCACACAGCCTGAGAAATGTCATATCTCCACACTAAATGGCTGTAATTCCCAAGGCTCACCGGAGAACAATATAAATAGCTGTTAAGGTCATATCTGGGTTTGCTTTATTTTTATCCACACGGCTTACGGCGCCTGCTTATTAACACAGCTCTGAAAAAGTACCAATCTGTACAAATTCAAACTAATTGTCAGCTGTATGCTTTGCTACCACTGGGGCATTGAGTGATCCAAACAGAACAGAACAGCATTATATTTATGCTCATTGGTTTGGCTGGTCACATTTGCTTATCCATTATGATGTACTGGATATGCTGATGGCAGTGCTTTAGCTCTCTGCAGCTCTTTTTTGAAGGGAACATTCCCCCTAACAATATTCTATTCTAAAATCGGTATATTGTTCTTTCTCCAACTATTCCAAGTATTCTATCTGTCTCATTAATGAAATGCCAAAAATGTACAATTCCTCATTCTCAGCCTCCTAGATGGCTATTTTTTCTGTTGAGCTGACCCAGCCCTCTGCTCACTGAGTTCTGACACCAAGCAGCCAAACTGCATTCCCCTGCTACTGATTGGTTCTTTATAGCTGTTGAGGCCTAAGCGAGAGTTCCTGCTGGTGCGTCATGATGCTCAGTGTTGACTTCATGGGCGTGGCACAGAGTTCTGGTTCGTCAACATCTGGATACACAGCATGTGGTTGAAGTCCTCGAAGTCTTCTATCAAGGAAAGGTGAAATCTTTGTCAACTGGCCTTGTGGTGGCTCACTTAGGAGCCCCTTTGTAAAGCTCATTCATTCAGATAGCTATCCTACAGTGAGCCAGAAGATGTTTCAGAGGGGTAAAACAGTACAAATTTACATACATTTCCCTCCATTGGCACATTTCTGTTATGGCTTTGGATCATTACTTTAAACTCCAATGTACACGAATAGACTAGCAATGAATTATGACCTATAACAAGACATGTTTTGAGACTGTATTGATATGGAATTTCCATCATAATTGTATGCAACCAAGGTATATTATTCTTTCAGAAGATAAGCCAACTCTGTTTTGAAGCGTCTGAAGAGGGACTGGAATATTTTATTACATTGGTACATTTGTCAATATGTTCTGCTGTCATGACCACATCTATGGCTTTTGTTGCAGAGAAATCCCCAGCATGCTAATCTTTCCATGTCCCTCATTGCTTGTTAATCAATCAACAACTCCCTTCATCACCCCTCTTTAATTAACCCAAAGTAACCAATTTTTGTTTACCATGTTCTTGTAAACGTGTCTCTTCCCATGGTTCTTTCAGTGTTTCAAAGTTTGTATTTCTACCAAGCTTTGAATAAACACTGTTGTCTGCACTTATACCCCACCCACAGGGTTTGTTCTTACAGCTGCTGTAATGAACAAATCCCCCCTCAGGGATTAATACAGTATTGAACATTTGTTGTGCGTTTTCAAAAAGCCACAACCAGACTGGGGTGTAGACCAAAAAGATGCACTCTTTTCCTAGACATTTTTTAAAGTTGCTTAGGGTGTGTATGTGTCCTTATACAAAGTGTTCACAATGGTGCTTCTTTGTTATCGTCATTTTTGCAGAAATGGCTGTAGAGGAAGAGGTTTTATTTTGTGTTGAACTTTTGTGGTGATTGAGCATTCATTATGCTCGATACAACTCATTATAGTGTTCCACCACATTGCAAATATGGTGGAACTGCATAGTAATTTCAATATATCTTCCATGCTGCTTATACATCTTTTTTGAACATTGACCTATTGACCTATACCTTATATTTTTCTATTTCCTCTCCACAGAAAGTGCGCAGACTGTTCACCCTGTACGACCTATCGCCCCGTGGATTTGGCAGCGATGTGGATTTCTCTGTACACTGGCTTTCAAATGGAATAACAGGTTAGCTCCCAGTCTTCCTGTTAACCCGGCCCATTCACTATTCATTTCAGACTTCAACACTGCCGCCATTGTCTTGTCTTACTTATTATTTGAATGACATTTGTATGGCAGATCACACAGCTTTGTAACCCAGTAGGGACTACAAGAGGAGTAGGATTGTACTGGTCTGCTTTTTCATCCTCACAAATGACATGAAATGATAATGCTAGAATGGGGAAACACTTGATAGTTGGGGACTTGCTGACGTCATCAGGAGGCCTTGTTCGACGATTGTAAAAACTCAGGTTCTGGATGAAACGTGAGCTTATTTGTTTGGCCTTGCCTGCAGGTACAGGAAAATAGATACACGGGTTGCTGCTGATTATTTAAACTAGGCTCAAACCCCAATATGAGCCTGTGGGCTTGCAGAGACCCGGTTGGGATTTCATACAACGGGTCACTCATTTTTTTACGAACCCCGTCGTAAGATATGGAAATCTGATGCGTTGCTCGGTAGTTGTGAAAGAATGAAGAGGATATTGAGGGTAACGACCAACTGCCACAGTGTGCAAAGCAGGCGTACAAACATTTTACATTGATATCTGCTCTCTTCACTTCCTGTTGCAAAACTGTTTTCTGTGTGGTACTTTTGTGAAGTCCTAGAATTGCAATAGAATGAACGGTAGGGGACTTAATTTAAACTTATTTATTTTTGATTGCCTACTTCTAGCAACTCTGATTGACTTGCTAGGCCGTTGCCCGTGGTTTACCTTGCAGAAACGTCCTCTGATCCATGTAAGGAAGCCCCAGAGAGCCCTGTTGCAGGGCCGTAGCACCAAGTCCTGGGCCCCTATACTATAGGTACTAATGGGCCCCCCTGCGCTAAGTTGTTGACGGGGGGGGGGGGGGGGGGACGTGGCCCTGTTGCATTTCCATTTGACCTACTCAGCTAAAATATTACAGCGTTATATTACCGTGTTGCTGAATGAAGGAGTATGGAAGCCATGCGAACACAAACATTCTCTCTGCATGCAAGAAAAAAGTTAGTTCCTTTGTCAAGGAGGTGAGGTTTCCCTTTCGTATTTGTAGTATCCAGTGTATCCTGTCCAAGTATAAAAAAATCAATGCATGGGTACTTCAGTGACCAAAATGAAGACGGACCTTACTCTGCTTTTGTATGAAGGCTTGAATGGTCTCTGTCTTTATAATGGTTCTTATTGTTATCCTCGGTGTAATCACTTCAGTGTGCAATGTGGCCACTGCTGTCATGGAATGAAAGGGTGAGAGTTCTGTTGCATTCTTATAAGAACGTCACGCAGATGTGAGTCAGATCAGAACTAGTCGACTCAATCGCCTGCCAATATTCCATACTCCCTTAAATTCAACAGGGAGACACTTGGTGACTAGGCCTACCAGATGCCGTGAGGAGGATATAAAATCATACACCATGAACGCAAGCACACTGGAATTTGCATTGGATGTTTAACTAATCCCACATCACTTTATCTGCCATAGTTGTTTACCACCAGCACTGGGACAAGACTCGGAGTCTGTCATTGCATTACAAATAGTGGCAGTCACGGTTCGGTTCATACCTCGGTTCAGACAACACGATTCGGTACAATGAAGGGAAAAGAAAAAGCAAAAATGCAGAAGGCAATTCTTTTTATTTTGCATGTCTCACGTTGTACCAACTACTGTCATACAGTCTCTCCCCTGAGCTAGCTGCAACAGCCTGAAATGTGTAATTTAAGATGTAAACAATAAGTACCCCGCATCATCTCCAGACTCCAGCCATAACTTGTACAAAACAACAAAATTTAAAACTGAAAATGCACCCTGTCTTACTTATGAAAGTGCAAAGTACACAGAATTAAAATGGAGCATTTTCACTTAGGGCTGGGTATCGTGGCCAATTTCCTAAATCGATTCAATTTCGATTCATATGGTTCTGAATCGATTAATCACGATTCGATTAGATTCCATCTGCTCTTAAATAATGAATAATCTGATATTAAACTACAGGTTTTAAGTGCAAACTTGTAAATTGGACTGTTTAAACTTGAGCTGTAAACAAAACTATATCAAGTCTCAAAAGTGCAATTTTCAAATTAGAAAGGAAGTGAAAGTGTACCATACATTCCAAGTGTACCATACATATCATCCATCCATTTTCTTCAATAAACGAAGGTTTCGCCGTTGTCCAGAAATACCTCGCGGATAATGTGTTTGTTATTATCACCCTGTCGCACAGAAGTGCGATTTTGTTGACCAATCAATGGATGGCGCGTGTAGCTCGAACTTGCCGGCACCCTTTCAGGCATCTCAGTACACCAACGGAGGAGTACTGCGAGATGAGTACGGCTCAATACGGCTCAGTTCAGATCACACCCACTTTTGGCGGAGGAAACGCCAAAAGTGGGCGGGGGTTGCAGTTTAGTTGTCCCTGAAGAACTCGCGTACCTAACATTAGTTCCGCATCATTGATTAATTCACACGCCAGTTTTATTTAATTTTATACTGTGTATTCTCCGTGTAAATCCATGCACCGAACCGTGACGTCCGTACCGATTTAGTTCAATACGAATACATGTATCGTTACACCCCTAGTACCTTGGGACCAATAATATGGTGTTGGACCAGCAGTATTTGCAAAAGAATGAGGCAGGATTTCTACAAATAAACCATGGCAATCATTCATTCAAAGTATACAGTTCCCCCCCCAATGGTAAATTTGCAAAACGAATGCATGCGGATTGGGGAGAGGCACGCACGCACGCACATCTTTTCCAATGTAAATAGGCAACGTCTGGCTTTGAACTGGGCTCTGGCTGCTACCTCGATGAGGTGGTAGGCACGTTTGGCCCCTGTGTAAATAAAGATGTGGAGGCGGCACAAAAGCCATCGGCCTGTGAGCACGACTGTCTATGGGGAAGGAAGTCGTTTGGACAAATGGTCTCTCCACAGCCGAGCCCAGTCCCACGCCATCTCTTCAGTCTGCTCAGACCCTTTGATCCCCACTTGTGTGAACGAAAAGCCCAGCTAGGCTTGGGCGGCATCTACTTTTTCATACCTGGCTGACATTTCACCAGGTAATTTGTAAATAATACAATGATTACTCAACTTTAAGCTGAACTGCTTGTGGTAGAAGATCTTGTAACATGTATGATGTTGCCTAGCCTACAATGCTGCTGCCAACCGTGAAATGTGTAGTTGACAAAAGTCTTGCTGGGTTTAAATACTGGGCCCATCAAATAATGAATAGCTAAGAAATAATCACCCTTCTTCCATACATTCGATCCAAAACTCTGTTGAATTAAAGACGGGAGAGTTTCACCTAGGGAAAGCCAGGTTAAAATGTATTATATAAGGTCTATGGAAGGTCAGTTGAACCTGTAAAGTGTATTGTGTACGGTCCATGGAAAGCCTGTTAAACCTGTATTTTTTTTCTTAATTGTGCCTCCTATGTGCGTTACACTTGAACCGAAGCGCCACTGTTCTTTACTGTTGAAGTAATGGGACTGCTAAAACTGCTATTTAAATATTCCGTCCATTGGGGACATTTTGAGACGTGTCCGGGTTAATTGCATTTTAGGTTGGCTATCAGGGCGGGCTTCAAGGCTACAAGTTTTATAATTTTCGGCCACTAAATGTTGCCGAACAAACCTATTGTCTCAACAAGGATGCAACGGCAAAGACTTTATATTGGACTATTATTTTACATTCGGTCAAAATAAATAACACATAAAAAGATGGATTTATAGATGGATGAAACCATTGATCCAGATGTCGGACATTAAAATATTAAAAAGAGGAGTCTTTATTTTTGACGGTGTGTATACAGTCAGTATATCCTAGTACCGGCCAAGCCTAGGCTCAGCCCGTTCTTTCCTTTTTTTTTTAAAGGGCAAAGGCTCTACAGTTCAGTTACATTTATTTGCAGGAGGTTCAAGCTATGTCGGCGGTATTTGCAATTTTAATTCCATTGCTCTAATTCCCCATTCCCTGCTGTTCAGTTTCTCCCCCCGCCCCCCCCCCCCCCGGGCACACACTGTCGGCCTGCAATCATTCGCTTAAGTGGCTTTTATATATCTACTTCCTGCTGCTGGAGTCAACGACGGCTTCTCTAAATCATTCATTCACTGTTCATCAATCAAATGCCTTCTCTGCTTTCCATGCTAAGTGCAGTGTCCACACACACGCAGGCACGAACACTCTGACCCTCCGCCCCCACCCCCTAAGGTCATTCGGTTTCCAGCTACCCTATGATGCCCTATGAAAACACCAGGCCAGGCCGAAACAAGGCAGGCAGGCATGCGGCAGCTCTCGCTGCGGTGGGTGGGAAGGCTCTCTTGAAGTCTACCTGAATCTATTAGGAATGTGGTGAGTGTGCATTTTGTTTCCATTCAGTGGAAGCTTTAGCCTCGGTTTTTCTGCTGAAGTCGAGATGCAGGGCTTAACACTTGGAGCTTAATGGCGAGACTGTGCACAGCGTAAGGCTCTGGGTAAAGTAGTGAGCGAGGATGGAAGGAGTGAGGAGGCATGCAATAGGAGCTCTTGTCCTCTCCCCGGGGAGAAAGATGAGAGGGGAGTAATCACGCGAAGGGGGATGGCAAGTCGATGGGGGGGAGGTACAATCGAGGCTGAATCTAGAACCTTTTTGTGATCTTATCTTATAGTTGATATAGATGTTATGCCTTCATAAAGACGACTTATCCAAAAATCTCATTGAGTTTTTTTTTTATATATGTATAGATAGGCCGTTGCTATTATATCCAAACAACCTCCATTTTGGAAGCATTGGTGCATTGGAATGGATGTTGTTATGTTAGTAGTATGGGTTTTAGGTCATTGATTCATTTGTAATGGAAGACGTTACTTTTGGTTCCTTGCAATATGGTTTGGTAGCATCGCCAAAAAAAATTCCCATGATGCCCAGTGTTAAACCCTATTGGGTAAATTGAGTGGACTGGAGTAGTAGGAATAAATGTTTATTTTCTACTGCAACAGTATGCTTGTATTGTAGCTTTGTTGTCTCCATTGACCTCTGGTTGATCTTCCTTACTTTCTGCTGAGGGCATTGCAGCTCAGCTCAATTTCACCATGTGGGGATTTGTACACTGCCAGGTCGAAATCCCTCTACAAAAGTTGCAATAATAACAGAAGGCGAGGAATTAGTTTTTGTCGTTGATTTCCTTGTTTTCGCTTTAAGTGAAGAATGGGAACGCAATGACCTGCAACTCTGCACGGCTCTCAGGCAGGTGGTTTTGTGTGTTTAATCTCTCGCCTCGGTTTCCTAATTTCTCTCGCTCTTTACAAGAATGCATGTCTCTGTGGGCGGTTTTTCAAGTCCTTGGGAAAGACGTTCGGATGACTCCTCTGCTCTGCTCTGCCTACTCTTTCCCTTTTCTTCCTCTATTTTCCTCTCCTCTCCATATCTTTCTTCTCACTCTTATCCACCGGCTGCTTGTTATCCTCTGTGCGCTCGGAACCGGATCCGGCCCTATTGTCACGAGCAGGAACTTGCAGACGTGCATATCATCATTAATTTACATAATTACTTTTGTACGCCTACCTCGCCCTGTCCCACGGTGGGCTGGCCTAGTCGCTATTTTTTTCAGGGCCCGAGCTGCAAAGGACAGGAGCCTTTCTGCTCTTCCACCCGGCTGCTGTGTTTGTTGACGCCTGGGTGTGAGAAAGAGGGGCAATGAGAGCCGCCTGGTTGTCTGGACAGTACACACTTTCATGGTAGGGAGTCTTGGTTTTTTCCCCTCCTTATGTCCCTGTCCCACTTGTTGGCTATTCTAGGTGTCTTTCAGCCTGTGTTTTCACTCCCTTCAATCCGTTCAGGCAGCACTGCTGTCATTTGGCCAAAACCGCACCCCTGGAGCCTGTCTGTGTGTGTTTTGCGTGTGCGTGTTTGTCTGAGTGGACACGGTGTCGCAGAGTTGTCTGGTTGATTATTTAGTCCTGAAAGACGTGGTGGTGGTGGTGGTGGTGGTGGAGGTAAAGGTGGAGGGTCATGGCCCCCTTCACCCCCCTATCAGGATGACTAGTCAGTTCCCCTGGTGCACCAGTGTACCAGGGTATATTATGCTTTCCGGCTAGACTATATTCTAGCCAGAAAACCTCATAATTACACACTCAGAGTTTAACTGAGACTCTGCATTAAAAGTCTCATGTGATCATGCAAGTTTGCCTGGGAGTTATGTGCATATGTGTGAATATTCTCATTCTCATTTTGCTGATGGGTTTACCTGATTCATTATTGTAGTATTTTGAAGATCTAGCCATCCACATAATCCATCCTGTTTGATGTCCAAAAAAACATGGCATGGGAACACACCCTGTGTAATCTATGAAAAACATGCCTTCTGTCTCACTCCCCCTCATCCACCAGACAACACAGAGGCAGAGTACTGGCACAGTTCTCTGTGTTACGCACACTGATCAGAGGAAACTGGATGTCCATCCAGCAAATTTAGGCCGTTGCGAACGCACATGGAATCCGACTGCAGCCGATGCTGGAGCCATGTGTATATCTATCAAAATATAGTCATGGGGCATTGGGCGACTCAGCCATTGGCTGAGCTTGTGGACATGGATGCTCATGCCGATGTTGTCGTCAAAGCCCTCTTGTTACCTGTCTGGACATATCTTGGCTTGAGTTTGTTTTGTGTTTGCAAGCATGGCCATGTCTGACATTCGGTGTCTCACAAGTATGCTTTGGATGATGGTCATGCTACACATGACTCCTGTACACATTGTGGCGCACGTTTAAACATAGAACATACACGGTACACATTATACAATGTACAAATAAGACACCTGACCATGTACAGACTCATTAAAAACAAGAGCTTCAAGCAGATGTTGAGTGAAGTGTAATTGAGTACACCCTTTTGCTGAAAACGGGCCCTTCAGAGGGGAGAGGGTAGGGTTCTGGTGGGGTGGATGCTCTGGGTCATTTGAAATGATGTGTGCCTTTTGGGGTCAGAGTTAATATGAGGCAGTTTACGTTGGCTATATATTTAAATAATTTCTGCATCCTTAATCCTTAAAGCGGGGAATCTCTATCGCTCAATCCTAATGTCCGGACTCACAGACTTTGCTGCACGTTCTCACGAAATTATTAAGGCTTTAGGGCTGTCCCAATGTCGAATTCCAAAGGGCGTGAGGGTTTGAGTCCACACTTACCGAGCCCTTTCCGTGAGTCTGCATCAGTGCAGACTTCACTCAAGGGAATTACCCACAGTTCAAAGCGTTGTGAAGTTTACCGCGGAGACCATAGGGAAATCCGGAAATTAGGAAGGTAAACAACAAGACGACTCTACTGTCAGTGTGCGACCAGATGGGAAATTCAGCCT
The DNA here is from genome assembly GCF_902167405.1 of Gadus morhua. Classification (NCBI taxonomy): domain Eukaryota; kingdom Metazoa; phylum Chordata; class Actinopteri; order Gadiformes; family Gadidae; genus Gadus; species Gadus morhua. Next base: position 25,722,963 of record NC_044063.1, read on the forward strand.
TTTTTTTAGTGAGCCAGGTCATTTGGATCAGCTCACCAACATGTGCCGGCTCTTTTGGCTCCCAAACGGCCCTTCATAATACTAATCATACCTTTTATAATTCAGCCAAATGTAGCCTCTTCTGACTTATGATTAGTATGTGTAGGCCACTAATCACCTAATTCAATACATCCTTTATACCGAGTTATTCAAAAGTAAAAATTAGATTTTCTAATATCAATAAATTGCTGTAACCCATTGTTTTCATTGCATTTACAAAAAAAAAAATTGCTTCTTTGTCATTAACGTTGCCAAGGTAACATGTGCTCTCGTGAAGTGCTGTCCCAATCCCATACCTATCTGAGCCCATGTGGCGTCACGCACTCACTCACTTAGCACCTGAGATAAATTAAACCTGTGAGTCCTTAGTCCTCAAGGCTCACTTTGGGATTGGGCTTATGCATGTCGTTCACATATCTCACGACCGGTCATTTGATCCCCTTCAAAAAGGCTGAATACATATTCAGCCTATACGGATTCCCCTTTTTTCGATTTTTATTTATAACTGAAGGGTGATCCGACCCATTTCCATTGCTACTGTACCTGTCCCCGGATTGTTTTATTCTTCTCTACCTAACATCAGCGTTAATCAGGCATCCAATTAATCAGACCTCTGAGGCCAGGCTGGTCTTTTTACTTGCTGCCCTGTTCATCATCTGACCCTCTTTCTGCATTTTTTTCTATCTGGCTCTCCCTCCTGTTTCTATCATGTTCCATCCAAGCCTACCTGTGCTCCCTTACCTCTCCTTGGCATCTTTCTCACTAGTCCCTCTCTCTTACCTGTCCTTGTGGACCTTTATAGACCCCTTTCCTCTCTGTCCTAGATATGGTAATGGGAAGGTAAGGTGGTTGGTAACTTGACTGAGCTTGACAGCATTGTGTTAATCTATATAGCTTTAAGAGTGTTAGCCGGATCAGTTGTTGACGAATTGTCCAGAGGGTTTCATGGTGCTGGGTAGAAACTACAGGACGATTAGCCTGATTATATCTCAGATTCCCCCACTCTATCGCTGTTCAGCAGAACACACTTTAGTTCTACATACTCCTGTGGTATGGGATATGATTGGCTTTGACGTAGCCACCGACCGGGTTGCAGGTAATTGAAATCTTTATTAATAAACGTGTTCAATATTTGCCACCTGAAATCCTGTAGTGGGGGGAGAACCCGAAGACAGCAGAATACGCTATGTAGGAAGGTCAAATGGTTGAAGACCATGGTCTTTTGCAGGGCCACACTGACTGACACTCGTAACAGAAACCAAAGCACAGGTCTACAAAGGGTAAGTGAGATGGATTTAGAGACTAGGGACTACCAAAATGCACCTACTGTGCATTTTCACGCAATTTCCTGACTTGGTAAATAATTCTTTAATGAATCTTTAGGATGTTGGGAGTGCAAAAGCTAGCACAGCTACCCTAGCATCGCTGCCCACCATGTTTGTTTACGGTATAGTGCCATTTCCGATCGCTAGATTGTGATTTGCAAGAGTTCTGGGTTTGACATTCAGAACTGGGTTGTTCAGGGTTGAATGAACAATGGTTAATTGCTATGTTGACAAAATTGTTGCCTAGAGGGTGGAAGAATGGTATAATCCAGCGGTTCTAAACCTTTTTTGGGCTGTGACCCCATTTTGACATCAAATATTTCTGGCGACCCCAGAGAATTTTTCTTTTCTAGAATTAGTTTTTGAACATGTTTGTTATACTGTGAACAAATACAGAATAGCCAGCATACGTGCACAAATTGACAATTTAATTTTCTCTGATGGCTGTATTCGCAAGGCTGAAAATGAAAAGGCCAACTGCGCAAGCAATCTCTCAAACTACTGCAGCATCAATGGCCACAGTGAGCATTTGAACGAAATTACTTATTTCCCAAAGTTTTTTTTCTTCTGAAAAACAATTGTATACCAATAAAGCTATTCAACTGCAAACAAACAACAAATCCTGGTCATTATTCCTTTGAGAAATACTGAAGAAATTGAATTTTTGCCCACCAGCTATAATGATCAACTGTCCATTTTAGGTTTCCATCAAGCTGCCTTTATATTTAAAACTTGCTGGAAATGTTTGCTGTGAAAAGGATATGAAAAGATATACTGAGGATTCAGTTCAAAACTGCACTGTATTTCAAGCCTTAAAAAAATAACATAAGTATGGCTGTCCATTTTCATGGCTGTATTCACAAGGCTGAAAATGAAAAGGCCTACTGAGCAAGCAATTTCTCAAAGGAAAAAATAAATAAATACTGCAGCATCACCGGCCACAGTGAAAATTTGAATGAAAAGTCACCTCACCACATTTAATGGGATGGCTGAGCCTGCACACCTCGCTGCAGCCTTTCAAAGTCAGGTGCTGTAGCAGACGGAGCGCATCTCATCTCTGACGTCACATCCAGTCGGGAACGGTACTTCGACTTCATACAAACGAGCACTTAATCCAGCTTCACACACGTATGTGTTTTAGAGCACACAGTGAGATCTCTGGGTACCCATCTCTTGCTCCTAACCAGAATTCCTCCGCTGTCACTCGCGAATGTAATCCCTGCTGAGTTCTGTCATAGAAAAGTTTAATCAGCTGTTCAATCAGCTGTTCAAAAGCGGTAGCAGGCAGGTGCACTGCGCCTGCGTCACAGGGAAATGGGTCTCTTACCCAGTCAAACTTTGACACATCAACGTCTCGGAAATGGGTAGCGAGGTGCTCTTCTAGGCGCTTCAGGTGGCTGCACATCTCCTTTGTGGAGCACTTATCGATGCTGTTGTCTTTCAAAAACTGACTCAGCTGGGTAAAGGGGCGATGTTTGCCTTTGAAATGCTTTTTCGCCAGTATGCAAATTTTCCCCCTGAATCCATCAATACGGTCACTCATGTGCATGAGATTTGTGTTTTTCCCCTGCATGCTTTTGTTAAGTTCGTTAAGTTTTCCAAAGATGTCCGTTACATATGCAATGAGGCACATTCTCTGCTGGTCTCACAGAAAGTCGCAAAAATCATTTTTTTTAACATCCATGGAAAACACTAACAGTTTGTTTCTCAGCTTGAAAAAACGCTCCAACACGTTACCTCTCGACAACCACCGTGCCTCCGTGTGAAATAGTAATTTTTCATATTCGGAGCCCATGCCGGTCTGAGTACCAGATGTGTTCGGCTGCCAGATCGGCTCGGGGTCCTGCGCTTACAGATGACATATCGACACTTGACGTATCGACAGAAGCCAACGGACAAAACCCGGAAGGGTTGTTTATAAACGGTGCTCCATCAGTTTTGGTTTTGATTTCATCAGAGCTGCAAACTTGTCGCTTTTCGGCGACAACGCCGTTTTCTTGGTCAATTTGGTCATTCACGTGAATCGTGTAGAACCGGAGAGTTTTGTTTTTTGGGGGGGGGGGGGGGTCCAGAATTGCGAAAAATTATTGGATCGTTCTTATAATTGACATTTCTCTGGGCCAATCGGAATCTCAGCACTTGCTTCAGAATCTTTCTTATAATTGACATTTCTCTGGGCCGGAATCTTGAAGCACACAGCGCCAACTGAGCTCGCCATTGGATGAGACGGTCGCCTACCGCTCATGCGCGCCAAACAACGCAAGAGAGCTTGCGAAACCCTCGTCCAGAGGGGTGTTCCACGAACGGAGGTTTAACAAACACTGAGTTAACGCTGAACTCTAGGTTGATTTACCCTGTGCCGACTAACCCAGAGTTTTCGGTTCCACAGCAGCGGTTATGCATTAGTTCAATCAACTGGGTTGGTTAACACAGGGTTGTGCGTGCCAAACCTAAAAAGACGTGATGTATGGATCATGGAAACCCTGTTCGAAATGGCGAAACGGGCCGCTTATTTCAATGAAATGGAACTTCAGGTTCCCCTGGAGAGCTATGACGAGGAGAAGGACATTATCACAAGAAAAGGGAACGCTAAAGCCTCTGCAACCCGGAGAACCAAAGCCTGGCAGCGGATCGCTGACCGCGTAAATGCGTTAGTTACACCTCAAAAGCATGATCCTTAATATTTGAGCCATGAATATATAAATATCCCAGTTAAGCATTCTTAAAGATCCTACCACATAAACCCTTTCTTCTAAAAAAATATGTACTCCGATGGCTTCCAAGCGGTCAGCGGATCAAATATAGAAATGAAGTATAAAAAACATAAAAACTGGTAAGCTTTAGCCATCATCGTATTGGTATAAATTTAAATTAGCCATTTTTTTAAGCAAATCGTGAATAGGCCGACAGTCGGCAGACTGGATCTGGCCCTCAAATTGTCTTGACCCCGGTGGAGGAGCTGTTAATAAACATAAATTCAGGGCGCCCCTGCATGGAGGTGGTACCTGGAGGTACCTACCTTCTCAGAGAGTCAGGGGCCATACCCCACTGGTTGAATGTAGGTTTTTGTGTTTTCTTGTATTTTAGATTTTTTTTGCCTTCGAAGTAACACATGCAAACCATGTGCTTGCCACAGCGCATACTATTCCAAATGTTTCTTTTTTTGGCAACTGGGTAGAAAACCTAAAAGTGACAATTCATCAACTTCACAGAATAATAATTATTTTTTGTCTCTCAAATAATAAGAGACAAAAAAAAAATGGTGACAGTTGTCAATAAAATATTTTTTATAAGCCTTAAAGATGTTTTGACATTGATTTTTGATAAAGAGTTTTGTTAAGTCACGCTTAGAGTAGTGTCATTTGTATATTACAATAAAAAAAAAATCCCCCCGTGACACTGTCACCTTTTTTCCTGATGAGTGATGAGAGGAGATGAGTTTGCAGGTCTGTTTCATTGAACGGAGTCCGTTCTCTCACAAAGCCAATTTTTTTTCACATGTTAAAGTAAGGATTGGCATTGTTAGTTAGGGTTAGGGTTTAGGGTTAGATTTTATTTGCTCATACAAAACAGAATAAATAAGACAATACATTGATACCACTGAGGAACAGCTCAATTTAAATCCATAAAAAACGGCATGTTTAGATCCCATGGTGAATTGAGGATGAATTCATGAATGTGTTCATATTAGATATTCATCCTATTCCTTGAAAATTGATTTTTTTTTTATGATTTTCCAGATCAATGAATTGTATCCTTGCCTATACAACTAATAACAATGAAAAATGTAACATTTTCCTCGTTTCCACTAGGGGTATCTTTGCTCTATAATTTAACAAACATCTGTAAAATGGTAAAAATGTCAAGGTAGGACTATAAGAATGTATATAATGTCTTACCACATTCATGAATATATCCTCAATTGGCCGTGGGATCAAAACATGTTTTCATTGATTTACATTGAGCTTTATGTGTGTATGTGAATTTCAGTGTATGTGGTTGGATACACACACGGGCACACACTGACATATTTGTATATTATTATATATTTTTTTATTCATGTGGCCTGCAGTGGCGATATCGCACAGGTGTATTCCCACAGGCTCTGAAAACAACAGTCATCAAGCCATATCTAACTTACCATTTTTTAGCAAAATCATTGAAAAAGCTGTTTATCAACAACTAAATAACTACTTCAATCACTGGATGTGCCAAAATTGTCTTCAATTGACCAATGAGAAAACTGAAGTAATGGTCTTTTGTGCAAGGGATGAACAATTAAAAGTCGGTGCACAGCTGTTATGTTAGAAAGCACACACCAAGGCAGAAATCTTGGTGTAGTCAGACTCGGCCTTGAATTTCTAAAACCACATTAAATGTGATACTGAACTAACTGACTAAGGTGTAAATGTGAGATGCATTTTTGACGGATAGATGCTTTTGGACTGATTATATATATTTTAATACAAATACCATTTAAGGTATTATTTTAAGCATTTGTATGACTTGGATTTATTCTATACATTTGCATAGCAATTAAATGACTTGCTTGTAGATGTATGAAATCAATGCTTGTTAAAAACAACAGTCATCAACAGTCCTCAAGTCACTTCTAAGAAAAGAACAATGTAGATACATCAATCATGAAAAATTATAGGCCCATATCTAACTTACCATTTATAAGCAAAATCATTGAAAAAGCTGTTTAGCAACAGCTAAATAACTACCACTTACTTCTTAGCAATGAGTACATGTACATATCGCTGACACAACCTGCGCATTTAATGACATCGTTTACAGGAAGTGCGTCATTATTGTGCATCTAGGACCCCCGAGCCGATCTGGCAGCCGAACACATCTGGTACTCACACCGGCGCACAGTGTTGCAAACAGACGTGCATGCAGAGGATGTTGCTTGATGTAATTCACCATGGTATCTACCTGTTGCAGTATGTCTGATGGGTGCATTCAGTTCTTTAGATGCAAGTTGTTCACGGTGAATCATGCAATGATTCCATATTGCAGATGGGGCCAACTGGGTGATAAGCGTCCGCAAACCATTTCGCCGTTCTGCAATGTCTCAGCAATGCTATGCGGCTTCATATTCCTAGCAATGAGAGCTCACCTCAAGAGATGCTTTCAGGGCCCGTTCACTAGCAGTCACAGCCTTTTTGAAATACACTTGCTGCTTATTCAGCTCGGCAAATTTATTTTCGAAAAAAAAAAAAATCGGCTTGGTTTGCCGACATGCTTTGTGTGTTGTTTCAAAGTGTCTTTTGAGTTTGTTACTCTCGGCAGACAGGACCTTGCTACACAGCAGACATTTCGGCTTCTCCTCATTGCTTTCTATCACACTGGTAAATCCATACTGAATGAAACTTTGGTCGTATGTTCTGTCTCTTTGGTGTCTGTGCCACAGTTCCTCTTGAAACTGTCTTTGGAGGGACAGGGCCAGGCGGGCGAATAAATCTTTCCATTTTGTTTTATACTCTCTGACTGCAAGTTTGTGTTTACATTTTACAGGTTTGAGTGGGTCATTTAATGTAACTGTGCAGTCACGTGATCGTGGCATTGAAAGATGCGCCAGCTCAGATATTTGCTGCATTTTCTTTGAACTAGATTTATATTCGAGAAAATGAAAGTGTAGAAGACAGTTATGTGCGATTATTTGTAGTGTTTTATTTAAAAAAGAATAGTGTGTGTGTGTGTGTGTGTGTGTGTGTGTGTGTGTGTGTGTGTGTGTGTGTGTGTGTGTGTGTGTGTGTGTGTGTGTGTGTGTGTGTGTGTGTTTATAAATCAATCCTTTTTTTAAATCAATTACTCGACATTTCAGGCGACCCCATTTAAATTCCAGGTGACCCCAAGGTTGAAATCGGTATAGAAAGTGCACCAGCATGAAGTGTGTCAAATTTCTAAATTTGAAAAATCATATGCGTGTGCCAGGCATTACCGTGAACACCCGATTGGTTCTATTCAGGAATTAGGCCAGCCGTCATCTCTCTGGGGAAAAGCAGACGACAATCCTTCCTCCCGCGTAATAGTGTGTATGTATGATTTACCGGGTAGGGTAAACTCCATGCCATTGCTAAGTGCTATGAAGGCGTTTCTTTCACCATGTCATGGCAGCTGCTTACAGAGCAGTTGTTGACATGATTGGACCCTCTTCATCAAAGATTAAGGGGGGTACTCTGTATTGTATAGTGAATGCTATGTTGAAGCTGATCTCTCCAGCAGTGCCAGCTCAAATATTTATTTGCTTTACTACTTGCTTACATTGGGCAAGGCAATTGAGATGCAAAGAGCAGTATGTGTAAACCATGCACAATTATGGGTATTGATGAAGGGGCATAGGCTTAAGTGTTAGTAGAATTCTCAAACTTTTCTTTGCCCCAACTGACGTGTCTTTGTTTTTAGTTCCTAGACTTCCCTGGAAGGGTCACGGCCTGCAACTGTTGTTCTTTTCTCTTTCCCGGGAAGAACCACATGGAGTCTTTTTCCTGGTAGAAAGGGTGTTTAAAGGATAACTTGGGGTTTTCTCAACCTGGGCCCTATTTTTCCCATCAGTTTGGGTCCAAGCGCCTAATGCGGACCAACAGTTTTTAAAATGGGTCCAGGGTTGAGCGCCCTTCAATGTACGTTTCTCTAAGTGTACTTGTTATTGGCAATGAGGGGCTCAGAATGCTATAAGGGATTAACAACATTTTTCTTTTGGGATACAGAGAAAAAAACTTTTTGTTTTCTTTAACTTTCTTTTGCCCGGTCTGTTTGTTGTTCGTGTCTTACCGAGTTTTGCTGAAGGAGAAGTTTCACTCTCAAATCATGCGTGTTGGGGGAGTTGTTGTTTCAGGGAATGATGCTATTGTCATGACAATCTCAACCCTCCTTCACCCAAATCTTTTAGATAACACTAAGCTACGCTTTCTGTAGTGCAACACCACAAACTCCTGACGGCATTCCATTCTCAGACTCCATCGTTCTCTTCCTAAAATAACTAATCTCACGGGTTTTCAGAGCGAAACTTCCCCTTGATCAATAATGATCAATATTTAGTGATCATTAATCTCGATGGCAGACAGCAGTGCAACAAGCCAATGTTTTCATGCACCGATGTACTTGAATGTAGGTTTCTTTTGATCACATAACTGTGCCGTTGTATGGCAACACCTTAAGTTTTGATACCAACTTCCTCCGAGAGTTATAGCCTATTTTAGTTATCGAACAGGGAAACTACCTAATTCATGAATGCCTCCCAAGCATGGATGAATTCCTGAATGCTTCACATGAACAAGAGGCACACTATTTAATCTTGTATCTATCCTGAAAAGGTAATCGATCAGATCAATACTTGCCAGTATTGGCTGATACGTGCCAGTATCGGCCGATACTCTTAATGCAGGAACCACCAGCAGTTGATTCATCATCCTCCTACACCCAATGACATGTTTGCTACCAACTATCTTTACTTCAAATTATCAGCAACACATTCTCAAACCAATGATGATGGACGGCAATACAACTAACATCAAATGGATTTTTGGGGCAGAAGGCTTAATAAAGATTTAAGCTTTGATTTATGAAGAAAAGGAGATGTATCCATATAAGAAAGTGGAAATGGCTTGAAATGAAGTCTGGTTCAACATTGATATATTGGTAAACATTATGCATGAATGAGATTAAGCTTGGTAATGTGTTTATTATTGAGGCCCATTCTGGTTTTGGTGCTAGGCCGTGGAAATATGGTCTCATCTTTGTTGTGGAAGTAAAATGCTGATAACAAAGTACCTTGCTTAAACGTTTCTTGAAATTGGCATCACCTCAGAGCAGACATGTACTCACACAATGTGTGTGAAAGCACATGTTTATTTTAAGAGCAGCAGAGGAGAGGGGTGTTGGCGTAGTGGTAGAAAACATTGTACTTGTATCCTCTGTGGGTGTCTATCTCTACCCTCCTGGGCTCTTTGGGTGTCTGGAGAATGTAAATGTGTCAGGGGGATGACTTCCTACTTCCAGCTTACTACACTCTGCTGTTGTAGGCTCACGGTTTCTAAGTGTGTTCGCTGACATAAACTAGCATGTTGGATAGACATTTCAAAGTATGACCATGGCCTTTCCTGCAGTGTTAATGGGGGATCTGGGGCCCTATACCAAGGAGGTCAATAGGAACATTATCAAAACGCAAACAAATGTTTCATGATTGTCAACATAATAAATCAACATAATTTATTTTTGCTATTGTCAGTACATTTGCTACATAGGTTCTTCTGAAATTTGATCTGGAATTGACTGGAAAGCCTTTTTTGTCAATGGCTTACATTTGTTTCTAGAAGTAATCTTATTTTAGCTTTTTTGATGTGTTTTCAGGAGCAGAGTAGCCCCTGGCCCAATAGTGGCTCTGTGACTGTACCCCTTCACCCGGGACCACGCTTGTGGCCACAGCGTCAATGAGGTAACACCAGCACCCAACCCCCCCTCGCTACCACCAACCTCTCCTTCCTCCCCGCTCCCACACACCCCTGTCGCCATGGGTCAGAAGATCTCGGGCAGCATCAAATCGGTGGATGTACGCGGGGAACCGTCTTACCGGCCTGTGCGCCGCGAGCTGCGGGGCCCGGACTTCTGCCGCCCCCCCAGGCTGGACCTGCTGCTGGATATGCCATCGGCCAGCGCCGACGCCCAGCTCCGGCATGCCTGGAACCCGGACGACCGCTCGCTCAACGTCTTCGTCAAGGAGGACGACAAGCAGACGTTCCACCGCCATCCCGTGGCCCAGAGCACGGACTGCATACGGGGTCGCGTGGGCTACACCCGCGGCCTGCACGTATGGAGGATCCACTGGCCCGCCCGGCAGCGGGGCACCCACGCTGTGGTGGGCGTGGGCACGGCCGAGGCCCCCCTACACTCGGTCGGCTACACGGCACTGGTGGGCGCTGACTCGGAGTCCTGGGGTTGGGACCTGGGGCGCAACAGACTCTACCACGACAGCAAAAACCGGCCGGCATCCACCTCGCCGCCAACCTACCCCTGCTTCCTGGAGGAGGACGAGTCGTTTGTGCTGCCGGACTCGTTGACGGTGATACTGGACATGGACGAGGGCACGCTGAGCTTCATGGTGGACGAACAGTACCTGGGTGTGGCCTACAGGGGCCTCAAGGGCAAGAGGCTGTACCCCATCGTCAGCGCCGTGTGGGGCCACTGCGAGGTGTCCATCCGCTACGTCAACGGGCTGGATCGTAAGTAAAACGCAACTCAAATGCACGCTTTCAGATTCGGTGGCCTTGTGTTGTTTGTTCTCTCAATAGAAGGGATGTGTTTGAAAGGATCATTTTTACTTATTTTTTTGGATCGCTGCTTTGTTTGTTTTGATAAGTTTCTGTACAGGGCTTTCTGTCTCCCAATTAAAAACCTCATTTCCCATTGATCATACGCCAGCAGCCATGGGATTAAATGCCAAAGCTTGACTTCATGAGGGTATATTTTCTTATCATTTCCTACTTGGCATTGTCAGTGCTCATCTCGTACATGCTCTGCCTAATATACCCTTGCTGTTTGGGAACTAAAACCTAAAAGCAATGAAAAAAGCAGATATTCAACCTTTTTAAAAGAAAATGACCTCGGGAAATGCAAATTTGATTAATTTAAGGTGTTTGGCACAACTGTTGATTAAGCATTGCCCACTATTGAGGTTAAGTATAGTTTAAGTATATGAACATGGTATACTGCCATTGAATGCCTCCTACATTGCTCTAATAATTTATTTGATCCTAACGGCCCTCGATTTGCAATAAAAACACCTCAGAACGTTGAATTTATGGAGAAACATATCAAATAAAATGGTCCCTGTGCTATGTGCACATGCGTCCTTCTCCAAACATTGTGACCGGTGCTATTGTTGTCCCTCCTCCCGCCCGGTGTATAGATGACTTCAGGGAGAAGGGCGAGTGTTTTTCACAACCTCCCAATGTAAGTACTGGCGAGAATGAGGATATGGATGGACTAGGGGAAGATTAGTAGGGTTTGAGAATCTAGCTCATGTATGTTGTACAGTGAAGGAAAGGGGAACATAGTGGATCAGAGTTATTGACTCAATCTTGCTCAATCTACTCTGTGCAGATCAAAAAAAAAAAAGGCAGTGTGAGGTGGTCTGCTGCGGTGTTTATTCACGGGGGAAACGGCTGAAAGAAGGCTCTCAGTCTTCTCCTGGCTGCTTTGCGCTCCTGTTTTTTTTGTTTTTGTTTTTGTTTTTGCTATGCCTTTTGTCTGCCGCACTCCTTGTTTCTCTCTCAGCCCATCACTCTCTCTATACAGTGATGCAGGCTTCTCAAAGCCTTCTGTCTCCATACAATCTCTCCCCTTTCGCATCTCTGCACAACTGTACCAGCGGGTAGGGGAATCACATTCACATCTCCAGCGTATAATGGTAACCATGTAATTTGATACAGTTTTTGCACACAATGACCCATAGAATAGCAAGAGCGTTCTACTGGTCATGCTGAAACACCATTGTCCATGGCTTCAAAGTGTGGGTGGTTGTGTGTTGATGTCCCAGGATACTTCTGAGCTCAGCATCTCGTCTCAGACGCAGACATAGACTGTGGATGCATCATATAGTGAAGGCGGGGTGTTCAATCATTGATACGTGCTTGTTTGAGGAATGCCTTTTCAACAGCGTTTTGTACATTATTATATAATGTACAAAACGCTTATGTACATTATTATTATTATTTATTTTTTTTTTTCGGCATCTGAAACTCATTTCAAGAAAAAAAAAGAGGCTGGCGATTGAATCCCGAGCTCATCTTTCCAATAAAACATCCATTGTGAAAGCTACTACTGTGAAATGATTCCTGATCCCAAAACTATGATTGTTGGAGTTACTTCCATGTAGGGAAGTAACTCCAAAGGCGAGGTGTGCCTAACTACTCCTGGAACTGGAGTTCTAGGAAACCTACCTTGAAAAGCTCTAGGAATTTTAAATGTATGATTATCCTAGTTTCCATGCTGGGGGCTGTTGAACCAGCAGTCAACCGACACACCAGACCTTGAAGACAAATATGGTACCATAATATGTACTTTCTTTGATGCAGCAGTTTAATTTCAGGAGTCTAACTCCCTGACCCCACTGTCGGTTTGTGAGATGCCCTGATGAATGGCCATTGGCTTATAATGTCATTAATCAAGTCTGTATTATGTAGAGTGTAGTTTGTCAGGGGTAGACGATCATGAAACAAATCCTACTCTGTTGGACTTTGTCCAGAATATCAATCCTACTAGCCACACGTGCTAACTTATTTCCCAAAAGAGGGGATTCTGTGTTTGTTTGTGTTGCTATGTAGATCACAGGTGACTACATGCTATAGATCTGTAGCTTAGTTCATCCTTGTTTTCACAGCTTGACTTAGTCTTGACAAGCATGCGTTATTTATTCCGCGGGAGAGCCTTTCATACGTGTCTACGTCGTTTTTTCCAAAGTAACCCAATTTCCCGCCACCGCCCCATTAGGTTTTGTGTGTCTCTATTGCGTATCTCTCCTCTCCCCATGCTGCATCCAGTCTACCCCCCCCCCCACATATGGTCTCTACACATCGTATTGTTATTAGTTGCCAAGGAAATAGAGGGTGTAGCGTGGTGTAGGAAAAAGGGACAGTAAAAGCGGAGGCAATTAACTGTTAAAGCCAGTAATTGTCAGGCTGCTGCCAGTCATGAAGATTAGATGTTTGATGTGTAGCTATCTCTTTGCATGCCCATTCATTTTAATGCATTTATCCAATTCAAACGACGACCTCAAATACCAGACGAGAGATAGGAAATTGGAGCACGGCTATCATGCAGCGGGCGCAGATCTCATGCACGGGAACTATTTGTCCCCATTGCCCGAGTTCCAGTGTGTCCGATTGCGTCTGCAGGTGCAAGCCAGGCTACTAAATAAATATTGAGACGCCTCCACCGTCAAGCTGGCCTCCTTTTTTTTTTTACGAGACTGGAAGCAGCAGTGAACCCCAGGGAGGCGCCTGCGGAGAGCGGTGCCCCAGTTGACTGCCGTACTCTCCTTCTCTATTGGCCTTACGCCCGCTCGCTCCCACCAGGAAACAGGAAGTTGGACATTGGAGAGGGGAGGAAAACGTGACCCCTGCGTCCGCTCGCTTCACCCGGCGATTGGATTCTGCTTCAAGTGGCCGATTGAATTTGGACACCGGCATTTCCAATTAGGAGAGGAGACTGATGGTTTGCCCTCCTCCTGTTCCCTCTGGTCACTCAGGCTGTTCTGTCCTCAGGCTGCCTGTTCCTTAATTAGTTTTTTTCCTCTTTTCCATATCTCCCTTTTTCTTTTTAACCCTTCAGACAAATATATCGTCTGCTCCCGCTAACACATCTGTGTCTGAGACTGTGCATACTATGCCTGTGGCGATAAGCAATAAATCAATTAATTGCGCGATAAATTAAAATGAGCGATAATTTTTTTTGCCAGCCGCAATAATTTGCATGCGCATAGTTGTCCGGTACCGGGCCGTGGCCCGGTACCGGTCCGCGGGACATTCCTAACCGGGCCGTAGGTTAGTAGGCTACGACATGACTAGAAAAATAAAAAATTACTTCGCAATACTGTCACTCTTTTACCTGCCATGAGTCTATATGCAGTTGTTAGATTGCACATAACATGTTTGCATTTTTGGCAAGGTCTTAACTTATTTTCTTAGGCATAACTGTCTGTCTGTCCCGTCCACAACAAGTATTGGCTTCAGCGGCTGCGCGCGCAGCCTAAGCTCACTTCACTTGCTCAGTTCAACAGTAGTGTCACACTATGAGCTCAACTCAACCTGACACTCCAGAGGGGAGAATAACGACTGTCTTTAAACTGGCAGATAAAGTTGCTGCATTTAAAGCCAAGCTTGATTTGTGGGGACGACGAGTGGACAGGGGAGTATTCGATATGTTCCAAACATTAGTGGGGATTTTAGGAGAGACTGAGGCAGGGCCCATTCTCTCGCAGCTGGTGCGCGATCACCTTGTTGCGCTTTCAAATTAATTTGAACGTTACTTCCCATCCTCCAAAGATCCACGGCGAACGAATGAGTGGAACCGCAACCCATTTGTCAATGTCCCGAATCACTTGTCAGTGCAGGAGGAAGATCAATGATCGAGATAGCTAATGATGGTGGTCTTAAAAGTGTGTTTGAGCAAACCTCTCTGGCGGGTTTTTGGATCAAAACCAAAGTGGAGTATCCCGAGATATCCGTAAAAGCGCTGAAAACGTTACTTCCATTTCCCCCCACGTACCTATGCAAGGCCGGGTTTTCGGCAATGACTGCAACTAAAACAAAATTGCACAATCGATTGGACATTTCAAACACGCTAAGGGTGTCACTGTCTTCCATCACCCCCAGATGGAACCTTCTTGTTGCAGGGGAAAAAGCACAGGGCTCCCACTGATTAAAATGAATTGTAGGCTATTCTGTGGCCTCACATACGCGTGTTAAGTTCCCTTACTGACATTTTGTGTTGTGCATGTTTACATTTGATAGATGTTACTTCAAGTTTAGTTCAATATATTTATGTTCATAGTTGTTCATTTTTCACTTGTTCAAGTTCACATTCTTTTTTTTTTTAAGAGTTTGTTACCTTCACTGTTCATAGATAACTGAAATTAGTTATTTTAAATAATTCATTGAATTTATTTTATTTATTTAGCGCTTTTCTAGACACTCAAAGACGCCTACAGTGAAGGGGGGGGGGGACCTCACTAACCACCACCAGTATGTAGCACCCATTTGGGTGATGCACGGCAGCCAATCGGCGCCAGAACGCTCACCACACACCAGCTTGAGGTGGAGAGTGAGGGATGAGGTGGAGAGAGAGGGAAAAGAACATTTAACACTACTATTGACCACATGTAAACCCTATGGACCACATGTAAACCCTATCGACCATATTTAAACACTATCGACCAAATTTAAACATGTAAACCCTATCGACCACATTTAAATGAATGCATGCACAACACTATATGAAAATATCAACAAATTGGCAAACTCCTGCTGATCGCTGCTGATCGACACTACGAATGCTGCTAATGAATAAATTGTAAAAAGACACACCATGTGAAGTTATTTTTCGTTTTGGCAAGTAGCCGTGTAATAAGCGGGATAATGTATAGAACGTCACCAGTCATTATTGAAGATATGCCCCGACAGGGCGAAGCAAGACACCTCCGCTGCGCGTCGGTGTCCTGTTCGCCCTGTCGGGGCTTATTTTCCCAATAATGACCGGCGTTCTATACATTATATATATTTATTTATATTATATTTATTTAGCAGAGTAGGCCTAAGTAACAAATGTCGGGTTGAAATCGGGCTCGGGCTCATAATTACAGGGCACAACGAGTAAACCCCCTCTCGAATTTTTTGCTAAAATAGACTGAGTCCATTTTATTTATTGTTTTAGGTTGTTTTGTTAATTTATTCTGGATATTTTAAATGTCTTCCAGCCGTCCAATTCCAGTGTTCTTTAAAAATAAAAGTTTATTGATCTTCGAAAGGGTATACTTACATTATTATGCCATTATCATTATATTAGTGGAAAAACTATAAGCGATATTATCGCTTATCGAAATAATTTCTGGGGCAATTAATCGCCCAGAAAAATTTGTTATCGTGACAGGCCTAGTGCATACATCACCTCAACTAGATTACGCAGCTCCTATGGCAGCCATATGCAAATCTCAAACCCCACCTGGTGTGAAGTGAACAACCTCCACCTTAGTCCCGGTACCTGGGCGTAGCCACAGTGGCGTGTGTTACTTTGAGTGAGTGAAGAACGGAGGGAGGACCCCTGTGAAACTGGGCCAACAGGGTGAACCTTTCAACGCCTTAATTAACTGCAGAACATAAATGGGGCGTCTCCATTTGTACAGATTTGTAGACGATGTGTGCGTTTGACGCAAGCAAGCCCACACCCACACGGACAGACGTTTGTGCACGTGACTTGTGGGCTTTGCGTGACAAGAGTGGAGGTTGTATTTGCATTGAAATATACTCCTTTAATAATTTACAAAGTAGACCACACATGAGATTCAGTGTCTCTTGAATGCATGTCTGCTCTTCTTCTCGGGCCTGTCTCATCCCCACCCCTGACTCTCCTCGCTCTATCTGCCTGTCCTGTGGGCTCCCTGTCGTGTATCACGCATCCAAAGGTCCCTAACCACCCCTACCCAGTGACGGGGTCCACTGCATCTTATCTTTAAGTATACCATCAACCTGTCAGAGTCTCTTCTCTGACCATTCGGAAAAAGACAAGGGGACAGCAGGGGGAGGGCTGGACTGTATGGACTGACAAACCACATGACTTCAGCTATTAGAGGCCGCGGGCTACAGGGAGGTTTAGAATCTAGGGCTGCCTTCTACTCCACTTAACCTTCGAGCTGATTAGCATGGATTCATTATTCATCTTGCCTGTTTGGTTGTATGTTCCTTTTTAGACTTGTGTCTAAAATGCCCGTTTTCATTTGATCAACAATGCACGCCAGACCTTGTAACGACGTACACCTTGTTCGACCCATTTCCTTCTGCTTAAGCTCTTTTAAAAGGGATAGCTTCAGATATTCTTGAATGGAGCCTGCCGTATTAAAGTGTAGATACAGACTAGGTACACCTGAGAAATTGATGCAATGTGATATTTGCATCAATTTATTTGCACCTAATTAAAAACGGTATGTTGTGCATTTTGTGACCCACATGATTTGTCTTATTGAGAGGGGAAGTATAGTTCCACTCTGTGTTTTCTTTCAGACTATTTTCAGACGGATCCCCAGAGAACAGCATCATACATATTGCATCTTACTGCCATTTCCCACAGAGGCTATTCTTAAAGGCTCACGAGCAGATATGCCACGCTGCAAATGCAAATCTTTCCCAGTCATTACCAAATAGTGTGGACAAATACATTGACAATTTTTTTTTTTATAAAGGCAATAAGATCCTAGCGCCCAACTAGGTAAAGCTGCAATGTAGATTGGATGAAAAGTGAGCAGAATACCACTCCCGAAATCACCAAATCACCTTGATTATTTCGGCCAGGCTGTTAAGCCAAGCGAGCTGTGCATTTCTTGAGACAACGGACAGACAATTCCCTGAGCATCCTCATCTAGTCTAGTCTACCTCTGCAGCATGCTCTGCGCCCTCTGTTGCTCAGGACCGGATGTTGCCCTCGGCAACCCTAGCTATGGAGGCCAGCCCGCGGCTGCCGGGATTGGCTGATTGTAGCGAGGCGCTAGCCTCCTCATTAGCTCTCTTGGCCCGTCAGTCTGGGATGTAGTCTCTGGCACCTTTTGAACCCATAGGTATATTTCAGGCCCATGTCGAGGCGGCTGCCTCAGCGGTGGTACAGGCACCTGTTTCTCAGCGCTAATGACATCTCAGAATGCAGACAAACGCTGCATGGAGTGTTGACTCATTAGGCCTCCGCTATGGCCACTGAAAAGTCCCAGCGTCTATGTAGATCATTGTGCGAGCTGTGGGTTTGTGGTTGCCTAGGCAATTTGCTGAAGAGATTATTATTGTTGTTGATGTTTATGTCGGATCTATATTAGTGTTTAGTGAATAGGGGAGAAGACTCGAGGGCCATGTACACCTGTTTAGATCCCACAGCAATACCACTTGGACGCACTCATCACACGCACATCTGCCGTGCGTAGTCACGTGACCTTGCACATAGGTGAGGAGTCGGTTCCCATAGTAACTGCCTGTGTGGTGGGCGCTGGTTGTGGGGAGGGAGGCATCGCTGTTGGTGACGTCAGGCTGATTGATGGGTGCTTTCAAGGCCGACGGAGTGCTCATTCCTCACCGGGGGGTTGAAGGATGTGGGCTCACTGCACCTCGTGTGGCACACGTGTAGATCCACGAGTGCCATGAAGCGTAATAAAGTACATCCTCTCTTACGCTGTCAGACGGTATGAATCATGACACGACAGCCCTCTGCAAACCCCAAAGCCAGGTGTTTCTCAACTTGTGACGAACCAGGATTTAGAGTATCGTCATTTAGCCAATACAGCCTAACGTCAGCCAACAAAGCCAACTCGTACTGCTTGATTTAAATGAATATCAGTCCAATTCTGGAAACTGGCTGCCCTGTGATTTTCAGTTTGCCTTCGGGACCTCTGGTCTTTTTGGACCCCTTGAGTAGGGAAAAAAATTTCATGTGATGTACTTGGTAAAATGTAAAAACTATTGAACCAAAGCCTCTTAAGGGGGAGTACTCTTCACTCTTCATGACAACACATTTCCCCTGTCGAGGCAAAAAGCATAGCCCAAGAGACAGGCCAGTGGTCGGACTACAAATCATTTCAGCAGTGCCTGGGATTCCTACATGTATACAGAATTGCACGCACAAGCAATATTCCAGTGCAGGCTATGGAGACTTGTTGCCGTGAGGAAGCATCGTGCTCACCTTCTTTACATCAAGGTCATCACTCTGGTCCCATTAATTGAATTGACTCACGTAAAATAATTGTATGTGGGATAAGGGGGGACAATGGCGAAAACAATGCTTTGTCTCTCACGCTGCGGTTTTATATTGGGTGAAAGTTTTGATGAACATGATTGGAATCCACTGCGATGGTTTCTGGGCACGGTGTGCTGTGGTCGGCAGTGTTTCATGTCTGAATTAGTTTTCCAGGGTCCTTAAAAAGTCTTAAATACAACTTTCTGTCGTATGTCTGGAATTTTCGAAAGGGAGGTATTACATTTGATATGGGACCGAGCGAGTGAAATGTCTCCATGCGGTTAGGTGTATATTTTTTAATCACAATTGTATAAGTGACCAACGTATCTTTTCTGTACGCTGCAACCAACGTTTTCAATGCGAACGCCATAACTTCCATCGCGTCGGTTCTCGCTTTGTGAACGAAGCGCTTGATCTCCTTTTGAAGGAACTCGCAGTAAAGATAGGCTCATATCGTGGTCCAAACCAATCAGAGACAGAGATGGGGCGGGTCTTTGCTTCAAATATCTATACTGAAATTTTTAAACGGTTTCAATAATCATTCTCTGCAGTATCGATACACAAATACCACTGCGCTTTCTCGCTATCTTCTCTCCGACAGCTAGTTAATAGACAGCGCAAACATAACTCCGCCTCCCCTCAACGCCTCATGCCCGCTGCACCGTCAGTCAAAGGACGTCAGAAGGCGTGGCTGACGGATGGGGGAGGTTTCCAGGGTCATCAGAGCCCGAGTAGTGTCACAGTGCTTAAATTTGCATACGTGATCTGATTGGATGACGGATCCGTCGCTGCCGAAAATGTTGAAAATTTTTCGGAGCCTTCGTCGCACGGATCCACAATGCATTGCGCGTCCGTCCCCATTCAAAGTCAATGGGGATCAGTCAACGGACGCACTTTTGAATTGTACGTCATGAGCGACTTGAGCGACCAAAGCGAACAGAAATATTCGCAGCGAAACTTTATTAGCTGTCGCTTCGTCCTCTTCGGCACTAGTCTCTATTGAGGTCGTAAGTACGCCCCCTCCGATAGAACCCCATGGGACCTCTGAGATCGTAAAACTATGAATGGGATCAATGGAGAGAAAGTAATTATTTTTTGGTCCCAGTCTTTATATGCCCTTTACACATATGTTTGTGGATTCGAATTATAATTTTTTATACAAAGAGAACCAAAAAAATTCACGAGGAAGTTTGATGTTAGGTTTTGTGTGAGGCCGCTTTGCACTACAGCCCCTCGCTGCTCTCGACGCGAATTATACGCCACCACCACTCTTGTACAGACATGGCGATCTCTTTGCTCCACTTCACCACTATTTTCCAAGGGGAGTATAACGGCATCGAAAGAGGTGAAAACCATTATAAATCGGGGCATGTGTTCTCATTGTGTTTTCTCTACAGCCTTTAACTGAACAATTGCACAATAAACGGTCAAACTCTCTTTATTTTTTTCTTATTTTTCTTATTTATGTGTAATCCAAGGCATTTGATTACTGGGATCAGAAAATAATACATTTCTAGCATACAATACATTGACTCCCATTAAAATTCTCCTCGCCCAGAGGTCCCATGAGGGGTCTACCGGAAGGGGCGTTTTTACGAGCTCTATGTGACGGTGTCCGCGACCGCTTTAGGTAGTCAAGTCAAGTCACTTTTATTTATATCGCACATTTAAAAACAACAGGAGTTGACCCAAAGCGCTTTACAATTGCAGAAATCAGGGTTGGGCAGGACAGTTGTTGAAAGGGGCCCAGGAATACACAGGTCTTGACTAAAAAAGGAAATGCATAAAATAAGTATAAAATAAGTAGAAAGAGAGCAATAAAAATAGTAAGAACAGGGTTAAGGGTTGTTAGAAGCAAGAGTGAAAAGGTATGTCTTTAAATTAGACTTAAAACTGGCAAGGGTGGTAGAAGACTTGATGTGGGGTGGAAGGGGATTCCAAAGGTTTGGGCCAGCAACAGAGAATGCCCGGTCACCTTTCGTTTTAAGACGTGTATGGGGGACAGATGGGAGCTGTTTTGTGGATGATCGGGTCGACCTTGAGGTGGAATGTGAGGAAAGCATTTCAGCAATATAAGGGGGGGCTGAGCCATTAAGAGCTTTAAAAACAAAGAGTAAAATCTTAAAATCAATTCTAAATTTGACAGGTAGCCAGTGCAGCTGAGCCAGGACTGGTGTGATGTGCTCTCTCTTTTTAGTGCCAGTGAGCATTCTGAATGCTAGAGGTAGAGAAAGAAAACGGCAGGAGTGCTGTTTAGAAATACTTTGGATTTGAGGCAAATTACCCAGGAAAGTCAAAAGACGCATGTAAACCCATATGCAAGAAAAAGGTTTTAGGTTTCATAACTGTGCACATGCACAGCAATAGCGATATTTTTCACGAAATTTGACATGCACAAACTATACATTATATGAAAGCTGAGCCTCCACTGATTCCAACAGTCCAAATCGTATCACTCTGACTAAAACTCGCAAATTACAATTCAAGAGCAAACTTTTTTTCTATAACAACCAAAAATGTTTTTTAATTGTTAATGTCTTACCTTTGTTGTCTTTGTCCTCAAAGTTGAGGACATGGAACCACCATAAACGGATAATCCATTTTCTGAGCCCAATTTCGCCACTAAACATGTTGTTTACAAACAATGAGAAGGGTTCTGAAGAAATAGGTAACTTGCCTTCATCAGAACACATGTTCTTCAGTCCTATCTGGTGGCCATATGGTGTTATGCGTGTTTGGCCTGATGTCATTCAATTATATTTGCCCTGGACTTTCAAAAGAGGGGTCAACTGTCAAAAATACTTTGAGACATGAACATGTACGGTCTCAGTTCAGTGAAGCACTTTAAACAGTAGCACTTTTATTTGGAAATGTTCATCTTGCTTAAAAGGTTTTGGTATGTTCAATTTCCTTTCAGTGTAGCACTTTAAACACTTTCTTTCTTTTGGTGTTCATTTTGAGGTGATTTGAAAGGGGGGAAGGATCGCCCTCTACATTAGGTCTAGGTCTTATAGTTTCAATTTCTCAAATGATACCGGCTGCGGTTGTTCAGCTGGTGCCGTTTATTGCTTATTTTTCTAAATGTTTCAAGGTGCTTGCTCCAGTAACTCAGTCTTCTCCTTGCTGCTACAGTGGCAACTGCAGGCCCAAAACACAAGAGCTGGTTTATCGAAGCACATTGCATGTTTGCATGTCTAACAGGTGACATTAATGCACCATGTTGTTCAACAAACGTGAGCATTCTTCTAAAAGTTAGTATGAAAGTTTTAATTTGCCTTATTTAACTTGTTTTGCCGTGGTACAGTCTTAATTTTTGAAAAGGTCTTAAAAGTCTTTAGTGTGTGTGTGTGTGTGTGTGTGTGTGTGTGTGTGTGTGTGATCTTGTTGAAGTCAAGCCGTTCGTGTATTGCAGCACCAGGGGGCTCTAGACGTCATCATATGACAAGTAAGTCATTCATGACAAATGTGTCATTGACTTTAACCTTCTCCCTATCTCTCTCTCTAGCGGAGCCCCTCCCCCTCATGGACCTATGCAGGCGAGTGGCCCGGCTAGCGCTGGGCAGGGAGCGCATCCATCACATCGACACACTCCCCCTGCCACAGACTCTCAAGAACTACCTCCAGTACCAGTGACCCTGCGAACAGACTCTGACCACATCAGGCGGAGGGGGCTGTGGGTCCTCCGAGAGGACCTTCTCACGGCCACCAGACACGGACTATGCTTAGGACAATGAGGAGCCGGTGGAGATGGTATCAGAGAAGGCCTACTGCTGCAAGGGCTTTTGTTTACATTGTAGGCGGGGTGGGTTTTTAGGATGTTTATAATCAAACTTTTAATAATTTCTTTATTTTTTCTGCTGACTGGACAGATTTAAGGAGTTGAGATTAAAGTGTGACGGGTAAGAGCAATGGAGAATATGGAAATCAGGCCAACAGACTCTAAAACTGTCAAAGAAAACATTTTAAGGACCGTTTTGATGAGCTTTTCTTGGGAGAGGGACAGCGTGTGGGCTGATGCGCGATGGGCCAGTCTCTAAATTTGTTCTGTACACACTCTGCCAAGGCTCCCCCAACACACACCCAATCAGTGTGTGCACACTTGGCTTCAACCGAAGCACGTTGGTATTTATAATATCCTATTTCGGGAGTTGTTTGCGTTCGATAACATCCAAACGACAAAGTAGAGTCGAAGAGGAACAGCTCTCTTGTATGCCATGTACCAAGTTCCACCCAAGCTTACGGGTGGTGCATCAATAGACGTCCATTACCAGAGATAGTCCGCGCTATCTCTGGTAGTTTGTGCCTGAGTCAGTGGCTCTCTCTCGGTGCATTTCAAGCATCCGTCCGTCACAGCGGTCGGAGGGCCTGTGGTGTCAAATGGACGGCTCTCCTTAGCGGGGTGAGATTGATCTGGGTCTGCCTTGATCGCTTATGTGCCTGACTATGAGATTCTTTGAATGAAGCACACACAAATGTTTTCAGATGGTTCTTTTCTCCATGTTTTTTATGCTTTGTTTATTCTTCCTTTCCTGCTTTTGGCTTTTATTTTTTTATCTTCTAATAAATTCTGGTCTAATTTTATGATCTTGTTTATTTTTCTTATTTGATTTATTTTTTGTTGAGATTTTAGATTTATCTGCAGAAAGCAAAGTGAGTCCCGGAATGCTCATGTGGGTCTTAGTCTGTGGAATGTGGTGCAATCAGCATCTGTTAAATGTGAATAAAAACAAAAGTCAACGTCTAGCTGTTTCTGTTTTAATCTAACGTGTGTTAATCTGTCCTACCATACCACGCATCCAAGACAAACTAAACAAAGCGCCATCTCACTGGCACTGATGCCAAAGCGGCTTTTTCCATTTTGGCATTTAGTCAAGCTTCCTAATAAAGTATTTGACAGAGCTAAGCTTGTTATGTGATCAAAGTTTGTAGGCAGGCGTTACTTTCCATTGCGCTGCAGACCTCCACCTATCCACCCCTACCCCCCCCCCCCCCCCCCCCATTTTTCCAGTGGACCAGTGTTGATCATATCGCCGTGCTCCATCTGCTTTCAGATGAATGAAAAATCAAGAAGTGTCTGTAATGGCAGCAGCAGTGTCCTTCAGATGATTTCAAATGCTTAAGAGAAGGATATTGATTGTAATTGCAGTTCTAAACACTTGGATGATCGATGTCATCCATGTTGCCTCACACAATCCAGGCTTAAGTACTTTTCATTAGAAATATATTTGCGCCACCGACTTGAGACGGGGAGAAGCGGTGTCTCAATTGCTGCTTGTATTCTTTAAGTTTTAATGAATCAAGTAGAAGCTCTTTCAAATGGATTGAAAGTATTTTTTGAGACCTTGATCTGAGGCGGCCTGCTTGTTAGCTGGGAAGCCGCCTCTGCACCGGACAGCATCAGTTAAACTCTGGTTTTGATCCATCATGGGTTCCATTCTTCCTTTGAAAGTGATGGAACCCATTGCCATTTCCGCTTACCTTTTCAGGTTGAACCTCTTCATCACTAGGCCAATTTCTTTGAGTTATTTCCTGAAAATCATATTCCCAAAGTAATTGGTGTATCTCCACAACTGTGAGTAATATGTCTAATATTTAATATCCAAAAGAAAGAACATCTGAGATTGTTACGTAAGTGAAACATGTGGATACTGCTTGGTTAGTGAATAAAGCTAGAACACGGCATAACCCTAGATTTTAGATTGAAAATAGTGCATAATCATTGTGCTAGTAGTGCTTGGGGAAAACCCAATGAGATGGCATTGTTACTCCACGGCCATCTTAAGTATTGATATAAATTATGAACTCACAGCCATTATACACAATACAAAAATTGACATTCATTCAGCACATTCATCAACTCATGTAAAACGGTTCTTATTCCAACAACATTTCAAAGTTAAAAAAAAATAGTAATGCTCAGGTATTCTAACTGTGGGCCCTCCTATGTCTGCTATTACCTCCCCTACCGTGGACTGCTTGAGGAAACGTGTTCCTGATGGGCGCTGGTGGAGCCATGACGAGAGCCGGTGCAGCGTCAGAGGTTGGCCCTTCTCTGTCTCCTGTGTGTTACATCATGATCTTTATCAGCTGAGCTGAAAGCAAACACGTGTGTTTACCGACAGATGGCTGCAGCATTAATGTACGAAATAAAAAGTAACAGTAACTAGGGCAACAGCAATTTGTGAGCGGTGCTTTTTGAAGTCTTGCATCGTGTGCCTACTGTGCACTTTCTCTGCCTTCTGAAGGAGACTATGGAAGAGGGAAGTAATTGTAACAATTTTCCCCGAGGTTGACACTGTATGAGTTAAACACGATACCGCCTCGTACCTTCTATAGGTATCAGTGACACGCACTATGCCAGGGGGTCTCCGCCACATCCACACACACTTTCCGTGCACATAAGCGCACCCTCAATCTGCCTCTTACACAAACACACACACCTTGCACCCTGACAAACACGACGCTCGATTTCGGTAATTTGTTCTTTCAATGACTTATTCAATGTTTTTTATTCATTGCTTTTCCTTCTCTGAATGATGTATGTACATGTGATTCTGCTGAACGAGACAGTAAGGAGATGATGGGAGTTGCCCAAATAAGTTGGGTTGGGGCACTTTTAAAATGTTGAAAGGGTTGACCGCGCCAAACTCTCCATTGAGGTCCTTGCTTATATTCTCAGTTCTGTCTGGACCTCCCGCGTGCTGTCTCAACCTTTCCCAAATGTCACCCACTGCCCATTAGGCAGAAACAAAGCATGATACTTCAAGCCTGCATCTACATTGAGATGTATAACCTGTCACACATACACACACAAATCTTCACAAGGAACTACAAATCACCTTTTAGCTTAGACTATGCTGCTATGTATGAGGTGTGTTTTTGTATGTGTGTTTGTGTGGGCGTTTGTACCTAATATTATTTTGAGAAATGCAACAAAATATTTATATCCACGAAGAAATAGTGCCAGTGTCAGTCGTTGTTTTCTACTCAAATGTGTACTCAAATACACATATATTACTGTGGCATTCCATACACATTTGATTATGCATTGCATTCCCTGTATTATTAGAATGGAGCAGTCATGTTGTTTCACCTGACGTTCTGCCACCATCTCCTGGTTGATAGCAGTTATTGCAGGAGAGAGGGGAACGCTGGTGTTTGGATTTGCATCGAAAGTGGTGATTACATTGAAGTGGATAGCTGTGCCCTTGACACTGAAGTGCTAGGGTCATGCCGGCCATCATGGGTGTATGGATTACATAATCCTTCCACGATGTGAAACAGCTGGGCCACACTGGATATGGAATCCCATCCGTAAGGGTTCATCTCTCAGCAGCAGAAGCTGAGGTTCAAACGGACCATTGTATAATTGTGCTCCTGTTTGCTTATTGAGAAATTGTATTTTAACAATATATGAATTTGTGTAACTTTATACACAAATTAACTTAACTCCTAGTAAATAATATTTGAATGTATTTTTTGCGAGCGAGAGAGAAAGCGAGCGAGATTTTTGGAGAGAGAGAGAGAGAGAGAGAGAGAGAGAGAGAGAGAGAGAGAGAGAGAGAGAGAGAGAGAGAGAGAGAGAGAGAGAGAGAGAGAGAGAGAGAGAGAGAGAGAGAGAGAGAGAGAGAGAGAGAGAGAGAGAGAGAGAGAGAGAGAGAGAGAGAGAGAGAGAGAGAGAGAGAGAGAGAGAGAGAGAGAGAGAATTACATCCAAACAAACACTGGCCAGGAGGGGGCGTTAATACAACGTTCAATTGGTCGTCACACACACGTCTTGGTTTTTGGGTGGTTGTGTGTGTGTGTGTGTGTGTGTGTGTGTGTGTGTGTGTGTGTGTGTGTGTGTGTGTGTGTGTGTGTGTGTGTGTGTGTGTGTGTGTGTGTGTGTGTGTGTGTGTGTGTGTGTGTGTGTGTGTGTGTGTGTGTGTGTGTGTGTGTGTGTGTGTGTGTGTGTGTGTGTGTGTGTGTGTGTGTGTGTGTGCGTGCGTGCGTGCGTGCGTGCGTGCGTGCGTGCGTGCGTGCGTGCGTGCGTGCGTGCGTGCGTGCGTGCGTGCGTGCGTGCGTGCGTGCGTGCGTGCGTGCGTGCGTGCGTGCGTGCGTGCGTGCGTGCGTGCGTGCGTGCGTGCGTGCGTGCGTGCGTGCGTGCGTGCGTGCGTGCGTGCGTGCGTGCGTGCGTGCGTGCGTGCGTGCGTGTGCATATGTATGTAAAAAAAACATCTATGTCTTGATAATGATATTGTGACACAAAGATAATTTAGATCTGACTTTACAAAGACCATTTATATACGGTACTAGTCGAAACACACCAGGCTGGGATATATGTGGAAATTGTGGAGTTGACCAAACAAACATCTAAAGGAATACTAGACCCTTAACAACTCACTTTGTAGAGAAGAACTCAGGAAGATAAAACAGTGTTTGCGACCCTGTGATGACCACCACAGGTCCACGAGACAGTGTGAAAGGCAAACTGAAGCCCTCTTTATCTTTTGAATCCTCCATTTCATCTTTGCTAGGTATATTGATTCACCAACGAGCGACAAGCCCATCTATGTAGTACAAACCAATATCTCAGTCGCTGTCATGGCTGTTGGTTTCATTCTCAAGTTCCTCCTCCGCTCCCTCTACCTCTTTCTGAAAAGTTTGCAGAAGTCATCAAGTTTGGTTGGCTGGAGATAATTGTTTCACAGCACTTGTAGCGCAGAGATTATTGTCGTCTGGTTGCCTGCGCAATAATAGGCCTACTCTTGCACTTGGTCCATAATTAATTGCTTCTTACTGCTGTTGTGACAGATAAGCCTCAAACTGAAATTAGATGTGTTCATACAGTGGTGTTTGAGAGGTTTACATATAGATTACTCCACAGATGCTGCGCGCTGTCACAAGACTTCAACACTATAATGTGTAACTGACAATGGCTATATTTAACTAAAGGTAAATATTTTCCGTCTCTTTGATTGGTCTTTGGCTGTATCTCTAAGGCAATATGGTGTTTTTTATGGAGCAGAGCAATTGCTCAGGTCAGCTTCATGTACACTAGAAGGCGGGGGAGTTACAGAGACGAGATCCGGCCGCTTCTTTACCCACGTCATCTCCCACAGATCATCTTTGCACTTTGGACACTAATGTATAATATAAAGTGTTATGTGATGCATGTTAAGATTTTTGCATCAGTGAACCGATTCTGAGAATTGTCTATTGAAGACACCAGAATAGCTATGATGTCGACTGCTCCAAAAGCCAGGCTGGCAAAATGAACTCAAAAAGAAGAAAATCGATTTCCCTGATTAATTATACAAAAACAAATGATTGAGTCATCCACTCGTAAAGATTGCTGATGATCGTCAAAGCAGACAATACTGGACAGAGTCAATAGCAATGCCCACACTGTCAGTGACGTGCTGAGCAGCAATTATTTTCTAGCTTATGTGTACAATATGCTAATGAGGTCATCATGAGGATTTCATGTGACTTTAGGAGTCACCTTGTGGGCGCATTCATCCGTTAACATGGCACTGCTGTAGCTGCTCTGGCCTGTTGGTCATGCATAAGCCGCATCCAACAGCTGCTGTATGTATGTTGGTGTATCTCTGTGTTATTAGGTACAATTATTATAGTGCATAGTATGATTGTGCATATACCTTAATCCAACTGCACCATCATGCAGGGTGCTGTAGAATAATATGTCATTACTCTATATATTGAGCATCAAAATCATTTAGGAATTATTTAATTCAATATATTTGAATTACATTTGTTTGACGTTTTGAATCTGTAATAAACGTATTGACTCGGAAGTAGCAGAATTTTCTCTTCTGTGTGTCAAGTCAAGTAAAATGTATTCTAGAGCACTTAAACACCGTCCCAAGTTCTCCACAGGCCACTTGTTATGACACCCCCCTAACCCTAGCCCCCGAAAGGGCAAGGAAGAAGAGACGAAAACAGAAGAGGGGTCCTCCTTCCAGAGATGGTTAGGACTGCAATGCGTGTGAAAATGGAACGACATAATGGTAGCACAACAAGAACCACTGTTTAAATTAAGGTACAATTCTAGAAATTAGCAATGTCCCTGGTGGTATATAGTTGCAGGTGCAGGTCTTCAAACAGACATCAATAGTTAGATTCGCCACGGCGGAGGAGCAAGCAAGAAACATCTCTAATCCAGTACCTATTGGAAGCAGGGGAAGGCTTGGGATTTCAAACAAGTTGATTAAGTTGGAAAGAGCTGAGGGACACACACTGGGAAAGTAAAGAACAAGGTTTCATGTCTGTATTTCAATTCATCAGGAGAGTCAGCCCCCCTGGTTACAGGGGGCAGACAGGGCGAACGATTAGAGAACACTGTTTCCTAACTTTCGTAATTTAAAGGAGGGCAGCTCCTGAAGGATTGTATTTAAAAATGTATAGTTGTGTTTTTGACTTTAGTCATATCTGAATAAGGGGGATTATTTATAAACTCGGATGAAATGTTAATTGACTTAACATATACAAAGATTTTTTGCATAATAACACATTAGAGCAGAGAATAGGATGAATGAAGAAGTATGGCCACAATGATTGTAAAAGTGAATCTGGTGTATTCTATCATATCTCTTTGAGGGGATCCAAATCCGAGAACAGTTGATGCCAACATAATGTTCAAGAAGATCAAGGAGAATGCATTGGGGCTGAGATCAAGCAGCCCCAGGGAGCAGGGAGCCTGCATGCTGTCCGGTGGGAGGGACAAGGAGTTAGGCCCAAGGACTTGCAGGTAAACAGTTCAAAAATCTGTTACTTCATCCTACCCTACAAACTATAAACAAATAATATGACTAGAAATGAGAGTGTAAATATATGCAAAAATGGGTCCAAAATAAACAGAGGTAAAGACGCTACAAAGCAGTTTTAATGAACCCTAAATCACATCAGAACTGAGCAACATCTACAGACAAATAAAAGAGAACCTTCCTTCCAGGGAACATGAGGGAGCCATATGGTTGCCTCTGTGCTTGCTGACGGAACCACTCTCAGGGCGCTGCAAAGAGCACGGTGCAGATCCGAGTTCCCTGACGAGCTTCTTGCCTACCAATCTCTTCTCTCCCCTCACTCTGCCTCTCTATCTGCAGCTAAAACCTCCTTCTTTCAATCTCAAATTCGATCCTCCTTTCCCAATCCTAAAAAAAAACATTTTTCTATCTTCTCCACCCTCCGTAATCCCCCCGCTGCTCCTCCTCCCTTCTACCGACTGATTTTTTTAACTACTTTGTCAAAAAGATAGATGACATACGCTCCTCATTCCCCAAGCCAC
The DNA here is from genome assembly GCF_902167405.1 of Gadus morhua. NCBI lineage: Eukaryota > Metazoa > Chordata > Actinopteri > Gadiformes > Gadidae > Gadus > Gadus morhua. The sequence goes on from NC_044063.1 coordinate 25,753,106, forward strand.
CTGCTGTCCCCATCTGTCTTATCGTCAGCGCTTCATCTCTCCGATTCTCACTTCCTTTCCATCTCTCAATCCCAATGAGGCACTGGGAGTGAGAGGTATCCCTGGTCCCTTCCCACTGCCCAACAACCTGCCCTCTCTGCCCTACCCCTACCCTAACCTTACCCCAGCCCTCTCTACCCTAACCTTACCCCAGCCCTCTCTACCCTAATCCTACTCCAGCCCTCTCTACCCTAACCCTACCCTAGCCCTCCCTACCCTAACCCTACCCCCCTCTACCCTAACCCTACCCTAGCCCTCTCTACCCTAACCCTACCCTAGCCCTCCCTACCCTAACTCTACCCTAGCCCCCTCTACCCTAACCCTACCCTAGCCCTCTCTACCCTAACCTTACCCCAGCCCTCTCTACCCTAATCCTACCCTAGCCCTCTCTACCCTAACCCTACCCTAGCCCCCTCTACCCTAACCCTACCCTAACCCTACCCTAACCCTACCCCTCTCTACCCTAACCCTACCCTAGCCCCCTCTACCCTAATCCTACCCTAACCTTACCCTAGCCCTCTCTACCCTAACCCTACCCTAGCCCTCTCTACCCTAACCCTACCCTAGCCCTCTCTACCCTAACCCTACCCTAGCCCTCTCTACCCTAACCCTACCCTAGCCCCCTCTACCCTAACCCTACCCTAACCTTACCCTAGCCCTCTCTACCCTAACCCTACCCTAGCCCTCTCTACCCTAACCTTACCTTAGCCCTCTCTACCCTAACCCTACCCCTCTCTACCCTAACCCTACCCTAGCCCTCTCTACCCTAACCCTACCCTAGCCCTCTCTACCCTAACCCTACCCTAGCCCTCCCTACCCTAACCCTACCCTAGCCCTCTCTACCCTAACCCTACCCTAGCCCTCCCTACCCTAACCCTACCCTAGCCCTCCCTACCCTAACCCTACCCTAGCCCTCCCTAACCCTAACCTAGCCCTCCCTACCCTTACCCTACCTTCTTCAGTCTATTGCCCCTGACCTTCTAACTTCCCTGTGTTTCTTTTATCTCTTAAAGAAACACACACTCAACCCATCTGATGTAAAGAGCTCCTTGCCGGTCTCTCTTTTACCATTTATACCTGAGCATGCAGTCTTTCTCCAACTCTGCAAGACTCCACCAGAACATTGACCCTCACTAGTCCAACTTCAAGGAGACTGAGACTGCTCTCCTTGTCGTCACATAAATACTTCACACTGATATCACCACCTTCCTCTCTTTCAGCAGCCTGTGATACAGTGAACCACCAGATCCTCTTCTCCACTCTCCAGGAACTGGGAATCTCTGGCTCTGCACTCAACCTGTTCACATCCTACCTCACGGTCAGCATTTACAGGGAAAGCTGTGCCGCTAACAGATCATCGTACATCTATGATATAGTGTGACGATACTAGGTGTGATGCCACACAGAGGGGGCGGTGTTGAGGTGCTCATCACAGGTAAGTAGCAACAGCTGAGGGGGGCAGGGGTCTCTCAGAGTTTGAGACTGAGTGGAGAGTGCCTGGTTTCAGCAGGTGAGTTCCGGTGAACGGAAGTAACCCGATGGACACACGTTTTGGCGACTTCGAGGAGAGAACCTTTTTTGAATTTTTGTATACATGGTGGAATTGAAAGACGCTGGCTGGTCACCTGGATACGAGTTGCCGGTGCGGCAGAACACAGAGCTGTTTGCCTACGGTGGCTGTGGACCAGTGGTGAGTACCTCGCACCCAACCCTTGGAATGCACTCACCTTGGGAAAGATTAGGAAGAATACTCAAGTTCAGCACACCACGCTGGGAAAGACATCGGTTACGGGCTGTCTACCCAGGTTAATGAGTGTGGCAGGTCGGCATGGTAACATATAGTCAAACCCTACACCCGAGCCCGTCCACTATGATCGATAACTGCCAAACTTCTTGCTACTCCCTCACTACTTGACAATCTGACCTCAGGACAGCTGAATTCGTACCCATCTTCTGGCGCAGACTGAAGCCTGTATTTTCAGACTGCGTCTTTGTGAATGAAAAGGAAAAAAATAAACCCAGTCTCTTGTTAAAACTCTAAACTCTTGTTTCTAAATGGTAGCTTTATTACATTTTTTGAAGGTGTTTGTACTTAAACATTTATCTTCATGGTTGAATGCACTGACTTAAGCGTCGTAGGTAGGCATAGTTTAGACCAAAATGGACAAATGAGGGGAGGAGGACAAACAATAAAACTAATAAAAATATCCTATACTAATTATTTTGATATATATTCATCTAACTTTTTTTTTGTGACTTTTGATCTATGAATAGAATTTGCGTTTGCCATTCCTCTCTCCGCGTACATACCCTTGCAGCCTATCATCATAGACACTTCAGCATAGGGCCCATAGCAGCTGTAGTTAGTAGATAGAACGTTTCTGGAAGTGCATCATATGGTTTCTAGTGAAATCCCTTTACACGATGTCTGGCGTTATTAATCTAATATTATCGTAAGTAGGCCTATTAGTTTAAATAATAATCAGTCATTTATGTAGACCATACAGCCAGACATCTGGTTGCGTTGCTCACCTGTTGCGATCGCCCGAGCGTGTACAGGCCTTAAGAAGCCTTCCCATCAGGGTGGCGTTCAGACTAATTCACACAAGCAAGAGACACACGACTATAGATTCTAAAACAAGTTTTTATTGGTCCATTTACAGAAAGTGCTGTAGTGACCATTCAAAAGGAAATCAGACCAAAGAGTCCAGAAAAATAACAAATAAATAAATAAAAAAGGTTTTACACATTGTACAAGATTGTTTATCTTTTTGTAATCTTCTATTTTTCACCCTTCTCCTCTTCTAAAAACGAACGGCAGACAACATTAGGAATCGGGTCGATGCAAAGTCATGTCCACCAAAAGGAATCGTGGGGGTTTGGGTAGGGGGTGACCACACAAGAACAAAGTGTCACAGAGTATATGAGGTGGTGGAGGTGGAGGGGGGGGGGGGCACTCCTAAACAACACATGGGAATCTGCTGAGAGCAGACAAAGCTATACACAAAGGACCTTCCTGCTACACCCAAGAAACAGCTAAACCTTTCAACAAATGACCGCACTACGCCGTCGGTCACTCAAAGCCTCCATTGTTGCCCAGCGGCGGATTTGTTACCTGGTGAACAATGAGCGGGACCTGCCTACGGAACAGCCTAATCTCTTTAAGTAATGCCCTTCTCGGACACGAAGACAGAGGATTTTTGGATTGGATTCTTTTGGCGATGTTGCTCAATGCAGGCGCCATCAAATGTAGTTACAAAAATGCATTTCAACCAACACTCAGTTTACACAAACAAGGAATTTGATTCAAAGTGACCACCAAAAACTCATATGCACACAAAAGACCTGAGGGGGGGGGATTGAATGGGTGGTGTCAGTGAGCTGTAAAAAGACTCGGGATTGGTCAGGATTTAGGGGGGGTGTCTGTACATATAAAGGGGGTGGAGTCACTAAATGTAAATGACGGGCTCGTTTCGGGGGCAGGGTCAGCCTACTATACTCTACTCAATATTTACATAAGATGTGCATATAAAATGTACAAGGAATTATCTCCCGTCTCACCAAATCTGTCAAAAAAATAAATTAATAACATGACATCTACAATAGCATTGTAACCTTAATCTTGCATAGCCAGATCTCCATCTCGCAAACTCCGGCTGGGTCTTGGGAAACTTTCCACTCCAAAATGTTTGGATCACCACACCTCAGAAATCCTGAGGAAGTCATCCAATGGGAAACACGTTTCAACTGGTTAACGTTGTGAAGTGGCCTCCTTATAGGCTACCATCATGGGTTGCGCGTATGAAGACTGCCAACATTGTCTCGACCCCACACTACTCATCCTTGCTGCTCGAATTTCCCAAGACTTTGGAGAGTTTGCGAGTGGATGTATGGCTACATGAGACTACAGCAACCTCTGTATTATTTTATTTTACCTTGAGTGCCATTGAAAATACGTTGTATCTTTAAAGTCACCTGGATTTTCCATTCAGGCCGGAATAAGCACTATTAAGTACCTAAAAATATATATAAATCAAAAACAAACATTTAGTCCTCCTTTTTGTCAGGGGACCATGACACATTAATTTGAAATAGCACAGGTCTTGTTTGGAGAAAACAAAACAAAATGGGAACAAGCAATGGGGTTGTTAAATGTGTACTTCATCCAATGGTTGTGACAAAGACTGCTGGAAAAAGGACATTTCAAGCAACCCTAAAGAGAGGCGTAATCATTTGGTTTGCTTTCCTTTTAGGAGTCAGAACGGTGATGAAATGGTTTGCCAAGCAGTGGTATATGTTAATTGTAGCGCCGTTCGGCCATTTTGACACGCCTCACTTCAAATAACTGAACGATTGGTGTATGCGTGTGTCTGTGTGTGTAAAATTGCATTCAGATAAGATGCTGTGTGCGCTGTGCTACGCTCTAAACTATTTTGTTCTATGGCTTGCATGGTTCACAAACAGCTAGCAAAGCCAATGCTTGCATGGCGGAGAGATAAGCAGCCTTTTAACTCCTTCAACTCAGTGTCCTATCTAAACGAGAGAGAGAGAGAGAGAGAGAGAGAGAGAGAGAGAGAGAGAGAGAGAGAGAGAGAGAGAGAGAGAGGGAGAGAGGGAGAGAGGGAGGGAGAGAGAGAGAGAGAGAGAGAGAGAGAGAGAGAGAGAGAGAGAGAGAGAGAGAGAGAGAGAGAGGAAATGCCAGAAGAGCCGTCTTTCATCTCTCTTTAAAAGCTTCACCACTAGGGGGAGTTGTTACCTCATTTAAAAGCCGCATCACGGAGTCTTCTGTTTCGACCATTGCACTGGAGGGTTCTCTATGTGATTATGTGTTTTTGGATGTATGTGCGTGTATGTGAGTTTTTTTATGTTTCATATTCATTTGTTTAGTAAGATATCGTTGCTTTGTCCAAGTTGTTCCCTCTCTTGCTGGGCTGGTGAATCCTGGGTAGCTGGACATCCACCTCCTCCTCGCTGTCGTCTGATTCGGCACTGGTGATGTCATCCTCATCTTCCTCCTCATCGTCATCTTCCTCCTCGTCCTCCTCTTCATCCTCTTCACTCGCCTCCTCTTCCTCGCTGGCCTGGGGCTGTGTAAGGTTCTGTTGGGACATAGTGGGATGTGAGAGAGAGTGGCAGAACTCATTTTCACTCTCACACCTCCCATTATAGTGTTGTGTGAAACTGAATCCATACAAAACTATAGCACATATTGTTTAAAAGTACGACGTGCATAACCACATGCTTTGACTGGCGCTGACACCCGTGTGGGATTAAGTATCTGTCTGGTAATGGATAAAAAAACGTTGAAATTGTCTGTTATTCATGGTAATATTCAGCATCAAACAGCGCGTTTGGAAATGCAAACGGGGGTGGAAAAGGTAGAAGCAACTGTGCCCAGTCTTGTTATAATAACTTGTAACACTTGGTTCATATTGAAGGATAAAATTATTCACCCTTAAATTTTGCTCACTTCTCCACAGGTCAACTCATTGTCTGCTAAATGTTCCTTTTTTCTTTTTCCACAACAAAATAATAATTCCCTTCCACTCACCCGCCCAGTCTGTAGTAATCGGACCAGTGTTATAAGTGAAGTCAAAAAAGGACGTGGTAGCCTTTTCGTAGCTTGGGTTTTTCTGTTTTTACCATTTTGTGGCACTGTGACAGCTTTGATTCTTGGAAACTCAACTCTCTGTCGCTCCATATTACACACCACATTAGTGTCACACTTAGTCATTCCACAGCCAATTCCGGAGATTGCTCCACTCCTCTGCTTCTTCTGTGTCAATGTCACCTCAGTGTTACGCTAACTTCACCTGATAAATGACTGGAAACTAGCATAGGTATGAACTCTATGTATGTTAGCAGGTTTGTGATCATCCTTTGAAACAATATTCTAAGAAGGATTCTTCTGAGGAGTAAATCGGTCCTAGCAACAGACTCGTTGCCTCCTCCTCCTCCTCCTCCGCCATCTCTTCCTCGTCCTCGTCCTCCTCCACCCCTCCGCCTCCTACCCCCCTCCTCCACCTCCTCCTCCTGCTCCTTCCCCTCCTTCTTCTTCTCCGCCTTCACCTCCTCCTGTTCCTCCCCCTCCTCCTCCCCCCCTCCTCCTCCTCCTCTGCCTCCTCCTCCTCCACCTCCCCCCCCCACCTTTCTGCCTCCACCTCCTCCTCCCCCTCCTTCTCCTCCCCCCCCCCCCTCCCCCCTCCTCCTCCTCCTCCCCACTCACCTCCATGGGGTTGACAGTGATGGAGAGGGCTGAGTCATCCCAGGCCACGTCTGCCTCCTTAGTGGTCTCAACCAGCTTGGCTTCCTGCTGGTGTGTGAGGTGGATGCGGTAGATGCCCAGCACCACCACCACCACCAGGGCGGCGATGCACATCACGATCACCACTGTGGCGGCACTCGGCACTCCTGTTCGATAACATGGGAATCTGAGATGCAGTGCTTTATAATGAAACCCATCCCAGCTGAAATGGAATAATGCATGTTCCATTGGGGCTTTGCTCCATGTTGCTTTGCTACTGTAAAATTGAAATGTCTGGTAAAATATATCTTGATGTTGAATATGTAAACAGACACATCCATGACATACATGAATTGAGACATAAAGATATTTTCAGTGGAATTCTGGGAGCTGTAACTGTCATCCTATGCTCTCTCACACACACACACACACACACACACACACACACACACACACACACACACACACACACACACACACACACACACACACACACACACACACACACACACACACACACACACACTGGGGAGGGAAGAGAGGGGGGATGGGGGGGTGAGTCGTTCTCTTGATCTCAAATGTGTATTTTTTTATACTCGGATCACTCAACTCCAAAATAGCTAGGCGTCTGAACAAGGCCCGTTACTCTGTGTGTGTGTATGTGTGTGTGTGTGTGTGTGTGTGTGTGTGTGTGTGTGTGTGTGTGTGTGTGTGTGTGGGTTTGTTTGGGTTTTTCTGTGCACCAACTTTGGACACTTATAGAGGAGCCTTTAATTGATCATTTGATTCACAAAACAACACCCAATCCATGGCCTTTGATCTTCTTCACAGAGACGAAGTGCGCTGCGTGTTTCCACTCCCAAACCCCCTTAAAAGCACACACACCCTCAGTCACTTTTGTTGTTGTTGTACTTGTCTGGCTTCTCCTTGTTATCATTGTACTCTGTACTTGACATACCCCTATACCGTGCAGCACACTACAGCCTGCCATACAACATCGAGGTATCTCATCAGCCATGACGCACAAGCAGGCTACGTCACGAGGACACAAAGTCGGTGACTGCCAGGCCTGTGAAAGTGAACACCTAAGCTAACTCTGTCGTTTGAAATTAGTATTAGCGGTTCTACTATTGGCAAAAATAAAGATTATGAGGAAATCATACAAATATGTTCCGTAATGCCAATTAGTGTTTCATTGAGTGATTAGTTGCTCATAAGAGTGTTCCCTTAAATCGAGCATCTCCTGAAATAGCCATGCACGTTTGCTGATAAGCTTTGACAGATCCGGGTGCAACTTTTAGTTGGTGACTAAACATATCAAACATGCACATCAAATATGTTTTGTAGTGCAACTTTGCTATTCTTCAGGTATTAGTAAGTTAGATAAACTCACAAATAACTACTTACTGACATGCCCTCAGCTATTTCTTCACGCAATGTTCTTGCTTTTTCAGGGACATTTGATAAATTTGCACCTTTTTCATATGTTTTCCATGACTGCAAAACAACTTTTTTAAATCCAAGTTTTCAAGGACGTGTAGGAACCCTGCCTTAAGTAAAAGTCATTGCTGGACGCCAGCACTGTCATGGTTTGACCAGTGAGTTGGCGTCTATATCTCAGATGTTTTCCAAGTAAAACATGTTTTTATAGTGCTTTCAGAAGTGCCAGTTAAAATGTTCTGATTGGGCGGTACAGAGCAGTCTTTCACCTGTCACACTGACTGGAGAAGATTTCAGACAATTTCAGACCCCGATGAGTTTCCACTTTGTCTTCCAGAAGTGTGCCTCCATCTGTCCTCCTCCTCACCTCCCCTTCCCCACTCTCTGCCTCTTTGCCCTCGGAGTAGCAAACAGCAGCACAATTCTCCGAGACTCCATGAGGAACCCATTAGAGACGCATCAATAATTAAGACCCATGTGATCTAGGTCAGAAACCACTCTCCTCATCCTCCCACCTCCCACACCTGCTCTTTGGATAGTCCCTGAATCCCCTGGGTCTAATGGGACTCCCACCACTACCAGGCGGGAGCTCTGCTTCCAAGGATGCGGTTATGGACAGCTTGCGAACGCCAGTTTGAATTTAACTACATGGTAAGGGTTCAAAAAATATCAGTCCCTTGGAATGAACTAGAGTTCATCTTCTAGTTCAGTTTGTTCCTCTTCACTTTTGCTGTGCAGGAGAACTGACAAACCCACAGTGGGTTCGGGTTTGGAGTTGAATTGAATCATGTTTTTTATTGTGTAGATCTTTCTGTATCAAAGGGGCCTTGCATGCATACGTGGAAAATACATTTAAGATGTTGTTGTTTAATTGCAAAAGCTTTGTGCCCTAGGTCTTGGGAACAGTGCGGTTTACTATCCCAAATCCCTCAGAGAACTCCCTATCAAAAGGGATGTCTGCTCTGCCTGCTCTTATTTCATCTGTTCAGAGTAGAGGAACAGGCGCGGGATAATGGAGGCATGTAAAGCGCCAAGCCTTCAATTTGTCTTCACTTGTTTGAGCGCTTGTTTGAAGTGCACCTCCTGCCCTCCAGGGGTCAGCAATAAAGGATTGCCGCTTTGATTCAATTTCAGCGGAAAAGCAATGGGATTCATTTATAATGTTTATCTTTATTTGATTGGATCTTTATTTCAAAGTGAGATGTACTATTGGGCTTGATTTGACAGAGGCTTTGGAAAGTTGGCACCTGTTTAAAGCCTTGTTTGCTGTCTGCTCTTACCTGAGCTGTGGCCGGGGTACAGGCTGTGTTGTAGGGAAGACGGTCGATGCACCATCTGCATGTACTGCGGTGGAGCCACCATGTAGTTGACGTGCTCGCCGGCCTCTGAGTCATGGAGCACGCCGATCTGGAGTGGATTGAGTCAGCAAACAGAAATGACGGAATTAGGTATGGTTGAATTGTGCTCTGGTCCGAATTTCCGCCGACTCTGGAGATGGGCTCGGCTCCACTCAGACTGACCTCCAGTTTGAACTCGTTGCTGGTGTAGCGTCCGTTCAGCTCGGAGCAGGTGAGGCGGAAGCGGCGCTGGGTGAGTGTGGCCGGAAGCCAGTGGTGGTAGCGCACCTGTCGGATGACGTGCTCGTAGTTTGACATGGAGTCCACGCCTGTTGTGGGGGGGGGGGGGGGGGGGGGGGGGGCGCAGGGAGGGTTGGTTACGTGGGTGGGCGGTAACCATGGTTACCCTACAAGATAAAACACTGGAGGCATCTCTATAGTTACCGTTTGCGTTCATATGACAATGGCGTCAAGGACTCTAGCGCTGCTCTCACCTCAAATAATGCAATTATATAAATGAAGGACGTGGCAGGAGTGAACCAGGACGCAGATAACGTTGTGCCTTTAATAAACGTGACATTGCGGTGTGAGTTTGTTTACCTCCCCAGGAGAATACTTTGATGAATCGATGCGTCTACTGAATTCAAGGCTTTAAGGGTCGTTTTGTTTAATGCGTACAATCGTTGCGTTGGCTAGCTGCTTTGTATGACTTACGTCAACAACTAAAAATAAAAGGTGCTATGCAAAGTGTTGCTTTTGTTATTTCATGTGGGAATGGGCGGCTGCCTGGACTCTGGGTTTAGTATTGCCTTTTTACCAAGATACCGAGGTATGCAACTCAGGTTCTGGGGAAGAAAGGCAGGAAAGCCATTGACGTCGTTGGTCCAGGATTTGCCTTCTCCAGTGGTCCAATTTGTATTTTTGTCTGGAGGATATGGAGTTGTTGTTGCAGACTGCTCATGTATTAGAGAACAACCTTGTGTGACGGTTCCACTTCATTACCTCGTGTTCATATTCAGCACAAATTCAACAATCCATGCAGAAACAAAGAAAAATTAATTTTCTTATTTAAAGAGCATCTAATCACCTCTTAAATAAAAGCGTTTTTGATCGCAATGTGAGCGAGAATAACGCAATACCAAAAACCAAACGCCGTTGGATATTCAAATCCTATCCCCCATTGTTTTTCTCTGCCATAACATCCTATTTCAACTGAATAAGTGCCTCATGTCAGAAGTAAGAACCGCCTCAAATGCCTGCGAGCAAAATGTATTGAAAGAAGTATGTTAGACGTGAACCTCTGTTACCACTACCTACTGTCACACCATCAGCAAACCCCAGCTCGGTATCCATGGTAATGGAGAGCGGGAACGAAAAGTCAAGTACACTTCACTATAAAATGTTTCCATATCCTATTGGGAATATTGACATCAACCTTTGACTGTATCTCAAATCTTACAAATTTGCTATTGGGTCAGATTAGTACCTAGGAGGTAGTGGAGTGGCCACTAGCCTACCATATATGGACATGCCGGAGGTGGAATTGGTGGCGTCCAGGTGCATGCCCAGCAGACTGCTGCGGTCCAGCTGAAGAGACTCCGCCTCCGGCCTCAGCTCCTCCCCCAGCACCAGGATGTCACAGTAGTCCAGGTTGTGGATGATCTCCTCCAGGACTCCTCCAGCATATGCTGCACACGAGCACACGCACACACACAAACGCACATGCAAGCAAGACAGAGGAATGAGTATAGCATTCACGTTACACAACATTATCTGTACAAACCTACAGCAGATAACTGTTGGCGTTTTTTGTTCAAATTGAATCATGACTACAGTCCAAATAGTCAGTTGTCAGTAATAGTCTATAATTTACGTAATTGACTAGTATCAATTGGTAATCAATAGTCAATAGGATGGGATAAGTATTCATTTACTATAGTACATTCTAGGCTATACTGTCTTGTTCTTTTATTGGGCAGTGGTAAATGAGGTAGGTATTGGTATCCAAGAGATTGGATAGGAGGTATTGGAACTGAGATAGGAATGATGAAATAGAGTATTATAGTATTATATTAGATGAAGCTGAGGAAGCGTTTTTGGATGGTTATAAAAAGCTTTGGCTGTGCAATGATCTGGAAGCTATCATTATGAAAAAAAATAAGACCCACTCCAAAAGATTTAACTAAGAAACATGGCTGTTCCCAACTTCTGTGAACACCAATTATTCTCTGGTTCCCCAACGCAGCAACGCTGCCGTCAGCTGCGGCGATAACGAGTCCCTCCAGACAGCTGTCGCCGTGGCAGCAGCAGGTGGGCTAACGGATGCTCAACACTTTGCTAAGCGGGAGCCAACGTTTGCCTTGCCGACAACCCGCCGAACCGGCGACACATAGCGACATATCCTGGTTGGTATCCCCCCCATACCCCCCACCCCCCCCCCCCCCCCCACCCCCACACACACACACACACACACACACACACACACACAAACACACACACACATTGCTGCCACTTCCCCCCCCCCTCCCCTTCAGAATCAACCTTGAAGACCTAACAACCTCGTCATTGAGATACAAGGAACAAGTTACAGACAAACAGACACACAGACAGAGAGTAATAGGAAGGACAAACCATGGCAAAAAATCGTGGCGAGTGGGAGCGAGTTACAGAAGAGGGAAGAGAGGGATGAAATACAGAGACAGGGCGAGAGACAAATGGAGAGAAAGAGGGAGAGAGAGAGAGATTGAAAACCCCAATGGTAACTGACACCGGGGATCGCAGAGGGCTCCACGGCAACAGGGGAGTTTTCAGAGATGAGGGTGGAGGTGTGTGTGTTTGTGTGTCTGTGTGTGTGTGTGTGTGTGTGTGTGTGTGTGTGTGTGTGTGCGTGTGTGTACGTGTGTGTGTGCGTGTGTGTGTGTGTTTGTGTGTGTAAGCATCAAACAGGAATGAAAAAAGACAAAGGCAACCAGCGAGATGAAGAGAAATGATGGACGAGTGGGAGTTAAAGCAAGGACATATTGACCAATCAGAGCCTTGGAGGTTTCCTACATGAAAGAACAAGGAACGAAAAGAGCGAGATGAGCAGTGAACGTCTGAGAGACATCGTGGAGAGGAGCAGGGGAAACTCAGACAAGTAGACTGTATTTGAAGACCTAAAATAAAATAGGGGGCTGGCAAAGACTCGGGTGGGTGGTGGTGGAGGTTAGCAGGAAAAGAAAAAAGATGAGGGACAAAAAGAGAGACAGGGGGTAGAGAGAGAGGAATGAGGGGGGAGAAAGAGAGGGGAGGGGAGAATGAGAGAGGGGAGGAGAGAGAGAGTGAGGAGGGGAGAATGAGAGACTGAGGAAGGGGACAGCAAGAGAGGAAGGGAGAGAGCAAGAGATTAGGGGAAAATGAGAGAGGGGGGAGAGAGTAAGAGGAGGGAGAATGAGAGAGGGAAGAGGGGGGAGAGATAGAGGATGGGAGAGTAGGCCGTATCAAAAGACAAAGTGCTGAGGGGGGGGGGGGGGGCGAGGGATGATTAACTGGGTCCAATGGAAACTTATTGCGTTGGGCTGTAGTGTAGATACGTGATTCATCTGGAACCCTCTAAGCCTTGGAGACTGGAATGAACGAGATCTGCTCATTATAAAGACCTTGTTGCAGCTTCCGCCTCCTCCCACACACACACACACACACACACACACACACACACACACACACACACACACACACACACACACACACACACACACACACACACACACACACACACACACACACACAAATGCACACACGCAAACACACACACAAACGCTCTTCCTCTCTTTTTGTCCTTGCCTCTCTTTATTTTCTCACTCTCCCTTTGGCTTTATAATAATCCCCCCCACCATACACACACACACACACACACACGCTCTCCATCTGAACTAGCAACACAAACCATAGCCACTATTCTCTCCTCTCGTGGTGTTGTGAGAGTGAGGCATCCTGGGTAATCAACTCATCTGGTTGTGCAGAGGATAGACGCACACCCATGTCAATGTTGCCGACATAATGGAGAGGTACTGGCTTGTAAACATATATAAGTAAACAGGTTTGTAGCGTTTTATTCCGATAAAAAGCAGTATAATAACATCATACTGTTTATCCAGAAAGATTGAATTCGTTTTTACATTTCCAGTACGCCAGTGACTCTGACCAATCCCTTAAACAGGACAGAGACGTCCTTACGGCGCCTGTACCGTGAGCACGCTCAGAGTTGAAATGTATGGCGAGGCAGTTTATAATAGCGCTGAGGACTTCAGCCCACACAGGGGGAATCGCGGCAGTAAATATAAGCCATAAACTGTGGAGAGACCTTGAGGATGTCCCAGGTGAGGTGTGTGAAGCAGCCGACACGACACGCGCTTAGCAGCGGAATTCAGATGACCCAAGACGATAAGAACACAAGCGATACACCTGACACAAAACAAAAGCCCAGCCTCGGATGGGAGCTCATCACACCCCGCAGTTGATTCACCATCCGTCAAGCCACTCGCTGAAATATTTAGCATCCGCACACTCTCAAGGGTTTGTTTGGCTTGGGTATTTTCTTCCCTCCGTCTCCGACGGGGTGACGGGTGGCGCGTGCATTGGCGATGGGACATCATGAATCAGTGAACACGTTATCATTATGGAACGGCCCACTCGAATATTCAGTGAGCTTAGCATCTGCGAGGAGGCATCATCTCTGCATTGGGTGATACCGAGGGGTAGAATAGCATTAGGAGAACGCAACCGGTGTGGAGAGAGCGAGGGAAACAACGTGCCTGACAAAAGTCAGAAGTAATGAATATAGAAGGGGCCGTGTGGCTGCCACAATGGGGGAAGAGAGCAGAAGGGAAGGTTTACTTTGAGTTCCTCGCAAATTTGCATTTTGATCATTTGATCATTTGATCATCTGGCGTTTTTTCTTTATTTGTTTTTTTTGCAAAGACTGAAAAGACTTCGTGCCATTTACTTTGAGTTGAGGAGATAGTGGAGTAAACAGGACTTTGGCGGCGTTAAACAAACTGTGAAAGACAGTCAGAGAAAGTATTCAATAGTTAGTCAACCCGAAAATCACTTTGTTCTGATTGAAAACCGTTCTGTATGGGTCTCGAATAGTGTTTATGTGTTTTCTTTAGACTCCAAATATATACCGTTGCCACACAGGGGACGTGTTGGGCAAAGTACGAAGGCTCTGGCTCTCCTTTTGACTCTATGTTTATCAAGACTGGTACTTTTCTAAGGGCCGTGCTCCCTTGCCTAAAGCAAGCGTCACCTCACTTGTTCCCCTCGCCTTTTAAAAGATCAACTGGGTGGAAGTTCGGCCGCGCTCGCCCCGAGATACAGAGAACGAGAGAGAGAAAGAACGAAAGATGCTAAAAAAAGCAAAAGCCCCTGTTTCCACAGACGCTTCGCCAACCGGCCCTTTTAACACAGAGGTGACGTAGGTGACCCCCACCCGCCCGCCGACACATCTCGAGTACAGGACACCGCATTGGACGACCCATCACACGTACCTCCGGCGTAGCGGGCGGCGCTGTCGGTGCGCGTGACAGTGCTGGCGATGTGGAGGTCCTGGAACAGGTCCAGGCCGGAGGAGCCGCTCAGGTCGACGGCCGGCCGCCTCAGCTGCTCCACCCCGGCGATGGTGATGCGCGGCTCGCTGGGCTGCAGCACCATCACCACCGCGTCGATGTCCGGGATGCTGAGGCAGGTGTCCTCCCCGAAGCACCTGGAGGTCGGGACACAGGTCAGAGGTCACGGGAGGATGGGATTTTTTGTTGCTCAAGGGCCAACGGTGTTCAGATCATTCAGGCAATCCTTTTTGGAGGATTGTATCCCTACACCATATCCCGCCCTTCTAAAGGACCCCCTCCCCCCTCCCCCCCAAGGCATCGAACACACAGAGCGCTTTCAATACAGAGAGAGTATAAACTGGGAACCCAGCGTCTCGCTCACTGCCTTTGCAGTTGCTGAGAGCCTCGCTTGTTCTTTCTGCTGTCAGGGGCTTGTGTCTCTGGCGAGAGGCCCCTAGACGCGGGTTATAAAATCTAAAAATAATCATCATTGTAGGCTTAGAGGTAAATGTTTTATGGGGGCTTTAAAACAGAGAAAGACACGGCGCGCTGCTCTGCTTTTGTCTAGGCTCCAACCCAGCAGCCAATGCAGTGTACCTCTTGTTTTACAGCCTGCTAATGGTTAGATGTGATCGGCAACTAAGATGTGAACACAGTTTGGCACCAAGAGGTGGCTGGGAGCCACATTACAATACACAAGGGATGGAAATAACGTTGGAAAAAATTAGCATTTATAATTGCGCATATCCAATCCACATCACTTATTTACTGCCGAAATGCAGTTTCTTAAAATAAATCCTCCTACCTGTTCCTGGAAACCACATGCATTCCACTAAAAGTACATGACCGTCTCTGGTTTAGAGCTTCTCCAATGGATTAGGATTTGGTTTTGGCTTGTTTTGCTATTTAAAAAAGCCAAGTGATGCAACTTTTGTTTTTACTTGCCGTTTTTATTTGTCAGGTATTTGGTGGGAGATTGTCAGAAACAAGAACTTCACATCCCCAGATGAGACTCCCCCGATGCCACTGTTTGAGTCTACTCTTCCTACACAAATGAAGACAAACCAACGCATACCTAAATGATATATGTATCCACCTATTCCAAGTGAACCCCTACTCTTTTCTCCCTAAGATTTGGAAACACAATCCTCTCTTTAAAACCACTAACAGAAACATGGGTCTGGGGTGGGGGTGAGAGAGAGACAGTGAAGGGTTCAGAGCTGTTTTGTGTGACACTTGTTAGCTCTGGCCGGTGGATGCGAGCCAGAGTATTTAAGGACCAAAACCAACACACACTCAGCGCATGGAGCAGCTAATGAAGGGATCAGGCCAACACCTGGCCGTCAGTCATTAGCCCGTGGAATTGACTCGTTAACCCAGAAATCCCCTTACATGAAACATGGGAAGCAACACGCACACACACACACAAACACACACACACACACACACACACACACACACACACACACACACACACACACACACACACACACACACACACACACACACACACACACACACTCATACCCACACACAAACACACACAAACATACACAGAGTGATGACATGTGATGATGTTCTGTTCTGTTTTGTGATTTAAACTAGTGTCGGGGAACTGTGTTGTGGAATCATCAATCTATCGCATGCATCTCTTGTATTTGAATGTTTTGAACCTTGTTAAGCACATTGTGACAATTACTATGGAAATAAATTTGACTTACTCACAGATCAAAACATTGATGAATAAACATTCATGCATGGTTGCGTGCAATAATGCACAACCTAATCAGGCACGAGGATCAGATAGATTTGGAATAATCCCAGGGGAAGTTGTTTCCGACACAAAACACTAAAGGCGAGATAGAAAAATTAACACACACAAATACTCAATAGATGATAGCAAAAGAGAGAGTGATGAACAGCGATGGGGAGTCATGAGGTAAAGAATAATATGAGGCGTAGAACAGCTGAAGGGAAGAAACCCATCAGATTAACGGAGCGCCTTGGAGGGAGCCACGGAGCGGTGGCAGAGGGAGAGCTCCATGTTTTTACATTCCACCCTGGGTCCTTTGCGATGGCGCCGGCGCATCTGTCAATGGAATGTGCACACCCACCTCCCAGGGCAGGAGGTAATGACATGCAGCCATGCCACCGCACTGCGACTGCCGCGCCCGGCCGGTAATCAGCCACCTAGCCGGATTACGGCGCTCGACACTTTACTTTTGCCTTCACCCCGCTGTCCTAAGCGCGGTCACTCTGATCCGAGAGGTCCCTTTCACATTCTCTCTCTCTCTCTCTCTCTCTCTCTCTCTCTCTCTCTCTCTCTCTCTCTCTCTCTCTCTCTCTCCCTCCCCCTTTCACGCTCCTTCTCTCTCTCCCCATACTCACTCCTGACATAGTTTCAGATGGATCAACTTTCAAAATGGGGGGCATGGCAGTTTAAAGGCGTCTGAAGCATACATGGCCACTTCTCTTGTCATCGTATCAGCGTGACGTCTTGTCAGCTAGATGTCAGACGTCGCCTCCCTCCCCTTCCCCCCGCAGACTCTATCAGATCCCTCAAAAGACTCCGCCTGCATAAGGTGGCCTATTTTAGGAGAAGCTATGTCTCAAGAGAATCATCGCCTTTGTTTTTTGAACACAGCGGGTATTTCAAGTGTTGATATTAACCGTAATGTTATCGTAGTATAAGCAATATTTAGCAAATTAAATTTGTATCGAATATTAAATTGAATTTAAATTCACTCACAGGCAATTAACGGGCACCCTTAAATATATTTATGATTTGACTCGAGACTTTGGTTGACCACGGTTGACCACAGGCAAGCACGCAGTTTGGCTGAGCTCATGCATCAGTAGTGTGAATGTGTCTGCGTGTGTGTGTGTGTGTGTGTGTGTGTGTGTGTGTGTGTGTGTGTGTGTGTGTGTGTGTGTGTGCGCGTGTGTGCACGCGCGCGCGTGTGTGTTACTGCTCTCCAGGCAGACTCCAGGTTATGGTTGTGAGTCACAGACGGATTTACTTGTGCAGGCTAAACCCCCTACGATGTTCCTCTAGCAGTGGAACACACACAAACACACACACACACACACACACACACGCACACACACACAAAGAAACACACACACACACACATGCGCACACACTCACTCCGCCCTGGCTCATGTCCAACTTAATTATAAAGATAGATGGGAAGACGTTTAGGGGAAGCCTAAAAGGGCCCTTAGCAGAGATTATGGCCGGTCGCTTTTATTTTCCCGATGCCGGCAGTAATTGCGGATATTAGGCGTCAGCAACGAGTGTGTCTTAATTGTGTTATCCAATAATTAATTAGCGACTCTGTGTCGTCAGTGATAGCGACCCTCGTGGTACATAGGAGTTATTTCCCCGTCTATACCGGCGGACGGGGCAGAGCCGGAGGTCAGGGGAGTGCCACTGATATAACCGGGGCTAATCGCTCTCCGGGACTCTGCTGGACGGCGTTCTAAACCAAAAAACAGGGAGGCTAAAGCGTCCACTTTATCAGTGGTTCAGGAGGGCCTCTGGACGGGCACCTGGGCTACAACCAGAACAGCCTCACTGGGCCTAGGAGAACACACACACACACACACACACACACACACACACACACACACACACACACACACACACACACACACACACACACACACACACACACACACACACACACACACACAGGCACGTACACACTCATGGGTACACAATCTACAGAAGAGGCACAACAGGGAGCACACACATACCTGCACATACCACATACCCGTTCATGTCCTTGATAATACTAATTTAATTCACTTCAATACCTCCTTCGAAACAAGATAAGAACAATCCATTTGCATTGGAATGCTTCTGCCGTTTTGAACAGGTAAAATACAAAATGTATTAGCAAAGACTAGTGCTGGGCTGCTGGTACACTGCTACCAAACTCAGCTCTGCTTTAGAAGCATAATGCAACAATAATGACATGCTGTGTTCAACAGCAAGGAGATAGCAAAGGGGGTGCAGGCCTAACAGCTTGCCATAATCCCTTTTATGGTTCAGGTTTGCTGGACACATGTCTATAAGCGAAGATACTTTGTGACAACAACACTAAGCGAGGACATACATTAAGCCATGGTTTGCGTCATGTGTGCCTTGATAACTGGTGAGCCTCTAGCTAAAGGGAGCCTGCTCATCTTCTGCAAACACAGACACACACACACACACACACACACACACACACACACACACACACACACACACACACACACACACACACACACACACACTAGCATGCACACATACACACACACACACACACATTTGAACACACAAACACACACAGTTGCGCACACACACACACACAGTTGCACACACACACACACACACACACACACACACACAGTTGCGCGCATACACACAAACACTCACACAGTTACATACACACACAGACACACACACACATACAGTGTCATACACACACAATGGCACACACACAAACACACAGTTGCACACACAAACAGTCACATACACACACACACAGTGGCACACACACAGACACACACAGTTGCAAACACACACACACATACACACACCGATGTTCCATCCCGACAAGTCAGTGGCGGTTGTGTTGCCCGCGGCTGCGCAGCGGGCCCAGCAGGGGGCGGGGAGAGGACCCCCTGGGCTCTGCTGCAGGGGGCCTACACATACTTAAAACAATCATCCATATTAATGGAGCCGCCGAGGGAGGCAGTTCTACAATACAAGCTCCTCACATCGCCCCTCTCTCATTCCCTCTGTCGCTGTGGCCCTCGCACGCCCACTTGCTCGCTGTCTCTCTCTCTCTCTCTCTCTCTCTCTCTCTCTCTCTTTTTGGTCCTCTGGCGGGTTCCAGACAGAATTATGAATACGCAACGTGAAAATGTGTAACTGGCATCAGGTGGCCAGAGGGAGTAGCAGAAATGGCGGATTAAAGGGGAATGAGGGGAAGAAAGAGACTTAACAGCAAAGGAAAGAAGGGGAGGGGACGGTTATTATTTCAACACGATTATAGTATGAACCAGAGGCATAGGGCCTGGTGTGTGCTGCGGCCCTGGGCCCATCGAGCACTGCTCAGCCGTGACCTCACGCGTCTACTGCACCAAACCCCCCCCACGGTGAGTTGTGTTGATCTCCTTCATGTTCCCTCAACCGTCGGGACTCATTTCACTAAACACTATTAGTGTTGCTCAGTAAACTCCTGGTGGCCGACTGGTGTATGAAGATCAAAGAAAAAGTAAAACCACACATTAATTGGAAAAGTCCAAAGCGCTGGATGGATTGCAATTAGCGCCGATAACGTCTGTGTTGGCAGGCGCCCTGCGTTAAAGTCACGCGTGGAGACCCAATCGTCGACACGTTGACTCCTCGGGGGGCGTTCAAGGTCGACGGAGAGATGTTTTTCCATCTCGAACACCAGTGCTTGTTTTCATGAAGCACTCTCAGAGTCACTTGAGCCCCACACACACACGGGGGCTGACGGGTGGTGCAGGGTTCTGTGGGGTGCTGTGGGGTGCTGCGGTGTACGTACTGGACGGTGGTGGAGATGTGCACCCGCCGGATGCCTGGCGTGGGGAACTGGCGGGAGTTGATGTAGGAGACCTTCACCACGGCGGCGTTGATGTTCTCCAGGTCCTCCCCCTCCATCACCAGGATGGACTGGGCCGGGTTGAAGTGGAACTAATGGAGGGGGAGAGAGAGAGAGAGAGAGAGAGAGAGAGAGACAGAGACAGAGAGAGAGAGAGAGAGAGAGAGAGAGAGAGAGAGAGAGAGAGAGAGAGAGAGAGAGAGAGAGAGAGAGAGAGAGAGAAAGAGAGAGAGAGAGAGAGAGAGAGAGAGAGAGAGAGACACAGAGAGAGAGAGAGACAGAGACAGAGACAGAGACAGAGAGAGAGAGAGAGAGAGAGCGAGAGAGAGAGAGAGAGAGAGAGAGAGAGAGAGAGAGAGAGAGAGAGAGAGAGAGAGAGAGAGAGAGAGAGAATGCCAGAGGGAGAGAGGGAGAGGGGGAGAGAGGGAAGGAGGTTAATGTTAGTGTTGGTTTTGCATGGCAATCAAGCTCTTTTGAATTTAATTGAGGGATGGATCGAGGGAGCAAGCGAGAGAGTGAGAGAAAGAAAAGGATTTATTTAATTTGTTACATTTGATTCCCGCATTTGTTATGTTTTCATATTCCTCATGTTGTTTTCCATCGCCGCTGGCATTACCGCTGATCATTAAGACTATTCATTTTTCGCCTTGGCAATCCAAACCAACTCAGATTTGCATGTTGTCATGCCAAAGTAACTTAAAATTGAAATTGAAATTGAGAGAATGTGGCATGGGAGAGAAAGTGCGGCGGTGGCGCGGAGACTCAATCATGGCGGCTCGCTCGCCCAAGCCTTGGAGACGCCGCCAATAATGCAGTCTCCTAAAACCTGCGTGGCATGTAATTGCTTTTATGATAAACTGACAAACACGCCAATGGCGGGAGGATAAGCTGGGAGGCTGGAGTACACATGCGAGACCGACACTGGGGAGAGAAAATGAACAGAGAGCAACTATGAACTCTCTCGTGCGGCTTCTCCCTCTTTCAACCCAAAACATTTCCTGTTTTTTCCTCTGATGAAGGCCTTCCATCCGAGGCCCGGGGTTCTGGCAGTTTTGGGGGAGGGGGAGGTGGGGAAAAAGCATTTTACTGGGGTGATCTGTCAGTGTCTTTGGAGCCTGGAGAGGTTCAGCGTATGAGCGGGGTTAGTATCAGTACACGTCCGCTCTGCCCCGGCCCTTTCGTACCTTCACTTTGATTTGGTGGAGAGCGCTTCCTCTCTCTCCCTCTCCCTCCCTCCACTCTCCCTCGCTCTCTTCTTACCTTTGCTTTGATTGAGTCTCGCTTCCTCTCTGTATCTCCCTCCCCCCCTTCACTCCCCCTTGTTCTCTTTGCACCTTTGCTTTGATTGAGTCTCTCTCTCTCCTTCTCCCTCTCTTTATCCCCCTACCCCGCTCCCTCCTTCACTTGCTCTCTTTATGTCACTCTTCCCTATCCACCTCTCTCACCCTGGCATCACTCTGCTTTTTTTAATAAAATGGGACCCGAGGAGTTGTCATTGCAGCAATAGACAATAAGAACACTGCGGGAAGGGAAGAGGGAATGGGGGAGAGAGGGGGAGAGAGGGAGCGAGAGGGAGAGAGAGAGCGAGAGAGAGCAGAGAGAATCCCTCCCATCCATCTTCTCTGTCCTCCATCTTTCCGGATATAAGGAGATGGATTAGTTGAGCCGGTGGAAGAGGAATGAAGAGAGAAAGGAGAAGGAGAAGAGGAGCAAAGAGTCTGGAAGAGGCTGATTGGTGATTCAGTTTAAGATGGATTCCAAGTTACAGCATCCATCCTCTCTGTCATCTGGGATACCCATCAAGGTTCACGTCTCAGTGTGTGTGCGTGCATGTATGAACCTGTTTCTGTGCGTGTGTGTGTGTGTGTGTGTGTGTGTGTGTGTGTGTGTGTGTGTGTGTGTGTGTGTGTGTGTGTGTGTACCTTAATGTTCTTATCCAGGCTCTCCAGGGAGTTGATGTCCAGGCCCTCCTTGCAGGCCTGCAGGCAGGAGATGACCTTCTGGCTCTCGATCTTGCCGGGTCGGATGGTCAGACCCGACAGGCTGCCCCGGAAATACTGTGTGAACCGTGGCTTGGCGACCTCGCCACCTGCACGAGGGCACACGCCCATACACACAAACACACGTACACACACGCACACACACGCACACACACACACGCACACACACACACACACAGACGCATACACACACACACGCACACACAAATTCACACACACAAAATGGGAAAAGGGTATATATCAGCAAGGGCCATGCAGGTAACAATATATGCCTTTAATGTTCATGTGAAACCTAATGGTACATAGTTATTTTCGGAATTCTCTCATTAACGTTATCTAAGGATATCTAGACACATTAAGCATTGTGATAATTTCATTGACCAACTTACTACTTATTGGTGTCCAACAGGTTTATTAAACGGTTTCTTGTTTTCAATGAGCCACCGTACCAAGCTGAAGCCTTTTAGTAATGCTCTGGTTTAGGGCAGCGTACGTTTGTAATTGGTTGATTGTATTGAAATAATAACCAAACTGTAGCTCTACAGAGAGGAGCGCTGCTTCCCAACCGTCTCCTTGGCGTGAACAGGTAGAGGCCTACCCGGGCCACATACTCAGCAGTGGCAAACAAACTGATTTCATACAGTCTCTCAACGAAAATGCAGGACTTAGAGGTTTTTGACCACTTATTTATGTTGACTACCGTTTCCAAACTTGGACAAAATACATACGTAAGCATAATATATAAGCTTCTCTTCCATCCAGCGCCATTGCAGCAGATTTATTTCACCAGAAAATATTAAGCGGGATTGTGAAATCCTGACACAGATCCGGCAACAGAGTTCACATTCAGTTTATCAGGTGAGGACGTCAGAGCCCCGTTCTGGTGTATCCGATCACAGAAGTCTCATTGAAATGAGAAACGGGTTAACGTTAGATTCTGTGGCGACAAAGGATTCCTGAGCCTTCAAGTTAATTTGTCCTAGATTTGTCATCATTCTGGCTGGTTCATTTTATGATATTAACTACCAAAAAGTAGCTTTTGAGCTTCTAATGCAAGCTGTTTGTATAAGTGTATGGTAACACTATCACCATGAAATTTCGTTTTTTGTAGTTGCAATGAAACGGACAGTAGACACTTCTTAAATACTTTGACTGAAGCATTTCTCCAGAATGGGGCGGGTAAGAGATCATAATGTTTCCTTCATCAATTTGTGCAGATATGTTTGCAGCGCAACCCACTCCACAACACTTGCAAAAAGAGAGCTATCCAGCACCACTAGCACACTTAGTGTCAGGCGGTACAGAAACAGTGTGAGTACAGAGTGCTCTCTGACTGAGTCCTACTCGCTGCCTTCCCCTGTTGTGGCGGTTATCAACTGAAGGTTGCTTCAGTTTAACACTGACTTCAGGACCAGGGACAGCGCTCCACACTGGACCAAACACTACTGATTGATTCAGCCCACCTGGTGAAGCCTCACTGCTAAGCCCAAAGCCCTCAAAGCCTTGTCGGGACAGATCTCAAATAATGTTTTTCACGTCCAAATTAGACCTCAGTCCTTCAGGAAGCAACAAAGTAATTAAAAACAGCCTTGCCACATTGCCCCTGGTGTGCTTTGCTCTGCTAACACAACATTATGCTATTTATTTTTGGATCACGCTGCAAACATGGAGCAAAATTGGGCTTTAGGAGACTTGGGTGAAATAAGGAATGGATTACGGACGCGTTGAAATGCAAGACTGTACAAACACACAATGGGCCCTATTTTAACAGTCTGAAACGCAAGTGAGAAGCGCAAAAAGGAAGTGGCTTTGTGGGCGGGGCTCAGCCGTTGTTGCTATTATACCGGCGGATAAATGACTCTTGCGCCCGACGCAAATCCAAAAAGGGTTGCCCTGAAGTAGCCTAATTACCCGTAGGTGTGGGTTGGGCGTCATGTGCAATAAACCAATGAGGGTGCCGTCTCCCATCCCCTTGAAGAGACATCAGCGCATTTGAACCTGACGAATTGATATTTTGACAACGCGTTTACAGTCTCCGATGAGACAGATGCATGACCACATGAATTTCAAACTTCAAATGGCTCAGTTTATGGCCAAATAATATGCCCTAATTCACACAAATGGAATAGCGTATAACTCCGAAATACTGAGTCGTCAGTAAATTGCGGCAAAGAAAACTTAACAGACATAAGATATGAGGTCCTACTACAATGTTCATTCATGCAGCCCCTATGGAAAAAATGTTGCCTGTTCCGACCTGCCATGGTACGTCAAAATAGCAACACCAACTGCAGTTGCGCAACTACTTTATCGATCTGCAAGATAGCACCATGTATCATTTGCGCCGGAACACGCATCTGATTTTCGCCAACACGCCTCTCGGGGCGCAAGTTTAGTGGCGAAGGTTTGCTGCGGGGGGAAATCGGCTTTGCGCAGGGTGCAAACTAGCAAAGATACATGCGTCAGTGTAGAAAGTCAATTGCGATGGATGCAAGATAGGGCCCATTATGTTTCATCGTCATAAATCAAACATCACCCCTGGTCATTGAGTCGCCACACCAGCTGACCCGACCAAACACCCTGTATCAGGAACACAACCATGAGCCCCTGTGTTGACTGGCATGAGCAAACGAAAACCATCCAACACCGGCCTTGTTATGATTTAATCCTTTTAATTGCTGCTCTGATCGTTTCTGCTGACGGGAATGTGTTGACGGTGACGTGGACGGGCGAGGAGAGATGTTAAAAGGCAGATCATCAAATAATAACTGAGTACATGGTGCCACGCGAAAGCCTTTCCTTGTGATCAGCCAACAAAGGCGTGTGACAGAGGACGGACGGGGCGAGAGCAGGAATATCGCAGCGTCGTTAGTTTAGTGTTTTGGCAGAGCCATTTGCGTGTTTGTTAGCATGCATGGCCAGGCGCTGGCCCTGGCCGTCTGGAAGGGCTGAATGCCAGAATGTGTGATAGAGTGGGAGTGTGGAGAGGGATGTACAGAGAGAGAGAGAGAGAGAGGGAGTGCGTGCTGGTGGTTCTTTGTGTGTATTTTTCATTGTACTGTTTGAATGTGTTTGCTCTCGAGAGGAAAGCACAACAGCCCCAGAGGTCAGAGATTAAAAACAGGTTAGCGCTGTAAAAAAAAGAAAGGGGGACAAGGAAACGAAAAAACACAGCCCTACACAGCCAACACTTATTGTCAGAGGAGAACGAAGGGAGGTGGAGGGTAAAGTCCTCTATTAGAAAACAGACAGAGCGGACATTTACAGCCCTGCACCTTGGTACAATTCGCCTCCCTTTGGCTGTTTTTGGGTAAAATAGGTCCTGTGTATGGAGTTTAAACTGACAGCTCATAAGTGGTCTCTTCGGCAGATGTTTTTTGAGTTGTGAGTTCTCTGCCCTCTACCCTTCTCTCACTTTGCTTTCAACTTTCTCCCTCCGCCACTGTCAATTCCATCATTACGCACTATCTTAACCTAATCCAATTCTTTCCATCGACCATACCAGGGGTCAGCCACCTTTTCAACATGCAGTGCCATTTTGACATTTTTTCGTTAATGAGTGTGCCAACAATATATAAAAAATTAAGCTGAATTATGACACAGCGACCAAAAACATTTCCAGAAGACCTGGAATGGTACTATTTCCATATAGTCCACAATCATGCATCGACATTTTAAATGTTTTTTTGGTTGTTATGTTTGCAACATGGGCTTACAAATTATAATTTCATGTGTCCCATCTTCAAAACATCATTTTCAGAAACTCATTCAAAAACATATTTGCAATGTAAGAAATGTAAAAGACGAGAATATATGAGAATGTTGGAACCATCCACATCAATATCTTTAGGACATGTACACATGTAAGTGTACCAATGATTATGATGCCCCATGTCAGTGGTGGCTAGCGTGCCTGGGGTTGCAGACCCCTGGCCCATACCTTTGCTTCTAAGGAGAGCTAGTGGGCCATGCTGCTACCGAGACAATGAAACTAGCCGATGTGTGGTCCCAGATATAAAAACAGCTCTAAAATCAGTTTACCACTTTCACAAAAAAAGAAGCGAGGCTGGCCGGCTAGCTTGGGCTAGCTAGAGCCCGGCGCTGTGAAAAGGCAATCTGCTGAAGCTAATGGCTTGTGTTAAGATATCAGGATCGACTTAACAACCTTACTGGGGCTAATCCCTCCCGGCCACACCCAGTAGAAAAGAAGGACTAGTCTCTGAACTCCCCCATTTCTGTTAGGGGCCCTTTTAATCCTCCTAAGGGCTCTGGCACTCAATAAAAGAGATAGGAGGAGGTAGATGGTGGGTGGTGGTGTGGGGGTGTTGGTGGTGGTGGTGGTGTGGGTAATCGTTACGGCGGATGAAAGGGGGCTAGGAATGACCCTCTCCTGCCCCTTTAGAAAAATATATATCTTGACTCTTTATCTCAGGCTAAGCATCATTAAGCAGCCTACTTCTCCCATTTGGGCTATCAAAGTACCCTTAAGCTCTGCAGTGTGAAAGAGAACCCATTTGATCTCCAGTCCACATACAGTTGCAGCACCAGAGACATATTTATTTCTGCAAGGAGACCGCTTCATTGAGCCGCGATGCATCCATTGAGGGTCAGAGAAGGACGAGGCACTGCAACAACACATTCTCCTTTGTGGCATTCTTACCTTCCTACCTGAATGGCCTCGTGCACAGACTAATGAATTGATAATCCTCCCTGTCTAGCACAGGCACGAGGGACTCATGGAGGATGGATGGTAGAGCAAAGCATAGGTAAACAATTTCTGCAATGTATGCTTTCCTCTGTCTGTATCACCGCCATTCAAACATGTCATATCGTACCTTGCCAGCAGGCTCCAACGGTCAGCTGCACATCGATCTGGGAGGGATGGATGGGCCAATCATCCGTCACCAGATAGGGGTCGTAGGTCACACCATCAACGTACAGGGTCACCACAGGAAACTCAACGTTGATGACGTAGTAGTGCCACTCCTTGTCGCAGATCTGAAAAATGGCGCGAGAGAGGGACAAGAGTTAAAGGAGCATTCAATGATATTCAACCACTAGAGGACAGAGAAGTAATCTACTAACGCATTGAAAGAAATGCTCAAGTGTATTTATGTTGTTTCCACTATAACTCTTCTATTATCACGATGGCAGTCAGTATTATCTTTAAACCTTCAAAGGATTGAAGACAGGTTGACAGGCGGGTTTGAACTAGAATCGGCTAAGGGAGAAAGTAGAACAAGCATCAAGATCTTCATAACGCAATCAAAAACAGCATAAGCTGTTGAATCACACGTCTGTAAATAGAACAGCATACCACCCTTGTTGGTGATGCTAACAAAATTTTTGCAAATGTAATGAAATAAAGACAAGAATAGCTGCGGTCATCAATATATTTTCTTGTATAACGGGTGGACGTTGTCGATTTGTCACTCAGCACGATTGGATATCGATGTGAACAGCATGGGGGGTTAATCAGCATGCTTCTGGCTTTATGTGATGGTGGTGATGTTGGTATTGTGGAGTCGATTTTGGAGGATTAAAGATGGAGAAGGAGCCTAAACCAATGCCCAAAAGGCAACACACACCGAGAGAGTGTGTGAGATGGCATGGCCTGGCGTGAGGGGATGGAAGGATGACCCCTTTAATGGTGCATTGATACCCTTCTGTTGTCGTGGAGGAGATTTGTGAAACTGAACTACACCTCGAATCCAGGCATTGGAGCTGACCTTTGAATGATTGTGTTTCATTGCTTTCCATATCATCCCCCGACCCATACACACACGCTGCGTGTGTGAGTGTGTGTATGGGTAGGGGGGATGAAGGGGAGGGTGAAGTCGTTTCCTATGCCTTTGTGTGTCCGTGTGTGTATGTGCTTGTCACACGCACACAGACGCTAACGCCTCATGCCCACTGCACCGTCAGTCAAAGGACGTGGGAAGGCGTGGCTGACGGATGGGGGAGTAGTCTTTGCAGAGGCATCCGTCAGCCAATCAAATCGCTTCCCGCTAACAACTACAAAGCTGGGTTCTTCCCGCTTCTTCCTGCTTGTTCCGTTGTCATTGCAAGATGACCCGCTTTCCCGCTTTCCAGTATCGTCAGAGCCCGAGTCGCGTCACAGTGCTTAAATTTGCATACGCGATCTGATTGGATGACGGATCCGTCGCTGCCGAAAAAGTGGAAAAGTTTTCAACTTTTTGACGGAGCCGAAGGCTCCAACGGAACGAACGGATCCACAATGCATTGCGCGTCCGTTGCCATTCAAAGTCAATGGGGATCAGTCAACGGACGGAGGTAGTGGGCACGAGGTGTAGCGCTACATG
>NC_044063.1:25786697-25789197 GCF_902167405.1 Gadus morhua
GTTAGAAGGCGTGTTGACGCCAAGTCAGGCCAAGGGGTGCTGGGGTGTCACTGTTCGGCCACATCTAAAATAAATGCTTTACAAGCCGTTAATTAGCCCAAAACGAAGATACAGTCAAGGGTGAAAATGAAGTGTGTTTTTGTGTATGTGTGTGTTGTGTGTGTGTGTGTGTGTGTGTGTTGGCCAGTGCGTGTGCATGTGGGCTGCAAAGTTTGCTACAAGTAGTTTTACGTATGCATTCATACGCATTTGAAAAAAATTGTGTGTGGTCTATGACTTGTCCAGGCAAGGAGGACAGCATGAGTGAGTGAGCGAGTGAGTGAGTGAGTGAGCGAGTGAGTGAGTGAGTGTGTGTGTGTGAGAGTGCGGACTATGAATTACCGGCTGGCAAAAATGACTAATTAGACTAGCAATTATACAGAAGCTCTGGGCAGACAATGGAAGTCAACAACAAAATCATCTTTCCAGCACCTCTTAATGGGCCACACACAGTCGCACACACACACACACACACACACACACACACACACACACACACACACACACACACACACACACACACACACACACACACACACACACACACACACACACACACACACACACATAAGCACACACAGACACACGCGGGCGCATGATGTGACTAATCGCATTGCCACCGTCACCCAGTTTGGTTGACAGAGCAATGAAAGAGGTGACTGATGATAATAATACAAATTTTAGCAATTATATTCTAGATATACAGGAGCTTCATGTGTCAACGGTGGGGGGGGGATATTCTGTGACACTAGTAAACAACAACACAGTGAGAACTGCAGTAAGAAAGTCACACATGCAGGCTTCTTATTTAACACACAAACACGAACGCACACACGCACACACTTTTTTTTTCCATCCTTTACGCAGGTGTGGTTATTTTCCAGGGCCTTGCGGGAGCGGTTGATAATAGTATTCAGAGTGAATGAATCACCAGAGGAGCCTCTGGTTCATTTGATTCCACCAGAACTCCCTGCAAACAGTGAACACTACACACACAACCGTCGCACAACACAGCAGCAAACAACAATGAAATCAAATGCGGCTTAGATGGTCGGAAATATTAGCTGACACACAGAGGACGTGTGCGAGAAAACATATACTTTGTGATTGTCAAACCGTCTATACACAGTAATGATAACAGGGATGATATTGGAAACAGAGAAGCTACGTAACACACAATGATAAACGTTAAATGAACTGAGTTTATACAGCTCTTATGAGGCTTGTGTGGCACTCAAAGAAAGCACTTTGCAATAATTGATCCACACATTCCTACACCCCCGGCAGTGTCTTTCAGGCAAGTGCAACCGCCAGCGTATCGGGAGAAGTCAGGGTAAGGTGTCTTTCTCTGGGACATCGCACACTTAGCTTGATGGAGCCGGGGAATTACCAATACAAGACACCAGCAATGGGCGTTCAGAGGCCTTCTGAAGAGGGTCCCTACAAATCGTAGGGGGCTTAGCAGCACCGGTCCGGGGGTAGACCGGAATGCGGTTCGGGAGGGGGGGAGGGATGGAGAGGGGCTGGGAAGGAACAGGGATGTGGGTCAGCGCAGATCGAGAGATGACCTCCCAGAACGGCAGACATCACATGTTGTAATGTGTCGGTTTTCTTTCTATTCCTTTTAGACACACAACCAAATAGACGGGTGCACTGGCCTTTCCTCCTTGAGCTCATATGAAATTGGGAAGACATACCCAATTCCAGAAATAGCCCATATTTAAGGCATAAATGTGCCGCTATGGTGTAGTTTGCTGTTAATTTGGGGGGGGGGGGGGGGGGGGGGGGGGGGGGGGGGGGGGGGGGGCAATGTGACCAATGGGTCACTGCTTAGCTAACAGACAGAAATAAGGGAGGGACAGAGGGAGAGAGAGAGAGAGAGAGAGAGAGAGAGAGAGAGAGAGAGAGAGAGAGAGAGAGAGAGAGAGAGAGAGAGAGAGAGAGAGAGATAGACAGAGCGAAAGAAAGAGAGATTGATAGAGGGAGAGAGAGAGAGAGGGAGAGAGGGAGAGAGAATGCATGAGAAAGAGAAAGAAAGAAAGAGATTGAGAGAGCGAAAGAGAGAGAGTGAGCAATTGTGTGAGATTGAGAGAGAGAAAGAGAGAGAGAGAGAGAAAGGGGGAGAGAGCGAGAGCAAGAGCAGACTAGTTGATCAGGTCAAGGGGAGCTGATATACCTGACAGAGGAAGAACTAAAAACATTGGTCGGGCAAACGGAAAGAAAGAAACAAACAAGGTATCTGGGGTCCACACCGGTGGACCAGGAAAACACCGGCAACATAAACAAAAGCCAGAGGAAGTTAGACACAGAGAGAGAGGAAGGGAACAGCAAATGCAAAAAGGAAACGGGAGACAGGATAGTCTACAGCGGAGGAAAGAAAGAAACCCAACAGAACAAACATCATGGCCCCTCGCTCCCCCATCCATCACCTGGTTGCTCTCGATTACCCAGAGTCCCCGGC
>NC_044063.1:25794197-25804197 GCF_902167405.1 Gadus morhua
ACAAAACTCATTCCCTATTGCTCTCTGTTATACATAATGACATGAGTAGTCGTCCCAGCCAGCCACACAAGGATGTGGTGTCTTCAAATATACATAGCCTGGAGACACTCAAAGCCTCCGATTCTGCTAATGAGACGCTTGTTTTGTCAACAGGCAACAGCGTTTTGAAAGGCACTGTGTGAAAGACATACCGAAGAAGTAGGACATAAAATGAACTCCCTTTGAGAGATAATATACGTAATTACGTTTGCTATCATGTCACCATAATTCATCAAATCTTGTGTTATTCGCTCATTCACTTTTTTGGTATCAATTGAACAATGAACAAAGGATTTGCTCAAACTTTGAGAAATTTGGTGTCCTGGGTGGATCACAGTGATATGGGTTGTTTTTCTTTCACTCAGCTTTTCTTTGTTTTGACAAACATGTTCTTAACAACTGTCTACCAATATAACACTTGGAACTGTTGTGAAGGATGGGGCTTGAAACAGTGGCCCTGAAGAAGCACTTCATTGTGTAGATCCAAGACGGATGCATGCTGGGATTGTGCGTCATCAACTGCTCTCTCTCTCTCTACATGAAATGCGTTCACCTTCCCTTTCATTTATATTTTGAACAGTCTACAGAGCAGGTTTATAAACCTCGCCCTGAATGGTGTACCTGTATTTCATAACATTGTATGTGACAAAAGCTTGACTCTGAAATTGAGACTAAAGAGGGCTGCATACCAGTAGAGAAGTGCTGCCCAACTTCAGTGAGGACAGCGAGGACAAGGCCTTCTCTGCAGTGTGGATAATGGGATCAGATAATAGGTGGCACTGGAGGGGACCTGCTTGATTTAAAGTGTTTTAGGTGGCTGGTGCCCACGGAAGGAAGTGGGGGGACCTTTAGTTGTTAAATATTTGATTTTTTTAGTGGTGAGAATTTAATAGTTATTTCAGCGAGAATTAGATCATTATAGTGGTTGAGCATTTGATGGTTTCAGTGGTGAGAATAAATAAAAAAGAAAATCATCACACTTCCTGCCTGTCTGGATGACTACTCTGAGACAAACTACGAGAGCTAGCTTCTCATGCCGAGCCCGTACCGGTGTGATTAAAATCAAATTACATCACTTGCTTGATGTAATATTTTGAAATAAATAATATTAACAGACGATACTCGCATATGATTAATGAGTCTGCATTTTACAGTTATCGGTTTTCTTTCACATGTAAGAACTCTCATCAACACTTTTCGAAGCAGACTTGTTACTCCAGATCTCCCATATCAGGAATCATCGACAGCTGATCAAGCAGCAGCTGACAGATGGGACAGCAGAAAAAAAGAGGCGGAGAGTCCCTAGAGATTTTTATTTCTCTTTTTAAAACCGCTTGCACACCAACCCAGACCGTGTGCGGTACTTCTACCACCTCTGAAAACACGTAGGAGCAAAGACACTCCAGACATACAAACACAACGCAACACACACAGCGCTATGTGCCCTCCCCTAGGTGAACACACACACGGAGGGATGCACTGTTCTCTCTAAGACACAGTTGCATAGGTTTTTACTAAGCTAGTCGTGTAGGGCTCACTTAGTGCGACAGCAACATAGTGGACTTCTTTGCTACCAGAATCCTATTCCACCACGAGCAGCTGAAAGTCCTATTTATCCTCAGTGGGGATTTGAGGGTCGAGTAGTGAGCATTACGCAGTGATAAGAGGGTTAGAGAGAACAGCAGTATTTTCTTGGAGTTTGGCGAGTTATCGAGTGATAAGGCAGCGATAAGGGTGAGCAACTCTTAACTCTGCTACGGGGAGGAATGCCTCAGAGGAGCAAATGAGATGGTGGATGGGGTTTGGGTTGAACAAGCGGCAGAGAGCCAGGGTCACAGCCGGGTCACACCCAGTTCCCTCCCTCATCCAGGCTTGTCCTCACCACGAGGGGAGGAACAGGTGAGAGAGCTCAGTATAGATACGATAAGATGATACCTTTTCATAATTTTGGAAAATAAAGTTGTCAGAAAGCACAGGACAGTTTTAGCAATTATATGGAAATTACACAAAACCTTTAACTTTTGAGTCATAGCAATGCAAACAGGACGTGTCAGAATCTGAAATTCCTTCTCATTACAGTACTGGAGTGTGAGTTCTATGGGTTGCGACGATAACATCATCAACTAATGTTAGTTTTGATCATAAATAAACGTTACCCTAAAGACAGACAATGGGAGTGTCATGAATGAATACAATGCATATAAAACAAAAATCATTCATGTAGGCCCTTTAATGTAAGTAAAAAAAGTAAAGAAAGACTTTAAAAATAGATAAGTTCTTTGGTTTTTCGTAGCTGATGCAGTGTTTTAGATGGAGATGGTGGTGGCGAAGAGACTATGGAAGAAGGAGCCTCTGAACTTCCAAGACATCCAATAGAAGGACGTTCAAATCCCATCTGAGATGTTGTGGAGGCAGAGGCTGGTCCTTCACCACCAAACCCTCAACCCCCTAGGGTCCTTGAGACACCTCCCAACCACCAGAACCTCCTGACAGACTACAACCCAATTCTGTGGTGCAGACTGGGATATGGGGAGCCCAGGCAGGAAAATCTGCTGGACAGGACATTCAGTCTGTCCCGACTAACCCTCAGTGACCATGGGAGAGTTGGCCAACCCCAAGGTTTGGGCCAACAAGGGGCCGTGATCACATCTAGGAGAAAGCCGTCAAAG
Source organism: Gadus morhua (assembly GCF_902167405.1). Lineage (NCBI taxonomy): Eukaryota > Metazoa > Chordata > Actinopteri > Gadiformes > Gadidae > Gadus > Gadus morhua. The sequence continues at coordinate 25,796,906 of NC_044063.1, forward strand.
CCCCTCTCTGTGAACGTGAAGAGATCACTGAACTCATGGACCTGATAGAGGAAGATGGGGATGAAGATGAGGACAAACCTGTGGAGCAAACCAAAAAGAAGGTTATCCACAGGATATTCTGAAATGGCTGAACAAGAAACCCATGGGACTTCATGAATCCTCCACCTCCTTCTCGTCATCAACCCCAGCCTCCTCCCTGATCCTCCACCTCATCCTCTTCATCAACCCTAGTCCCCTCCTTGATCCTCCACCTCCTCCTCTTCATAAAGCCCCCACCTCTTCCTTGATCCTCCACCTCCTCCTCTTCTTCAACCCCCATCTCCTCCTTGATCCTCCACCGCCTCCTCTCCACAAAGCCCCCACTTCTTGCTCGATCCTCCACCTCCTCCTCTTCAGGGATTCTCCACCTCCTCCTTTTCAGAGATCATCAACCTTCTCATCTTCAGGGATGCTTCACCTCCTCCTCTTCATCAACCCTCCACCTCCTCCTCGTTCCTCCAGCCCCCAATGAGATTATTTTTGGATGGATTGTGATAGAAGTGCCCTTCTGTTACTACCTTACTTATTGGACAGAGCAAAGGGCAGACCTGTTTGGCCGCTATATATGCATCCAATCCGCTGAGGAATCACAGAACTCATTTTCCGAATGGCTCTTGGTAGTCCTATACTTGTATACTGTTTTAGAAACACACAGAAAGACAGACAGACACACATGCTCAAACACACATGCACTCATTCTCTCACTCAATCAAAATAACAGACACACACCCACACACACAGACCCCCACACACACACCCACACACACACCACACACAAACACAAACCCACACACAACCACACACCAGCACACACACGGCCATGAAGTAGCAGAACCAGATCACAAATAATTGACATTGACACTCGCTTCACTTGCTTCCACAAAGGCCTTTGCCTACCTCTGATTGTGTTGTCATACACCCCTGATCTCTGCCAGCCGCGGAGGAAGTCAGATTGTCAACTGCCTTTGCTGGGGAGAACAACTCAACTTTCCTGTAAGAGATTCTTTACCCAAGGTGACAATTTCACTTCAGTTTACACCCCCGATGGAAACATGAATGGAATCTCTATTATCCCAGGTAGCGTTCGAGTTCAGGCCCATTTTTTCTGTTGCTGCTTGGATTGCTGGATTTAAAAAAAATAATAATTTATAAAGCTTTACCAGAGGTCTACCTGTAATTCCAGACGGTGGATGAAATCCTTTTTTTATGCATTTTTCCCCAGCTTCCCTTTAGATTTGTGTTTACACAAGTAAACAAAAATATTCGAGGGATTCGCGGCAAACAAGGAAGCAGGTGCTCTGTAAATATTATGTGGCGCGATAACAGACACGCTTAACCTCACAGGGCAGAAAATACACCGCCATCTTCCTCGCATCAGACTCACAAGTCACATATCTTTATATTGCCGTTCCGCTGTTGCCATGGAGCTGTTTAACATGAGGAATACAGGAGGCCAGTCCTCTCTTGGTCGTGTTCCTTTGAGTAACTCACTGCAGGAGGTGGGTTGCTTTTGTTCGCTAAGCTTCAAAACGCACAACGACTATTTCCAAGCACAATGACTTGTCAGATTTCTTTTGTGCCAGCTCACTAAAAAAAGAACATCCTTTCAGCGTCGACACACACTCCCGCGTGAAGAGATTTCTCTCGGTAAATCTTACACTTTGATGAATAAAAAAAAAGATAGGATGCAGCATAATTAAGAACTGTTTTCTCTTTCAACAATAAACAGGCACGCACGCACGCACACACACACACACACACACACCCACCCACACCCACACCCACACCCACACCCACACCCCCCCACACACACACACACACACACACACACACACACACACACACAAAAAGCCTGCTTCAATATACCAGACTTAATTCACTTAGGTTTTAAATAACGTCAGAGGAGCCTCTAGCAGGCAGCCGTTTATCTGACCTTGGCCGAAAGCCTTATCCCTGCCAGCAGTGGAAGGCCACAGCTAGCATGATCCTTGTCCCCCCATTGTGGAGTGGCTCCTTGTGCCCCTACTGGTTCGTTCACTGGAGTTAATTGCACTGGTTTGATAACGCAAACACGCTGAGGGGAGCAGAGTGGAAAACGCTGGGAAGGCAGAACAATTACATTAGTAAGGGAGGGAGAGAGAGAGAGAGAGAGAGAGAGAGAGAGAGAGAGAGAGAGAGAGAGAGAGAGAGAGAGAGAGAGAGAGAGAGAGAGAGAGAGATATTCTTGGGGATATCTTAGGGATACAAATAATTATTCCGAAAGATAGACAGCGGGAGCGATAGGAAAACAGAGGGGCAGAATCTAAGAACTAATAGTGGAGCATATTTTCTCTAAATTGGATTTTAGGAAAGTCTGATCCCATTATTGCATTATCGAAGATTGGGATTTTATTTCAAATTAACAATGGAGGGCACAATGATAGTAAAAACAGAATCCCATGAAGCGAGAGAGCAGAGTGACTAAAACAAACTGTGGAACTCTCGAAAAGACAGAGAGAAACAAAAGCAGAGCCGGTTAACCAGTGCTGCCTACCGTCTCCAGGGAGACACCCCCACAACTCCTTGAAGCACTGTAGAAGGAAATAAGGAAAAAGTAGGAAAGAAAGAAAGGAAGAAGGAGATGAAACTGTGACTCATATGTGCAATCAGGAGTTCGGAGGGAGGACCCCTTGTGTTCTCCTCCAATCGAGTTCAGTGATCTGGAGGATCAAATTAGCCATGGGTACCAGCCCTGCACCCACGGGCTCAGCTGCACACCGCTATCCACCAATCAGAAGCCCTCGCCAGTGGAGTGTGGCTTGTGAGACTCGAGAGCGACCCGTCTGACCCCGAAGACAGATTTCTCTATCTGAAGACTCCAGGCGACCCACGCAGACATACACACGCACGCACATACACACACAGCCTTGAAGACACGCACATACATCCACACATTCCGACTCACGCACGCACGACTCACACACACACATACACCCAAACATTCCGACACACGTACACACACACTCACACACACACACACACACAGACACGCACACACACACACACACACACACGGCTGCTGAGACACAAAAAGATGCTCAAGATGAGGAGTGCTACCAAGCAGAGGTAAAGCATCTGAAAGCTTCACATTTTCAATTCAAACACCTGCTACTTATGAACACAATACAGTGCTCCTCTCTCCGTACCGCATCAGTACAGCCAGGAGCATATGTTGAGCAGGTCGTTTCACAAAGCGAGATAGAGATACATGTCATGACAAACAGACCCTGCCTCACTGACGACTCACACGTTCAATAAAGTGACAGCTAGTGACTCACTCTCAGTGGACAGTATTGCCAGACACGCCTCTGATTGCGATGTAGCCATTATAACGTGTATGTCGGTGACGGGATCACCCGCACAAGCGAGCGTTCACTCAAAGTCGCCGCCTCTCTCTCAGGACAGACACTTGTGTGTTGATCGGGGAGGCCGTCCACACGGCCCCACACCTCCGCCACGCCTCCACCAACCTGTTCCAGCTTCCAGTGGTACTCGGCCGGCCTGAAGGTGTCCACCTGGGTGAAGTCTCTGCGCAGCAGGAACACAAGTCGGCAGTTGTGGACGTACAGGGAGTAGTGGTGGCGGTTCATCTCTGTGGAGAGACACCCAGACATCCTCAGTTCAGGGACCACACTTTCAGTTGAAGTTAGTGATTATGATTGCTAATTAAGTACCCATCCTCTCGAGAACCGTTTAATAATTCTAATTAACTATTGAAACGTGGTGGAGCAACATGGCCGCCAACATGGCAGAGAACCCACTCCCTATGTAGATATAAAGGGCTCGTTCTAACGTAACAGATACATAACCATTCTAATTTTCAAGGGATTATAGACTAATTCAACCGTACTTATGAATATTTCACTCCATTTCTGCCAAGTCCATTCCGGCAGAGGCCACTTCATATGACACATGGCACCTATAAGATAGCTGTAGGAGTTAAGGCATCTCTGCGTTTGACTTAGATGTGCCGATAGGGAGCAGACTGTTGTTATCTGGAATCAAACCTTCCCCCCTACACCCCTAGGCGACTCCCCGGGGTGAGTATGACTACCTCCTCCCCTTATACAGCTGGAGATGGATGGCCCAGCGGTTGGTACATTATTTTCCCCTATACCAGCTGGATCCTGCTCATGTTTGAGTTTCCGGTCAGGTTTAAAGATTTAATGCTTTTATAATGGTGTATTACTCTTATTAAATTAAATGAGAGTCCTCCCAATACCCCAACGCGATCAGGAAGATCAGGCAGACAGTTTTAATAATGAATAATGCAGCCTTTTAACAGGCCTATTTAATATTTAAACAAGGCCTGAAGATCATAAAATCGGCAACCTACTACTATTCAGGGGTTGGTGATTTAATAAACATCAATGGACCACAGACAGTGATCCCTCAGCCTATAGAGCGCAGCCTATAGAGTGCTTTCTCTTCTTCCTTGATTTGATCAAACCTTTGCACAATGTACAGACCGGCATGGTCGTTCAGTGATAATATAAAGTTATTATGACATGAGAGAACTGTACACGGTGGTGCTGGAAAGGGAGCTTGTTGGCCCGTGGCATTGTTACATTCATTGGGGAGAGACGGTTTGTGACAATAAAATACTAAGTAGGCCTCATTCTTAAGGCTATAAGGCTATTGAATTAAGAGGAAGAATCCCCCCCTCTTGCCCCCCCTTGGACATTTGGACAGGTTGGGTTTGGAGCGCAGCCTCCCAGCACTACAGTGGGATTCCATTGGTCTGGGTCACAGTGTGGTGGGACACCGGGGGTCCCAGGCTCTCACCGGTCTTGTCCGAGTTGCAGAGCAGCGTCTCCTTCTCGGCCCTCAGGCCGGGGCTGGGCCCGTGCTTCATCCAGGTGGCGATGGTGAACTGGTCCGTGAGGTTCTGGGGGACCAGCCAGTCGGGGACCTTGGCCGCCTGGCGCCCGTCGAAGCGGAAGATCAGGTCGCTGTCGCGTCCGCTGTCTGTCACCAGGGAGGCCGTCCAGTTGGTGGTCGCCCCCGGCGCCGGAAGCAGGTCGGTGCTCCCCGACGACGCCCCTTCGTAGTCGCCATGGGAACGTACCAAACCAAAAGAAGAAAAGAGAAAGAAACAAAACAAGAAACCAAGGCGTGTCAACAGCACATACGGCCCGGGCCCTAATCCTGGCAGTGATTGCTCATGAGTGAGGCAGATGGCTTCGGCCCTAATATGCAATCAATGGTGCGGAGACTGATGGGGGATGTGCATATCGATCGGTGACAAGATGAAACTTTCAGCAGAGGTGAGGGGAGGGAGAGGGGGAAAGGGGGGAGGGGGGGGGGGGGGGGGTTGGGTGACTCATCTTTCACTGAGACAAGCCAACACCCGAGCGTAGCAGATGGAATAGACAGTTATGGAAAAGACAGCCCACCCTCCTCATCCATCACAGCCTTTGTAACTAACTAACTGCTCGGCTTTGTCTGAGATGTTCTCCTTTAAAGAAACCCTTTTTTGTTTTGTGTGTTTCTCGTGAACCTATCTTCTTCCTTTCCTGTGGGGCCTGTTTAACAAGCCTGGGCTAATCTGTCTTTGGCCTGGTGGCAGAGCTGAATAAATATGCTTTTGCACATTTAGAAATCATGCAGAACGGCTTACAAGCGGGCCGTGAATCAAAACCGTACTGAGGCTATGCTGCACGTCAAAGAAAAGCGTGCGCACACACATTCATACAGACACACACACGCAGACAAAAAACCTCTCCGTCTGGTTTGTTCAGACAAACTCCTGGAACGAGCAGATGTTAATTTCTGCTAATAACCAGTAATGAGCATGTTCATTTATTCCCCACCATCACCACAACCACTCCACCCCTAGCCAGTCAAACCGTCTGGCAGAGCGTGTCGATGCTTCAGCCTCCTTTAATGAGATTCCATGAACAAACAACCACGCATTGACTTCCTATATGCATTAACCTATCCTTCCCCCAAGGCTACAGCATTCTCCCTCCCCCGACGTCTTTGTAAATTATCTACAATTGATTTTGCCCCCCCCCCCCAAACAAAAAAACAAAACAATTACAATGGATTCTTTTGGCGATCAGATAGCGATTACGGCGGTCTTGGAATGGGCTCTTTAGTGGTCAACCATGCATTGCTAGGGTAGGGCAGGGAGGGCAGGTGGGGGCACGGGGTGGGGGGGTCCTCTCTGCATCACCATTAGCTCCCCCGGAGCCCTGGACGACCGTTAGTCAAAGACGATGAAGCCAAGCCCCCTGCTGGCAGGGGGAGTCCAGGAGAGCGGGGAGGAGAGTGTGTGCGTGTGTGTTTGTGTGTGATGGTGGGGGGGGGTGCTCTGGGAACCGTAGCATTAGCTTAGCGGCTCATCAGTCACCGGTAGGGAGTGCAACAGAGAGGGAGTGAAACACACAGACAGAGACAGAGACATAGAGAGAGAGAGAGAGAGAGAGAGAGAGAGAGAGAGAGAGAGAGAGAGAGAGAGAGAGAGAGAGAGAGAGAGAGAGAGAGAGAGAGAGAGAGAGAGAGAGAGAGGCATGGCACTTGCCCCTTGCTCTTGGTCACATCATTAGCTCCACAGCTTGAAGTACCCATTGGCCACCAGCACCTACAGTTAGCATTAGGCTATGGCTGGCCTTTGGAGTGTGCATGCTTGGGTGCTTTAGATGTTTGGGGGAGGCGAGCCCAAACATCTACAAACACTGCAGCCACTGCAGGATTCTATCGCCTCTTCCACCAGCAGACTCCACTTCTCATTCAGCGTGCTCGCCTTCCGCGGCGCCGACTTAGCAGGACACAGCCTTTGATGGGCGGATTTCACTGTGTACTTAAGATATCCCGCCAGTTTGGCCGCCGCGGGTCCACAGACTTCCATCATTTGATGCGCCGCGACGCGTCCACAATGCGGACTCCGATTGAGACTGCTTATTACGGCCGGTCACACCACCACCAGCTGCATCATGGTCGGGGGCCGCGGTGTAACCGCGGGAAGAGGCAGATAAAAGGACAACGCGTGTCGTGATGTGGAAAATGGACTGTGGTGACCCTTCTCAGGAGGAGGGAGGGGGCGGTGGGGAGGGAGGAGGGGGGGGCAGGAAGGTGAAGTGAAGGGGAAAGGGGGGGCTCACCACAGAGCTTCTGCAGGGATTTCTCGGAGTAGGTCTCGCGGTCACACCCCTTCCCGATGTGGCTCGTCTGGAGCTCCACGGTGGTCCTCACCGACGACAGCGGACCCC
>NC_044063.1:25819197-25824197 GCF_902167405.1 Gadus morhua
TGACATTTGTGAAACAGTCCGCTCCATATATTCCAACTACTAGTCCTATTAAATATCCCTTGATCTGTACCCATGACCGCTCTCTCTCCCCACACTGCATCCACACAGACCTCTGAGCGACAACTGCTCTTTACAATCCATCAGGATCATGTATGTGTGTGTGTGTGTGTGTGTGTGCGTCTGTGTGTGTGTGTGTGTGCGTCTGTGTGTGTGTGTGTGTGTGTGTGTGTGTGTGTGTGTGTGTGTGTGTGTGTGTGTGTGTGTGTGTGTGTGTTGTGGCTTGCCAAAACGATATCTTCAAAATTACAGAATACACACACGCAAAGAAAAGTGCAAATGGATTTCAAAAGAGAGGATTAGCAGGGAGCCTTAGGAGAAAAGTCTTAATGTCACTCTGCACACCCACGGCAGTCTAGCTGGGGTGTGTGTGCGCGTGCGTGTACGTGTGTATGTGTGTGGTTTTGTGTGTTTGGGCGCTAAACTTGTTCACATGCCCAAACTGTCCATGTATTTATCTGGGTTTAGTAACAAATAGGTTTGTGTCTGTGTGTGCGTGCGTGCATGCATTTGGTGTGTGTGTGTGTGTGTGTGTGTGCGCAAATGTTTTTGTGTGATGTTTTTCTTCTCTTTTCTCTATTCCTCCGTGGTTATGGTTTATTATGCTATTATTATTTAATACAATAATACCTACATTCGGGACAAAGAACATTAAAAACACATATATTATTATTTTCTTAAATGTATAAATGGCTGAATTTTCCTTCCACCCACCGCGTGCACGCCCCTCCCCCCCAACCTCCCCCCCACCCCCCGGCCCACTCTCGTCCTGCGCTGGGATCCGATGTGACAGGTGCAAATTGAATCTGCGTTTATCTCGAGTGCCGTTTGTGTTATCGCCGGCACCGTCGCCGTCGCTGTTGTCGTCGTCGTCGTCATCGGCGTGGCGACACTGATGCCAGACACTCGTCTCTACTGCGTTGCACCCGGGCCCTTGTTCCGGCTCCCGCGGCGGCGCTCTGATGTGCTGAGCTCGCCGCCGAGCCGCTCACGCTAAAGTGGTGTTGATCACAGCACAGAGAGTTGACAGGCCAATTCCTCCAGAGCCAGGGGAAGAGCAGGCAGAGAGGGGGAGGGAGGGAGGGAGGGAGGGAGGGAGATGTTTGTGTGGAGCAGGGGGGAGAGGAGTAAGAGATATAACGGACAGGACGCATTGACGCGCAGATATGCTTAATGGAGAGAAATGAGGCTGCGCACACTCCCACAAGGAGAGGTGAGGACTGCCGCACATGCAAATGTGTGGCTGTTGTGCTCTTAAATAAAGAGATTTACGCACATACGTACACACACGCACACGCATATGCACACAATTATTCATTGCTTTATCGCTGTCCTTTCTCTCACTCTTGCTCACACACACAGTACACACACGCATACACACACAAACACACAAAAAAACATACACACTCACACACACATACACACACTCAAACACACACACACACACACACATACACACTGAATAATTACAGTGTTTTCCATGAGCCAGCCTTTACTTTATCATTGACCTTTCTGTCTCTCTCCAACCGTCTCTCTCTCTCTCTCTCTCTCTCTCTCTCTCTCTCTCTCTCTCTCTCTCCCTCTCTCTCTCTCTCTCTCTCTCTCTCTCTCTCTCTCTCTCTCTCTCTCTCTCACACAAACACACACACACTCACGCACACATACACACCCCAGTCACACACACCAGTCACAAACACCAGTCACACACACGCACGCATGCACACTAGCACGCATGCACGCACACTCACACACACACACACACACACACACACACACACACACACACACACACACACACACACACACACACACACACACACACACACACACACACACACACACACAGAAATATGTAAGGCCTACCTTGCCAGCCGGGCTTGCAGACGGGTTTGACGTCGATGCGGACGGGGGCACTGACCAGTGCCCTCTTCTGGCCGCAGTCCCAGGCCGTCACCTGGATCTCGTACTGCTGCTGCCGCTCGTAGCTCAGCTTCTCCGTGTTCCGGATGTTACCTGCAGGGCAGGGGGGGTAGAGGAATCTACATTGAGGACGGATGAACACAGACCCTAGCCACGCGTCAGAAAGTGGTCCACTTGCAGGTGGAGTGAATGTGAGCGATTGTTTGTTAGGACCAGACCCATGTTATGTTTAGTAAAACCAATTTGGTAAGGGTTCAACCTACAAACTCATTTCCACAGAAGATGTACGGGAACATCATTGAGTCCTGTTTTTTCATGCCTTGCATTCCTAAGCATATAGAGCTTTGCTGTGGAGCCCCAGTGTCACCCACAGTGGCTAAAGAGCAGGACCATGGATCATCTCATTCTTAGGCTACACCCAATCAAGTTTTCAATCCGAAACGATGTAGGCTTTCACACCTGAGCTGTTGAATCAGTTGTAATCTAACCCTGGAGCGTTTCACCTGATGTAGGTTGGTTTTATGGTGTTTTGTGGTGAGAACTCTGGTTTGGACCAAACAGACATACTCTGGTTTGCTTGAAGATGGGGGGCTGGGTCTACTTCCAAGTTAACTGTGGTGTAGTTTGCTTTCGGTGAGAACGTGATTCAACCCAGCTATAGGAAGCTAACCTTTAAAGTAATGCATTTTGCATTTTATACATTGTACACTGGTAATACCAAACATGTCCAGCCAGGTATACTTGAATATTTCCTCTTTTAAAAAGACAAGGTCAAATAAGGAGGTGAAACCACTGATGCTACACATGGTTGGACATCTATATAAAGTTACTGCTTGTAGTCAATCAGTTACCAAAAAGTCACAAAAAAGTTTTGTAATTATTCAGTGGCATAATTATTTAAATGGTGTTATTTTTCTTTTGTAACACCAAAGCAAAATGAAAGTAACCTTAGACCAGTCCAATCGACAAACAAACAACTCAAACTTGAAGCCTTTGTCGTTTCAATGTTTGGGGTGTCTTAAAATGTCCTAAAAATGCAACAAGGTTTCAACCTCATTATCGAATCGGACGGGTCTTCAAATGTGTCAGCGTCCTAAAATAAAGGAAAAGCAGTGCACAACTAGCACTATTGTTAGTCTCATCTGCACGCCCACAGAACAGCTATACTTTGTGGATCACAAATCTAAAGCTGGAGAGCAGACAGACTCAGCTTTAAGATACCTCTGAAGGGTGTATTCTGCCACAATGTTTTATCAGGGTAACAAACAAAAAGGGATGCACATGATATTGCACACGTTGCTAATATTTTAAAGAAGACATTAGAAGGATATTCCAAACTTGAATTGAAGGGGTGTTGACAGGGGAGACCGCAGCCCCGCCCTAGCATAAAATGAACCTGAAATTAGCGTTTCAGGGGTTGTGGTACATCGCCTAACTGCACCTTCACTTAAAGGAGAAGGTACAGTTGGGCATGGTACCACAACCCCTGACATACCGGAACCCCCTGCCCATACCTTCTCCTTTAAGAGGAGGTGCAGTCGGGCGTGGTCCTGCACTCTGGGTGGAGCACTGGGCACAGCGATGCTGACATGGATGTAGAGCAGCCGATGAGTTCATCAACAATTACACAGAACCTTTTAATAAATCCATGCTACAATCTGGCAACGAGCAGGAAGACAGAAACACACATCAGTAAGACAAAATAAGTTCAGCGTGAAGCAAACCCCCTGGGTTGAGAAGGCATTCATGTTAAATTTCTAGCCTCAATGATTTTCCCCCGCAATTACCAAAAACTAAGTGTCTAAACTAAACTAACTACGACTTTATTAGTTTGAGTTAGTTCAATTGTCTTGTTTCTTGAACTTGAAAGAACTTGAAACAACATTATTTATATGTTCATAAATAGCCGTTGTATTGAATTGCTGCTTTTATTTGGATGAACAATGTTTTTATTTAAGATAATTGCTCAGACCTGAACGTGGTATCATTGTTATTTATATAAAGATGAAAAGGGGCCGTGTCTGAGTAATCTTCCTCAGCTGTGATAGGTGAGTGTTTGACCGATCACATACCGATCGCCCTGCAGGTGCACACGAGGTCCCAGCCAGCCATATATTCTGTGTTGGAGCTCATTCCAAATTAATTTGCAGTCCGTTATCTCCCCCTCCATCATTTATTAGCGGTGGCCTGCTCTGTGTTATCCACTGCTAAATATTGTGATGAACTGAGCTCAGTTTGAGCCACAAAAGTCTGGATACAGATCAGTGGTGCACTCTGGGTCAATGCAATTCAAAAGGCTGGGGAAAAAAACGCTACTCGGTGGTGAAATGGATATGTAATAGATACTGAATTATGCAGTACGAGAACTAGCTCTAAATTATAGTCTAATTCAATGAATAAAGTCATCTAAAACAACTCAAGCACTTTGCCTCAAAGCTGTGAAGGGAAAAGCACGTTCCTAAAAAGAAAACATGTTTATTATAATGATATTTTAGCTGTGGTACTTTCGTTTTACTTCCAAAGTCACTCTTATCTGCCAAAATATTTTTGGAGTAATTTCAGGTGTTGGTGTACATAGATGTTTGTGTGTGTGGTATGTGTGTGTGTTTGTGTGTGAGTTTCTGCGCGCGTGCCTTTTAGGCGTGCAGGGTGCTTGATGGCACAGAGTACGAGGCACAGCTACCCCCCCCCCCCCCCCCCCCCCCCCCCCCCCCCCGGCCGCACGGTGACACATGGCACCACGTCTGCACTACATGAGCCGTGATTGTTGCGGCTTGGATCCTGGTGTTACAAACCAAAACTGTCGCAGTCCCGGATCCAGCTGACTGAAGTGACACAGGTCAGGCCACGAGCAAGGTGGGGACGGGACGGAGGGGAAGGGAATAGTGGGGCTAACACGCGGTTAGCCCCACTTTGAGCTAGCTGTCACCTTAGGGCCCCACAATGAGCTAGCTTTTACCTTAGGGTTCCTGAACGAGTAGCACAGCGAGAAGGAGGACAACTCTTGAAGGCCCTAATGCCAT
>NC_044063.1:25829197-25856697 GCF_902167405.1 Gadus morhua
CGAACAAGCATACAAAAATTCTCTGTCCAAAACACGTCAAACAAACAAACAAACAAACAAACACAGTCCCTGGCACAAATCTCACATCGGTGGGAGCCAGCGGGAGTCATAAATCGACGGGGGGTTATGAATGGTGGAACTTCAAGCGTGATGCTAACAGGCATCGGAAGCGGCCATCAGAACGGCTGGCAGACGGCGGCGGAGGCGGCCGAGGCGGCCCGCCGTAAATCCCTCCGCCAGCCTCGTTTTGTCATATTAATGATAGCTGCTCATAAACATTACCCCCCCGCCTCGTCGCACTCCCCAACCGGCGGGGGGGGGGAACATATGCTCCACTCTTCTGGGGGCCACACGGGTTTGGTCGATGCGTGTCTGAGTGTGTGTGTGTCTGTTATTGTATGGGTTTGTGTGGATGTTGATGATGTTGCTGTTTCTTCACATCCGTGCACGTAAAAGTAGAACTGTGATCACTAACGGGTTGAGGCAATGGTGTGTATTTGTCTATTATTATTATTTTTAAATTGTATTATTATTACTATGATTTTGTTTGCTTAATGCAACGTATGAGGTTTTGTATCTAATCCCGTTGTCATGTCGGTTTGTGTTTGTGGTTAATCCTTTCCATGGGGTTCAAGGTGAAGCCAGTGGCAGGCCAATTACAGAAAGTGGATCTAATTGGACAATGCGACCGGAGAAGGCGGTAAATCAGCTTTGTAAACTGAAACAAAAACGGCCGCTGGGGTGACAGACACATGGGTAAATGGGTAAAATTGCTGCATATTCAGGTAGCCTTCATGGGCAGGGAGGCATCAAGTCATTTACAGCCATTTCAGCCTGCCGAGGTGCCTGCGACTAGGCAGGATTTGAGGGCAGCATTGATGTTACTTCTAGGTGAAGTTATCTCAAAATCCTGCGTGCCCAGTCCACTGCCCTGACAAGATGAATGGTGAGCAACAGCCCCAAATGACTTCTACTACAACTAGCTTACCAATACAGCAACAAATAATGCTATTGATGATAATGTGCGGAAGTATAACCGTTGTAACTGACGAAAGTTACAGAAACTTTTGGTATTTTGGCAGCATCATGATGTTGTGATGCATCGCTGCATCGTCAATCCAGACTCCATTACAGTTAACTTTAAACAAAAACACTGCCTCTGAAGGACGCTACCTTGCTAGACAGCAAGGCAGCAGGCAGATGCCTTCATTGGGTCACAGCAAGAGAGAAAAAGAAAGAAGAAACAGAGATGTAAAAATATAAACAAAGTGGAACAAGTGCTAACAACTTTAATTGTGATTTTTGTTATGGTTACCAAGTCAGTTGTTTCTTTTTTTCTGGTAAAGGAACCAGAAACAACTCAATGAATGACAAACGCACTAACAGTGCATCGTGAATAAGTCTCTTTCTATGATTAGTTTTTCTTTTTTTCTGGTAAAAAAAAATCTAGTCTAGTCTAGTCGTCTCTTTAAGAGCAGTAGCCTCAACCCACCATCACCTCTCTGAAAATGGTAGGGGTCGAGAGAGAGAGCGAGTGAGAGGCAGGGGGACCCAGCAGCGACCGATAAACACGGGGGTCCCCGGAGAAGGATCATCACCATGATAACCACAAACGCGGCTGAAGGTCATCAGCCAGTGGATACGGATGTCATTTGAGGTTTCTGATAACCAGAAGTCCAAATTAACTCTGATGGCGTCATCACTTTTTGTCCTGAGGGCCCCGCTCCCGCCGAATGCTTTAAACAGCTGGGGGCGGCCATTATGTTGTTGTTATCAATGGGGAACCAAGCGTTTTGCCCGCTGCTGTTGTGCTGCTGAGCACCTCGCCTCTTCCATGCCGTGAGTGCCTCTCGCTTTTGGCCGACAGCCCTGGACCCCCAAATTGAACAAAATCCAACTCTAAAAGAAAAAAACGCACAACATCATTGTCGGTTTTTATGTGAATGTCAACGGTGGTTTTGTAACCCACAGAAGGAACAGTGCGCTGCTCTGCCTCATTTCTGGGCATCAACAGAAAAAAGCAGCATGTAAAAGGCCTCCATTTTACGGCCGGCCAAAGCTCACTGTGTGATGTGCACCTGAGGCGGGGTCTGGATCATTCTGACAGGTGTGAAAGCAGAAAACTGCTTGGTGGTGCAGAAGTCTTACACTACTTCAGAAGAGAAAAGGTAGACTGGCCACTGGACAGCTTCAGAGCCAAACCTGTGGCGGTTGTGATGGAGCTGTAAGCATTGTTCTGTGGACATTCACACTCCATTCTATACTACCGTATAATACTATTCTATACAAATACTAGAAGTAGTACTGCCACTACTACTTCTACCACTACTTCTAATATCACCACTACCAATACTTCTAATACTACTTCTGACAACAATACCACTACTACTCATACTGCTACTGCAAACACTACCACCACGATTACTACTAAGAGAAGTAAGTACGAAGAATAAAAAATGTGTTCTATGACCGAACTAATGATAAGCTGAAGTTCATCTTTCAGACTATGGCCTTGTTCAGGCACGCATTTAATTTATTTTCAAACCTCATCAGATTCGAGAGAGATAGGTTGTCTTCCCGAAGCAGAAGGGTTGACAGGTCGCCTGTCGTCAACCAATGTAAAGGAGGAGAGTCGTATGCTAATGAGTCTGAAACATTTTCATGCCGTATGATTTTATTTAGGATTCCAGGAGTCCTAGACCTTGCATTTCTACAACGATTCCCAACGTTACAGCAATGTAAACCGGTACACCACGGTCCCTAGGTCTGCATCCATTCTTAGCAATTTGAAAAACCATGCATGTGGTAAACAAACCCTGAACCCTGTGTGTGCGTGCGCATATCGAGCATTGGTCTCTCGTGAACCGCTCCTATACGTAGGGTTGGGTTTTTCGAGAGAACAGATGAGATTTTGAATCTAGATACAATCCAAATGGAAAAAGCTGTAGCGTTAGAATTTAGAAGCATCTCTGTTGAAACCAGGGCCTCTGTAATGCGTCTATAGGTTACAGCAGCATATCAGGGCCGCACTAAACCTAGGAAGCATGGGGTAGAGTATTGATCCCTCAGGATCTCATCTGCGATAGCACCAGCCCAGAGAGGACGCACTCGCACGCCCTTGTCAACGTGATCGTACATGGTGGTAAGGTTTATGAGATACATTTATTCATAATTATAATATCAATATTAATACATAAACAAATAAAAAAACATTCCATTAGTGTTTTCCTGTTGAATGTGTGAAGTAATAAAAACCTGCGAAGCAATGGGAGACGCAGTCACTAATGGAGCTGTGGAGAACGCCGTGAGCACAAGTCCCCGGCTTGGTGCAGAGCTCATAACTAGCTGTCGCTGTGTAGGTTGCTAAGAATCTCCCAATAGGTCCCATACTGCTGTTTGATCATTACCTTGGTGTCCCTCTGCCTCCCTCCGCTCCCATCCCTGTAGATCCTATGGGGAACCCTTAGGAGGGTGGAAAGGGCGGACGGTCTGCATGATGTGCACCGTGGTGTAGGTTACACTTACACAAACCGCACTGTATAGATCCCCGCCGCCATTGATGGATGGTAGGAAAATGGGAGTCATTACTGCCCTTGGATCAATGGTGCGTCGGGAAGAATCGGAAAAAGAAAAGGGGGTAAAGTGTAACCTCGTGCAGCCTTGGCCCTGTCATCGTTGACGCACCTGAAAACAGCTGGAGGGCACTGCCAACCTGTCTTCTGTGGCTTCGGCTTGGAAGACAAAAATAAAACCGGTGTGATGGTATTGTCCCCCCCAGCCGAGAGCGCCTACAAGCAGCGCGGGGGTCGTACAGTGTGTGTTGTGCGCTCCCGTCGCGCAGTGTGTGTTGTGCACTCCCGGTTTCACCACCGAGACGGAGGGAAGACGGTGTCACTTGTTCCTTCTCCTGGTAACGTTAGAAGACAGGCCCCAGATGGCGTGCGTCTTCCTGCTAGCGTCGTGTTCATATTTGAAACACAGGCACTGGAGTCTCCGCTTTACGCGCTGCTTTGGCCGATAGATACAACAACTTATTCCCACCGTGTGTTTTTAATAGACAAAAATAATCGCATCCACTCAGACGCTCTTGGCAGAACGCGGTGTCACTCATGTTCACATCAATGTGGCGCGGCGCGGGGAGATAAAGACACCAGCAAGCTCGCGCAACAGGCCAAGCGCCGACACGTTGGCAGAGCTTTAAAAAGTGTTCTCCGTGGACCGCCTGGCTCTCCCGTGTGGAGGAACGTATCGTGACAGCTTATCCTACCGCACCACAGCTCGTGGCCCATTTACTTCCTTGTGAGCAAGTGACTATTTTGATAACAATAAGTCTAATAAAATGTGTGCGCCTGTATAAGTGGATGCATGTGCACGTGCGTACATGTGTGCGTATGTGCGTTTGTGTGTGTGTGTGTGTGTGTGACAGAGAGAGAGAGTGTAAGCGTATGCGAATGCACCAGTGGGGGCTAGAGGTAGGAGGGTAATTATCTATCCCAGGCTGCAGCAGGGTGAAGACACAGAATCCTCTGAGGATCTCTAACCACTGCAGTGCCTATTACTGTGTGTGTGTGTGTGTGTGTGTGTGTGTGTGTGTGTGTGTGTGTGTGTGTGTGTGTGTGTGTGTGTGTGTGTGTGTGTGTGTGTGTGTGTGTGTGTGTGTGTCTGTCTGTTTGAGAATAATTGTTCACACATTTAATACGTTATAACAGACACTTGCGACTGTGTTTGTACGCTTGTAAAACTTAGCATCGACTCTCTTGGAATTATGTCCAATTAATACTTCTTTCCTCCCTCTCTCTCTCTCTCTCTCTCTCTCTCTCTCTCTCTCTCTCTCTCTCTCTCTCTCTCTCTCTCTCTCTCTCTCTCTCTCTCTCTCTCTCTCTCTCTCTCTCTGTCTCTCTCTCTCTCCCTCTCCTACACAACCCTGGGGCAACACATTAAACCAGGATGTATGCATTACCTTGTGACAGTCTCTGCAACTGCTTAACCCCTGGGCCTAGACACTATGTTCCATAAATGAGCTTTGGCTTAGGTGAGAGGTGCCGGAGGGGGAGCGTTATGAGCGTGACACCGGAAGGAAGGAGAAGTGGGCCACATTCCTTACGGCTGATTGATTAGCAGCAACATCCTTTGCATTAAGTTGCATTAGGAGGATGGGGGCAGGTGGAACATTACTATCCCCCTGCTTTTATTCAAACTTGGAAGAATCGAATCAGTAACCGGCGATTGAAACTTTTTTCGCCCCCAATGGCCCCCAAAAATCGCCCCCAATGGGCGACGGAAACACACTTTGCAAAACAGCTGTGACGTAGCGAACATTGAACGCACGGGACTAACAACGTCTTTCCGATTCCTGCGTAAAGACCGGCCATAGCAACCCTGCGAAATCAACCTGTAGCGTCAATATATATTTTTAAGCGCTGGTATATCCTTCAAATATATCCTTTAAATACGTCCATTGAACAGATGGCAACGTGAATAATAGATACATGTGGACCGATGAAGAGATAAAACTTTTCCTTGCCCTCATCGAAGAAAAAAACATTACAGCTATTTCAGATAGAAAACAACAACACAATTCCACTATGTATCAGGATATATATATGTATATATATCAGGAGAGCATTTTATCAAAAGGATACGACAAGCCCTGGAATGTGTTGAGGAGTAGTGGTGCGTTCCAGAGCCCATCCAAAGCAATGGGATGTGGGACTTATCCTACCTGAACTGTACTAGCTCCTACTTGGTGAAGTGGGGGTAGGTCGATCACCCCCCAGTTCGATAGTAGGAGGTTCCCCTTCGACGGTGGGATGATCCACTTCGACAGGCATTCCAGTGCACTTTTCTTAGTTGGAGGTGGGATAAGGCCCACGTCCCACGGGTTTGGATGGGCTCTGGAACGCACCATAAGTAGTTGAGAAGTAAGTGGAAGGCTCCAGTTTAACTTTCTAAAGATTCGCTTCACCTTTAGATGGAAACGTGACTACTGACCCTTCAACTGTAATTGTGTGTCGGATAGTTGTTTGTGCCGCGGAACAATCAACTCTTTGTGGAGCAATTAAAGTGTGATTTTATCGGTTTTTGTTACCCTATTTTTGGTATTGTCCTCAGACAGTAGAATGGCCACCTTGTGGCCTGCCCTGTGGGTTCTTCTTAACTATAATTCTTCTTGCTCTCATTAAGACACGCCGTGGGCTCTAACTGAAGAATATATATATATATATATATTTTTTAATAAACTTCCCTTTTTATTCATCAGAGACTCCTGAATCTAATTCTTAGAGGTGAATAAAATCCATATTTCAGTTCTATTTTTGGGCTGCACAGGGTTAACACCGCAAAGAGTAATGCGGTGCTTAGGCCCAGGACGCCTCCATGCAAAGATATGGCAGAAAGCCCCCCCACATCCTCTCCACAGTGCCCACCCCCCCCCCCCCTCTCCATCGCCGTATTATTAATTGATAAGAGGAAAGAGTGCAGAGGGGACTCTGCTCGCTTAATGCGCCTTTCTCATGTGATTAGACGGAAACTTTAATGATTCCCATGGAGAGGGAGGAGAGCTTGGGGTCAGCCCGGGTGTCAGATGCCCGCTGGTCAGTGCGGCTGCAGGCACAGCGTTCGTCCTCACCCCTGACTGCGACTCCCACTAGCAGCCAGCGCTTCCGGCGCGCGGTTATGTAAAACGCGCGCGGCTGGCGAGAGGAGGCGACAGTAGCGGGGAGTTTATGCTGCGGATTCAGCAGGCAGGGAATCTCTGCATAATTGTTCTGTCGGCGATTTGACAATCACAAATGTCCATGTGTTATATTGTTGTTTCTTTCCTGTGTCTATGGTGATTGTTTGGAAAGAATATACAAAGAACAGCAGTGCCCATATGCAGTGCTTCTGGGTTTCCTTGGCGATGCAGTCCAACATGCTAGACAATGGACAGTATTTTTTCATTCGTTTTTTTTCAAAAGAGAAAAGAAAAAATGACATTTTGTCTTGTTGGAAGGAGCTGTGGAAATCCTTTTCATTTCTCTCGGAGACAGGCGGTCGTGTGTGGAATAGAGACAGGCGGTTCAAGTTATTCAATATTCAACACAAAGAAATAGTCACAACACAGTCACGCAGAGCCTGGGCCACGCAGAGTCTGGAGGCCCGGGTTGAGTCGAGGCCCTGCGAGGGAGTGAGACACTGCAGCATGAGACCCCCCCCCCCCCCCCCCCCCCCCCCCCCCCCCCCGCATCAGGGGAGCACACCCAGACAAACAGACCTGACCGGGAAACAGAGAACAAACACACAGAAACAATGAGCTAACATACCACCAAATGAGCCGAGAAGATCAGAACTCCCCCCAATGATTCGTAATTCACCCCCTTTCGTCTTTTGAGTGTGTTGATCGGGAACCCTGATTTCCCTCTGTGCTGCCGTCCCTCCTTCTGTCATCACAGAGACTCTGGGCGTACGTCACTTGTTCTTACGAACAGTCAGCTAAATGGAGGCTACAGGACAGAGCTGTTTGAAGAGCCCTGGAAGAGGTGTGCATTCCTCCTCTGTCTGTACCGTCCAGGTGTGCACCAGTTTAAATCAAGAGACACACAACACACACACACACACACACACACACACACACACACACACACACACACACACACACACACACACACACACACACACACACACACACACACACACACAAATACATAGACACAACTACACACACACAAACAGGAAGCCAGGTGGACAGTGAATGCAAGTGAATGCACTTACACACAAACACACACACACACACACACACAAGTGAATGCACTTACAAACACACATACAAACACGCACACACACAGACACATACACACACACATACACAAAAAACCAGATGCCAGGCAGACAGACAGGAACAGACAGATAACGATGTACCCAGATGCACGGAGGCACAGAGACACACAAATACACACACACACACACACACACACACACACACACACACACACACACACACACACACACACACACACACATGCATACGGTAGCATATACCTGCAGTGAAGCACACATGTTCATGCATTCATGTGCATACGCATGCACACGAATGCACACTTACACGTACACTTATAGAGTCACATACACCAACACCCCCCATACACATAGACACACACACACACACACACACACACACAGACACACACACACACACACACACACACACACACACACACACACACAGACACACACACACACACACAGACACACACACACACACACACACACACACACACACACACACACACACACACACACACACTCACACTCACACACCCCTAGGGAGAGATCACAGCGTAACTATATGATATGCACTATTTTCAACACATTTTAAAATTCATGCTGCTGAAATGGCAGGTTAGCTGTGGAGTGTGAAAGTGTGGAGAAGATGATAAAGTCCCAGGCAGCTCCCTGCCACCTCCTCCCCTGAGGTGAACCAGGCAGTGAACAACAGGGGGTCCCGGGAGAGACACGCACACACACTCATACAAAAACACACACACACACACACGCACACACAGGCACACACACAGACACCCACACACATACACACACACACACACACACACACACACACACACACACACACACACACACACACACACACACACACACACACACAAAAACACGCACACAATCACACACACACACACAGACACCCACACACACGTACACACAAACACACACACACACACGCACACATGTGCAGTATATACGTATATATATATATATATATATATATATATATATATATATATATATATATATATATATATATATATATAAGTGAATGTCTTTATGTCTATGCATGTATAGTGTAGCGGTATCGTATTCACTGTGTATGTTGTATAGTGCGTGCCCCCTTTAAGGGAAGGGGGCGTGGCACCCACCTGGTGTTACAACGCAGGTCTTAAGGAACGCACCTCTGGCTGTGCGGGTTCTGTGTTTTGGGAAATAAATCCTTCTCGTGTTTTTCACCGGAAATCAAGTCTCCGTCTCCATTTCATTGCGATCTCCTACATTGGTGACCCTGACAGTTTCCGGACGTTTTACCGGATTACTGTTCTATGCGCTGGAAGAGCGAGGACGCGCAGATCGGAGATTGGGCTATGGAGTTCGATTCGGCGGAAGGTTCCGTGGCTGCTGCTCCGGTGATGGCAGTCTCCCTGAAGCTCCCGGAGTTTTGGGAACGGCAGCCGCGGGTCTGGTTCGCGCAAGCGGAGGCGCAATTCGCGCTGAAGGGGATTACTGCGGATGAAACCAAGTTTTATTATGTAGTCTCCGCGCTTGGTGGCTCGACGGCGGCCAGAGCGATGTATATTCTCGAGGACCCCCCGGCCCGTGGGAAGTATGCATTGCTAAAGGGGTTCCTGATGGAGACGTTCTGTTTGTCGGAGGCTGAACGGGGCGAGCAGCTTCTGGCATTGAATGGCCTCGGGGACTCCAAACCATCGGAGCTCATGGATCACATGCTCAATCTCCTGGGGAGTAATAGGCCTTGTTTTTTGTTTCGGGCTTTATTTATGCAGCAGCTGCCAGTGCGTGTTAGGGCAGCTCTAGCCAACAGCGACACCACGGACTTTCGGGCTCTGGCTAGGGAGGCGGATCGCTTTTTCGCCGCCGGGCGCGAGCGCTGCACGGCCGTATTGGCTCACACCACTGGCGACCTGGAGATGACGGACACCATCGCTGTGGCCGCGGCGACACGACGACAGCCACAGCAGTCTGCAGGCCTGTGCTATTTCCACGCCCTGTATGGACCCAAAGCTAGGAGGTGCCGCCCCCCGTGCAGTTTCGTGGCATCGGGAAATGCACGGGCCGGCACTCGCTAGCTGCCGTGTGTGTCGGCCGTTCTGGGGGTCTGTTATTCATCACAGATACAGGCTCTGGGCGACGGTTCCTGTGTGACACGGGGGCCCAGGTGAGCGTTCTGCCCGCGTCACGCATTGACAGAATAGGGGGCGGCCACGGCCCCGCCCTGGAGGCCGCCAACGGCAGCCCCATCCGCACCTTTGGGACTAGGACTGTTAATTTATGTTTCGGGGGTCAGCGTTTCGGCTGGGATTTTGTCACCGCGGAGGTCTCCACACCCCTCCTCGGCGCCGATTTCCTCTGCGCCAATGGCCTTTTGGTGGATGTGATGAACCGGCGCTTGATAAGTGCTGAGACTTTTAGCTCCCTGGCATGTGAGCTCAGTGGCTCGGGCACGACGAAGCTGTCGGGCGCACTCTCACCCTCCGATGTGTTTTCCCCCCTCCTCGCGGAATTCCCGGAGCTTACGGAGCCCACGTTCTCAGCTGCCGCCACCAAGCACGGAGTGGAGCATCACATCGCGACCACTGGCCCGCCGGTCTACGCCAGGGCCCGGCGCCTCGACTCTGCTAAGCTCGCCGTTGCTAGGTCTGAGTTTGACACCCTGGAGCGTCTTGGAATTGTCCGGCGATCGGACAGCCCCTGGGCTTCCCCGCTCCACATCGTCTCGAAGCCTGGCGGTGGGTGGCGTCCATGTGGGGATTACCGCCGGCTCAATGACATTACGGTGCCCGACCGCTATCCGATTCCCCACATCCAGGACTTTTCTGCCCGCCTGGCCGGTGCGGTAGTGTTCTCCAAGGTGGACCTCGTTCGGGGCTATCACCAGGTGCCCGTCCAGCCGCAGGACGTCCCGAAGACGGCGGTGATCACTCCGTTTGGACTATTTGAGTTTTTACGGATGCCGTTCGGCCTGAAGAACGCAGCCCAGGCCTTTCAGCGCCTGATGGACACCGTGCTGCGGGACCTGCCATTCCTGTTCGTTTACCTGGATGACATTCTGATCGCCAGCGCCTCCACGGCCGAGCACATGAAGCATCTGCGAACACTCTTCGAGCGGCTCAGCCAGCATGGCCTGATTGTCAATCCAGCCAAGTGCCAATTCGGCCGGATCGCCATTGACTTCCTGGGCCACCGCATCACCAAGGAGGGAGCTGTTCCCCTGCCCTCGAAGGTGGCTGCAGTGGCGGACTTCCAGCGCCCTCTTACAGTTCGGGCCCTGCAGGAGTTTTTGGGGATGGTGAATTTTTATCACCGTTTTGTTCCCCGTGCGGCCCGGCTCATGCGGCCCCTGTATGAGGCACTCAAGGGTAAGACAACAAAGCATATTATTGACTGGACCGCTGAGAGAGAGGCGGCCTTTGGGGACACTAAACGGGCATTGGCCGAGGCGACTATGCTGGCGCATCCTTTGCCTGCGGCGCTGATTGCCCTGACCACCGACGCTTCGGACTATGCTGTTGGTGCCGTGCACGAGCAGTTGGTGAACGGCGTCTGGCAGCCGCTGGCATTCTTCAGCCGGCAGCTCCGCCCCTGCGAACGGAAATATAGCACCTTCGATCGAGAGCTCCTCGGCCTTTACCTCGCCATTAGGCATTTCCGTTTCCTGTTGGAGGCTCGGCCATTCTCCGTTTTCGTGGACCACAAGCCGTTGACGTTCGCGATGGCGAAGGTTTCGGAGCCGTGGTCTGCCCGTCAGCAGCGACAGCTGGCCTACATCTCCGAGGTTACCACGGACATCCGCCATGTGGCGGGTAAGGACAATCACGTGGCTGATTGCCTCTCCCGGGCCATCGCAGGAGCTGTCCACCTGGGAATCGACTACACCAGCATGGCAGGTGATCAGGCCTCCGACCCGGAGGTCCAGGCTCTGAGGACAGCTGTCACGGGACTCAGGTTGGAGGACATCAAGTACGACAACGTCGGTGCCACGCTCCTGTGTGACGTCTCCACTGGACAGCCAAGGCCGGTCGTGCCCGGCAGTTGGAGGCGTCAGGTTTTCGATGCCGTGCACGGCCTTGCCCATCCTGGGCGGAGGACATCACAGCAGCTGGTGGCCGGGAAGTTTGTCTGGCATGGCCTTAAGAAGGACATTCGGGACTGGGCTCGGGCCTGCGTGGTTTGCCAGCGAGCCAAGGTGCATCGGCATGTGACTGCTCCGCTGGCGCATTTTTCAGTGCCGGAGCGGCGGTTCGACCACGTGCATGTGGACCTGGTGGGGCCCCTGCCGCCCTCTCAAGGGTTCAGCTACCTCCTAACGATGGTGGACAGGACCACCCGTTGGCCGGAGGCTGTCCCGCTGGCATCCACTACGACCTCTGACGTGGCCCGGGCGTTCATAGGCACCTGGGTCGCCCGGTTTGGCCCCCCTTCTGATGTCTCCTCTGACAGGGGACCTCAGTTCACTTCCGAGCTGTGGAATGCGGTCGCCGGGGGCCTGGGTGTGCGGCTCCATCGAACAACCGCTTATCACCCCCAGGCTAATGGGTTGTGTGAGCGGTTTCATCGCTCCTTGAAAGCTGCACTCCGGGCCAGCCTTACGGATGACGGTTGGGTCGATAGGCTCCCCTGGGTCATGTTGGGCCTCCGAACTGCCCCTAAGGAGGACCTGCGGGCTTCGTCGGCCGAGCTGGTTTACGGACAGCCACTACGGGTTCCTGGGGATTTCATCCCCACCGCCACAGCTCCCTGGTCGGCAGCCCAGGAGCGGACCTCGCTCCAGGACAGGGTCCGGGGTTTCACGCCGGTGCCCACCTCGCAGCACGGCCTCCCGAAGGCTTGTGTGCCGCCCAGCCTGCGGACGGCGGGGTATGTGTTCATCCGCCATGATGCCCATCGGGGTCCTTTCCGTCCTCCCTACGACGGTCCGTTTCGCGTCCTGGAGGCCGGTGACAAGGCCTTCTTGGTAGACATCGGGGGCAGGCCTGACTACATTTCGGTCGATCGCCTCAAGCCAGCCCACCTGGATCTGGACCAGCCCGTGGGGTTGGCTCTGCCCCCGCGGCGGGGTCGTCCTCCGGTTTCCAAGCCACACCGCCTCATGACTCCTGCACTGCCTGCTGTGGCCCCCGCACCGGTTCCGCTGAGTCGTTTCGGGCGGGTGCTCAGGGCTCCTTCCCGTTGGCCTTGACTGTTTGGGAGTGTGAATTCTGGGGGGGCGTCTGTAGCGGTATCGTATTCACTGTGTATGTTGTATAGTGCGTGCCCCCTTTAAGGGAAGGGGGCGTGGCACCCACCTGGTGTTACAACGCAGGTCTTAAGGAACGCACCTCTGGCTGTGCGGGTTCTGTGTTTTGGGAAATAAATCCTTCTCGTGTTTTTCACCGGAAATCAAGTCTCCGTCTCCATTTCATTGCGATCTCCTACAATAGTATATATGTTATATATTAATATATACGAGTGCATGCCCGTTCAGAATGAGCCTGTTGGGAACGGGCCGACTGTTCGGCCTCCCGTATTGCTGCTCACGGCTTTTGGGGAACCCCGGGTCCTGATCCATACCATGCGCATGCCACCACACCTGAGGACGATCGGATCAAGGCTTGACGAGAGCATCGAGGGACAGACAGATAGACAGTTGTACATATATACGAAGGATATACTGTACAGGCATAGACACAAGCACACACACACGTCTCTGTGAGTGAGTGAAGACCCTGTTGCTATTGGTGCTCTACATCCGCCGGCTTGTGAGCGAACACGGAGCAATCACAGAACACAGGGTCCCATTGATTGGGTTTTGAGGCAGAGAAACAAGGAATGTGTACGGGTGCGAAATGGGGTAGTGGCTAACGGGGCCCACAAATTGAATCTCAGAGAGAAATTGTATATATTGATGTAAGTGTTGAGATGTAGGGCTAGTGTGGGAATCAATACATGAATTATTTACTTTTGGATTCATCAATATCAATACCTTGTTTTCTCATTAATAATTTCCGGTGCTAAATAAACACTTTTAGTTGTGTGTAACACAGTGTTGCTTAGATAGGGAAAATACATTAAGGCTCAATACCTACACATCATTATAACTCATATTATTTCAGGTAAAATATCAAGGCACATTAAAGATTAAGTTATATTCACTCATTTAATCAGCTGGTTGTATTTCATTGTGAGCCCTACGTTGTTAATTACCTCCACTATTCAGTAATCCTCTGTGTTCTCCCACATACATATTCCGGGGCGGGATACAGATCCTCTACCTCTTCATTTATGCATTGATCTGGACAATCTTTTTTATGGATCGTCATGCGTTCAAATGATGATGGAAAATAGTAATATATATTAAAAGATTGAGATTGGACTTACATATCATATATTTATACAGATATATATATATATATATATATATAGTATATATGGTCTGTACCATACATACAATACAGTTCCAAATTATGATGGAAAATAGTAGTTTATACAGAAAGTTGGATTGATGGACTTTGATATCATATATATATAGAGTATAAATATATATATATATATATATATATATATATATATATATTATATATATATATATATATATACTATATATATGATATCAATATATATGACATCATATATATATATATATATATATATATATATATATATATATATATATATATATATATATATATATATATATATATATGTATATATATATACTATATATATGATATCAAAGTAATTTTCTGAATGGAATGGAACATACTGTATATATACGATACTATATGTATAGTTTATATAGTCTGTACAAACAAGACTACACTGGTGTGGGTCTCTCTCTTACTTGTGGGACTTCTTGCCCTCGGTTCCCCCCGGCCCGGAGCCACAGTCATGGGCCTGGATGATGAAGGTGTACTCCTTCTGCAGCTCACAGTCCACCAGGCCCCGGGCCCTCAGCTGGCCCTCGCCCGACGTGCCGTTCAGCACCACCGCCTCGAACGGGGCCTCCAGCCCATGGATGTTGAAGGCGCAGATCTCCCCTGGAGAGCAAGGAATGGGAACATTTGAGCTTTTTCGTGTATACGTATATATGCCGTTATTACAATGTACCCATGAATATGAAAAACAAATATAAAAGGGAGAAATTTCGGTGTGAGGACTTTAATAAAAGTAGCTGCAATAACGTTAAAGGACTAGGGCAGCTGAAATAGGGAGCTTTAATGGGCTCTTTCCCGCTCTCTCTCTGTCTCTGTCTCTCTCTCTCGCTCCTCAGAGGCCGGCTGATTCCTACACAGAGCATAATGGTTGTGATTTAGCGGCGCTGTCTAGAGCAGACAGAGACAGAAAGAAACACAGTACAGACAGCTGAGTAAGGAGGGAGGCGGAGAAAGGGTATTTAAAGGTCAAGGCCATACCAACACACCCCCACACACACCAACACACACTAATTCACATGAGGACTAGAAATTAGCCACTGAAAGGCGTGTGTGACGTCCCCCCGTCCCTACGCTGCGTCGCTCTCCCGATAATAAATAGAACCAAGCAACACTCCGGCACAAGAACAATGGCGGAGAAAACCTCACTTTGGATGAGTGAGTCATGTGACATCAGACCAGAAGAATGGACCTGACAAGCAGCCCAAATAATCTGTGGTGCAGAAGAGAGGAAGGGACTGCGAATACATCTCGAAGCAGCAGGAAGCTAGGGAAAACAACCCTCCAAAACAAACAAATTTCAGAGAAAAGATTGAGAGACAGTGCGGGTGAAGACGAAGGCTGACAGTCATCAGCAGGTCCGACCAATTGCCGTCCCTTTTAGAGCTGGCGTGGACAGTGAATCCCTGCCTCCCTTTGGCAGACGCAAGGTACATAGTGCTTTCACGATCACGGCGTGTAAAAAAGAAAACACTTAGTGGGCTATGCTCACACACCTGACCCGTGACAGCTAATTGCGCTGATATCACTTAAACTAACAGCAAGGGCTAAATTGGATTCCCAAGGAGCTCTGTGTGCCCATTGCTCCTGGCAAGTTGCGATAAAAGCAACTTTGTATTCCCTTTCGCCTTTCCTTTATCCCTGTCCCTCTCGCGTTCTCTCTCTCTCTCTCTCTCTCTCTCTCTCTCTCTCTCTCTCTCTCTCTCTCTCTCTCTCTATCTCTCAGTCCCTCTCTCTCCCTTTCCCTCTCTCTCTCTCCTTCTCTCTCTCTCTTCTTTCATCCTTTTCTGTCATATTGTCATCTCTCAAAATGCCCCACCTCTAACACTGAACTACCTCTCTCTCTCTCTCTCCATCTCTCTCTCTCTCTCTCTCTCTCTCTCTCTCTCTCTCTCTCTCTCTCTCTCTCTCTCTCTCTCTCTCTCTCTCTCTCTCTCTCTCTCTCTCTCTCTCTCTCTCTCTCCCTGACTCTCTCTCTTTCTGTCTCTGTCTCTGTCTCTCTTTCTCTTTCTCTCTCTGTCTCCCACACACACACACACACACACACACACACACACACACACACACACACACACACACACACACACACACACACACACACACACACACACACACACACACACACACACACACACACAAACATACACACACACTATGCGACTCCCTGCCCGCCTCTAGCACGAGAGCCTTGAAATGACGATTTGTCCGTGGAAGTGCTAAAAAAGAGAAAAAAAAAGAGCGAAAGAGCGAGGAAGACCGATGAGAAGAGTGATGGCAAGAGAGGGAGGGAGAGAGAGAAGCAGAGAGAGAGAGGGGATAGAGAGAGGGAGAGAGAAAAAGGGGGAAGGCGAGAGAGAAAGAAATAGCTATACGTCTGTGCTCTTTAAAGACACTGTGTGTTGTCCGAACAAAGAATTATCCAAGTTCAATACTCTCCCACATAACAGCCAAGAGTGAAAGAGAGAGAGAGAGAGAGAGACAGAGAGACAGAGAGAGGGAGAGAGAAAGAAAGAGAGAGAGAGCCAGAGAGAGAGAGCGAGAGAGAGAGAAATCAAGAAGACGTAAACCGCCATTAGGCCGACGGCTTGTGACAGGAGTGAACGATAAGGCTCAACAGCGGTCGTGCAAGCCTCCATCCTGATGCAGCGTGTACAGGAAACACTCCGTGATGAAGTCCATTCTGGTCAAAATACAAATGGAACAGGTCTGATCCTCGGCATCCGCATGACACATGGAGGCCGCTCACAACACCGTTTCTACCTTGAGCGGTTTGGTGGGAGGTTCTGGGTGAGTGGTGGTGGTAGAGAGAAGAGAGGGCTAAGTGCTAACTATGAATGCTGATGGTGGCAGCATTAAAGTTGAGCAGAAACAAAATAAGGAGTAAAGGTCAATGTAGGTTTGTGTGTCCATCTTTTGCTACGTTACAATGCCCGAACAGTGTATATCGTCAAATTAAGTCTTTCCCCGTTTAGGCGAAGCCGAGACGTACTTACACACAGCGGAGGTTATAACGGCTCTCAAATATACACATGATATATATACAAGATATGATATACATATCATGTCTTGTTTGGGTACTTTCTCAAAGGTAATGCTTATCCTGCTCTTGGTATTTATAGATATATAATGCTGAAATCACGCTGGAGTGAACGGTTTCTGTTCTACTTCAAGCATCAGGCGCTGCAGATTCACAGTGGAGGGGATAAACGTCTAGGGGGCTGGCAGGAGTTGCCATGAAGGCTTATGTTGCTGCGGCGGTGAGGGGGGGGGGGGGGGGGGGGGGGGGGGGGGGGGGGGGGGTTGGCGCAGCACGGCGTGGGGTGCAATGTGGCACCAGCTGATGGAAGTGCTTATTACCATGGAGCGCCAAGCTTCGTCCCTGGCACGGCCCCCCGCCTCGGTGGGCCGGGAAGACTCATGCAGGGGCCAACAGGCCCCAAGAAAATGAGAAGTCAAATCCCGGTCTATCGAAGCTCACAACGCGGGAGACAACAATCACACACACACACACACGCACACACACACACACACACACACACACACACACACACACACAGACGCACACGCACACGCACACACACACACACACACACACACACACAAACACACACACGCACACACAACACAAGCACACACAGACATACAAACACAGACACACACACACACACACTCAAACACACACACGCACACACAGACACACTGATCGGCAGAGCAGCTTGTCGAACATGCAAGCGTCGATATGGAGGTCCGTGGACGTAGCGTTGGAGGGCGGGGGGATGATGTGCCGGAGGGGAGGCCGGCAGAGCGTGGGAGAGGAGAGGTGAGGAAGAGGAGGAGGAGGAGGAAGAGGAGGAGGAAGATGGCCAGGGAGATGAAAAGGAGGGGAGAGTGAAGGGATCACATGAGTACCGCCCCAGGCCGGCCAGCGCTGAGCTCTCTTGTGGGACCAGAGGGTATGCATGCAACACACAAACATGCACACACGCTCACTCACACACGCACTCACACACACACCACACCAACCACGTACACCCCTCGAACCATGGCTCTGCCAGTTGGGCAGTTCTAATCAGTGCTGACAGGTCTTTCATCCTACTACTGCTGGAACAGATAGCGCAGAGTGTGGATATCGCCTTGTTTTCTACTCATTTCCTTCCAGACTCCGAGTCCTCTGCCAGGGGATGGGATACTAGTAGCGATGCTTAACGTTATTTTGTCTTTATAAACCCTGGCATGGGCCACAGAATTCCTAAGTGCTTGTGTGCTGGTCTCCCCGCACTGTGTGGATTTATGTAGTGGTGCTGATTTCAGACACCATGCCAATTTAGATTTGGCTTGAAATTTGCTCTTGTATCACTCACCCACAAATTCAGACCACCCCCCACTTTTGTTTTGATCACCCACTTGCACGAGTACGTGCTGAGGAAGTCACTCATAGACAATCCACACATATGCTCTGTGTGCACACACATACACAAGCACACACACCCCTCGCTAAGGCGGGCACACACAGACAGACACACCGCAGCACACCGCAGCACACACACACACACACACACACACACACACACACACACACACACACACACACACACACACACACACACACACACACACACACACACACACACACACACACACACACAGTGCGGCCCTCTCAGCTGCAGTGCAGAGATAGTATGTCAGACGGCTAACTCAACAGTGAGCTGAAATTGAAAATGTTGTAATTATGCTCTTCATGAAATTAGCCAGCCGAGAAAAAAAAGACAATCGAGAAGCCGTCCGTAGCAAAGATAAGGATTACTACTAATCAAGCGTGTGTGTGTCCGGACAGTAGTGTGCCAAACCATTGTGTGCGTCTGTGTGTGTGAGAGCGAGAGAGAGCCAGAGCAATAGCAGGAGCGAGAGACATATTATTGAAATTGAAGGGGCTAGAAGGGGGGTGTACTTTTAATTAAAAACACACTGCCTCAACAGCGTGAAAGGGGGGCTCAGACATGATTTGCTCGACCTCTGGGTTGCTCATCAAGCTCCCTCCCTACCTCCCCCCCCCCCCCCTCCTCTCCCGTTTTCTCACCCTTAATTACATTAAAAGCTCCTCTCACAGAGTTAATGACAGCCCAGTGTCACTCTGACTGAGTCAATACCCCCACCGCTTCTCTGCGTCCGCCACTCTCTCTGTGGGCAAAATATGTGTCCGTGTGTGTCTGTGTCTGTCTGTGTGGGTTTGGGTGTGTGGGGGTGGGTGTGGATGTGTGTGTGTGTGCGTGTGGGGAATGTGTGTGTGTTTGGGGAGTG
The DNA here is from genome assembly GCF_902167405.1 of Gadus morhua. Lineage (NCBI taxonomy): Eukaryota > Metazoa > Chordata > Actinopteri > Gadiformes > Gadidae > Gadus > Gadus morhua. The sequence goes on from NC_044063.1 coordinate 25,848,691, forward strand.
TGTGTGTTTGTGTGGGCGTGTGCGTGTGTGTGTGTGTGTGTGTGTGTGTGTGTGTGTGTGTGTGTGTGTGTGTGTGTGTGTGTGTGTGTGTGTGTGTGTGTGTGTGTGTGTGTTTGCGTGTGTTATGAACAATATTGGATGTGCCTTTCGCTCTGTTGGTTGAAGATGTATTTCACGCACGTCGGGAAAGGTGTTGGTTCATTTCTAGGGAAGCAGACAGTGATGGGTGTCATATTTTCAGGGGGAACGCGGCAGCGCTTACAAAAACACAACAAAAGAGAAATGCTGCTTCTCGATTGACCGACGTTATATTCCAATTGATTTTGGTGGAGTGCTCTGAAAGACAACCGGACGTGAATGATTGAGTGACCTGATACAGCGATAAAGACAGGGCTCTGCTTCTCTTCATCAACTGGTCGGGAATCTTTACAGAGCAGAGAGGTCATCAAAGGTCATTATGCGTTCACGTCAGGATCGGAGTCCATCTCTCTGTGTGGTAAACAGAATGTCCTAGCTACAATGACAAGAATATTTTTTGACATTTCCACAGGGTTTTGTGCCATGATAAAACACAGAAGTATCCCGGTATTATTCTAAAACTAAACAAATACTGAAAACGTCCAACAAAAGAAGAAAAAATGTCAATGCTTCCACACTTTGTTATCTTGGATACTAAACACCCAATCTCTGACAGTCGATACATTTCCAAGATTTTTTTTTACAGATTGTTTTTGAGCAACATTTCTAATACTCTACATCAGGCCTGTCGCCATGCCAACACCACAGCAAGGCACTGCTTCAAACTGCCTATATCCGCCTAGCACCTGGGATGGCGCCGATGCCAGCGACCTCGCAGAGTCTCAGCCAACACATGATCAGGGCGTCGGTGCCGCGACTGCAACTTTGCAACCGTTTCGCTCCAATCGTTTTAAGGAGAAAGGATAGCTTACCGCGGGTTGTCAGGAAAGTTTCGGCGCATAGTGGTAATCCAGCATCAACACTCATCACAACCGATATAATCAATATGGAGAAAACTATCTTTGATCGAACAAGAGCCCGGGAATGTGTCATTTGAAGTCAATACGAGGTCGCTGACCTTGAGGGAAACCTTAATATACAGGGAACTTTCTAGTTTATTTGCCATTAGTTACCTTCACAGACCATGCCTCCGTGAAGTGTGCCCTGTTTTTCAAATGATCAAACTATTTCCTTTTCAATTTGATGTTTTACAAACCAATGTGACCATGGATTGCCACTCACACCTTGAAATGGGAAAGGGTGTGCCGCAATGTAGCCTACTACTGATGTTACCGAATTCCCAATTCTCTGCCTTCAATTTGATATGCCTTTCGCAATTGTCCCATCCCTCCAAGCTGATCTTTGCAACATTCAATTCTGACTGTATGTATGATAATAAAAGTAATAGATATCTGAAAGGAACCACTTGCTTCTGTGGTGTTGGCCAGAATTTGATGCATGTATATACATATATATCCATTGCCATTACTGACAAAAATGAGATTCTATGTCTGATGTATGCCAAGTGCCTCACAGGAAAGCCTTGACCAAGCATTGATCGGCAGCCGGCGAATATCGCTAGTCAAATAACTCACCTCCACACACAAAGAGAAAAAGATGTTAAGGCAAGGAAAAGAGAATGAAAGAAAGAAAAATTGAAAAACCAACGACTGAAAGGCCACGAAAGAAAAGGGCCGGGCTATGATCTATAAATGCAAACAGAAACACCACACTAAAGCAATCACATTAAACACAGCCAGAAATCAATAGTTTCTATTTTTCCTCCTCTGTCCGCCAACGAGGCTCCTGGCCCGGGCTCACGGGGGGGTGGGGGTGGAGTGGGGGAAGCATGTGTCCTTGTCTGAGCAAGGCCAGTTAGAGTTCAATGTGTTCAAATATCCGTGTCCAGGGTTTATGATCCCCGTTGAGCGCTGAGCCCCTCCAGGACCTGCTCTTTATTCACTTGATGAGCCTCCACCAAACACACACACACACACACACACACACACACACACATACCCACACACTCCCACACGCTCGCCTGCACAGCCCCTCATTCAGCCACGGCTACGCTCTATTATATGTAAGGTCAACAAAGCAGAACATTAAAATATTGGATTCTCCCCTCCCCCCTCCCGGGTAAGAATGGGGGGGGGGGGGGCTCACACTGGCCTGCACCGCGAGCATGAAGGATGATGGGGGATGGGGGATGACGGGGCTGGAGCAAACCACCAGCACCGCAGGGAGGCAGCAGAATGAGGCACGATCAGTGGAAGCCATAGAGGAGGGTGTTTGGGTTGAATTAGCGCGGGGTAATAGGGTGTGACCTGCAGTGAAAGCACGCTCGCGCGGCCCGGACGCGCAAACAAAACACTGAGCATCTGGGATACGTATGATGTATCACAGGTATGAATGTGTACGTGGACTGTATGCATGCACGGCTGTTTCCTATATTCAAAAGATATTCCAAAATATAGATATTAATAATCAAAATTAAAAAAATTAAATGTACATTTATATTATTAATGATTATAAATATGATGATAATACTTCATTTAAACAGCAATTTTTTATTACAATGTTACAAATATCCTATCTAATTATTATTTTATTGTTGGTATTGTTTTAATTATTTGGGTTGTGAAAGAAACAACACAGAACATTTGGGCGCTGAGGCGGCAGTGCAGGGTGCAGCTGGTACAGTGGGCGTCAAGATGAACGGCATCGGAGAAAGAAAACCACGGCCTCGGGTGACAGTTGTTCTGTGGCTTTTGGCAGTGTTTACCTTTAGGGAGAGTGTGTATGTGTCTGTGTGTGCGTGCGAGTGTGTGTATGTTTTTGTGGGTGATCGTGTGCATGTCAGTTTGGGTGTGTGCGTGCATAATATGCGTGTGTGTGTGAGCATGTGTGTATGTGTATGTGTATGGGGTGTGTGTGGGGGGGGGGGGGGGCGTGGGTCAGTGGCAAGGAATGGAAACACAGGAGAGAAAGAGATAAGTATGAGCGAAGGGGGCAGGGTAGAAACACTGCGACAACAAGAGAACGTCAGAAAATAGCTGCAGTGAATACATTTGTCCCAGTGTAGGCTGGGCGGAGCTCCCTCGAGAGAACCCCCAAAGAATACACCTTCCTCCAGCCACAGCAGCCTGTGTGAATACGGCTAGGGCACCAAAATATCCACACCATTGTACAGGAGGGGGAATCCATCATGCGGTTGGCACAAACATATGATAATAGACACTCTTCCATTGTGCAGCCGTGGAGCTTGTTGCATCACACGTCCTCCACCCGCAGCACCTCATTCATGAGGCCGTCTGTCAGCCTCCGCACTATGACGCTCAACAGAGGAGGTGCGATACATGTGGCCTCATGCATGACGTTAACGTGTGCTGGCGTTGGCCCCGGGCCCACCCCATAGGACCATCTATGGAGTTTTCTGATGATGAGTCACAGCGGATTTCCACACCATTGCTGTGACGGAAAGCAGGGCAAAGAATTAGATAGAGTAGTCGATGGAGTGCCTTATATAAATCCCTGGACTTGGAGGCAAAGTGTTCCCAAAACTTCTCTTCGGAGAGCAACTGGGCTTATTGGGGACAGGTTTGGAATTTTGCACCGGGCAGAGTCGTGAAAAAAGACCACTACTTCTTAAACTCTATTCACTAAAGTGTTTCAGCACCGCTGCTCGCTGTAACGGTGGAAATTGGGCCAGAGACCTGAGGAAGGGCGGGTTGTGCCATTTATTTGCATGTGTACGTGCGTTGGTGCATATGTCTGTGTGTGTGGGTGTGTGTGTGTATGTGTGTGTGCGTGCGTGCGTGCGTGCGTGCGTGCGTTGGTGTGAGTGCCTGCCTGCCTGAGTGTAAGTTGCTATGGAAAAAAACACATGCTCTGAGGACATCATATGCTCTGCCTATATATGTTTCCCATCACCTTGTCAGTAACCTGTTGGTGTGTGTGTGTGTGTGTGTGTGTGTGTGTGTGTGTGTGTGTGTGTGTGTGTGTGTGTGTGTGTGTGTGTGTGTGTGTGTGTGTGTGTGTGTGTGTGTGTGCCTGTGAGTATGTGTTTGTGTCTTTGTACAAATGTGTGACTGCCAAGGGATGGGGAATGAGAGATGCGGGTTAGGAAAGAGGTGAAACGGGAGGGATGCAACCCTCTACATCACGTAGACTCGTACTGTTTATGAGTTGTGTGTGTGTGTGTGTGTGTGTTCCTACGTGCGTGTTACAGCTACTACAAGATGCTCTATTGTTATGTTGTTATTGCCTTCCTTCCTTGACAACTAAAGCCGACAGAGCAGACTCTCTTCATCTCCTAGTTTCTCAGGCGTCCGTGTAAGTTCCTGCCTGCCATGCTGCATGGTACCAGCATAATGCTTACCATTCTCTTTACATTAGGCCATTCAATGATGTTTCCCTCATTCATTCATAATTCATTATTAAATCATTAATTTGCTTGTAATTGGTTGCATCAGAAGATAGTGTCATGCATTTTTTTCATCCACAATGAATGTAATTGCATATTTTGTTCAATGCACTGTGAAGTATTTTTCCTGTCGTCTCTCTGTTGCTCGACGGAACCAGTGGAGACCTTCACATGGAGTGGAGGAGGAGCCACCTGACAAAGTGTTTGGAGTGCAGAGAGAGAGATGCGGGCATCCACGTGCTACACTCTGCGGCTGTCCGGCAGTCAGGTTGGCCACACACAAGTCCAGACACACACACACACACACACACACACACACACACACACACACACACACACACACACACACACACACACACACACACACACACACACACACACACACACACACACAAACGTAAACATACTAACATATACTCTATACTCTATTACTCAAAGTGTACTACAAGTCTGATTGAAGTTGGCAATTAGAAACCAATAATTTTCAACCAATGTCTGCTCATGTATTTATGTTTATTTTGGCTGAGCAGGCCTCCATATCATTGGATCAGGGGTCACATGATTCAGAATATCCCTTCCAATGCTCCATCCCCCCCCTTGGTACCCATACTGATTACCACGGGAATGGGTACCGCATCCCTTTATCGCTTCACATGTTGGGGTTTATTCCACGCAGGCACACATAAGCATGCACTACCACACAAACACATAAACACACACACACAGATACAAAAATACACAAGCATACGTGCACACACACACACACACACACACACACACACACACACACACACACACACACACACACACACACACACACACACACACACACACACACACACACACACACACACGTCACAAACACACAAACATAGAATTTGCAGAAGAGCATAAACTGGAGAAGCTAAATATTCAGATTATATACATCGTAGGGCTGACTCATGCTCACACCAGGAACAGAACGGCAAGTAATATGAAGAACAGGAACCCCACAATTAGCATGTGTTCATAGCTGGGCTCTATATGGGGCCATACAACTATGCATATGGATTCTGAATATCAGCCTAATCCACGATAGTGTATCCTGCTCTAGTCTAGAGTAGGGTAAATCGGAGAAACTATTTGCACAAGCAACTGCACACAATGAATGCCAATTATTTTATATTATTGAAACCTATTGATGCTGCTTCTTTTCAAAATAATATAATTGCACATTTATTCTAGTAAGAGCAGCGTTTGTCGTTTGAATACGCTCGTTAATTGAGTCCACCTGTTACATCAATTCAACCACAATGAGAACTGACTCTCCATTGTATAGTTTAGATATTGACTGTGCCATCAGAAACTCATGATGCTTATTATCAAAATTGCAGCAAGAGAAAACCTCTTTCATCTCTAATGTAATGTTTGTATTTGTGAGTGTGCTTAGTCGAGCTCTCTAGGTCTATTGTCCATAATGGCTCTGTCGCAAGTCGGTTGTTTGGTTCTCCCATGCAGCCTTTGTAGTGTTATATGTGGCTGCTAGCAGCATAACTTCGGCAGTGAAGTATACAATATATGCAATATTGTATACAATAAAGTATACAATAATGAAGTACAATATTTTAATACGCTATCTTAATATCTTAGGCCGCCCACAAAAAAATGGATGTTATTGAGCCAGCACTGCTTTTCAATAATGTTCAACTCAAATAACATTGAAAACACAATGCAACGATACAGTGCATATCTAAAAATCCTACATCAACTATAAATATACTTAGTTATGTACAATCTACAGGACAATTGGTTTATACAAGCCTTCTAAACAACACTACACGGTTTTGTTTTGGCTGTCAATACAAAAATATGTATCAACCTGAATGCTGCTGGCTTCTTTCTTGGTATAGTACAATAATCACACACCATACGTCTGATCCATCTCTATACTTGTAGGCCTATTGATTAAAACGCTGCAGAAATAGATGGGGGCGACTGGCCCAGGGTGGACCAATCAACACTCTCTTGATGATATGGGTGGACTGTATGCTAAGGCTAACTGGTGCTACTGCTGGAGTTGAACCACTGCAGGTGTTGGGTAAAGAACAAGGCGGATTGTATGTTTCGGGGTTTCATTCTCCATTTGACCCCACAAGTCAACGCACACATACACAAACACACACACACACAGACACCATTAACTGGATGGAATTCAACTGCTCAAAGTTGAAGCAGTTCTGGCCATGAACAAAACATAAGAAGGTACTATAAATATACGTTAAACCTATATCGCTTAGTATTGAACAACGTCGCTAAGTTATAACTAAGTTAACTATCGAACAGTGTCCTTCAGACCTTTCACAAATGAATCACAACTAACATAAAGGGCCCTCTTTTTGTTAACACAATAGACTTGAATAGATTTGGTTGCTACGTCGCACTTGCTGACCAGACCCCGTATAAGCGGTTTAGGTGAGGATGAGGATGAGGCGAGGATGAGGCGAGGATGAGGCTACACATTCGAAGCCGGTTGGGCAGGTACCATCCATGGAACAAGAGATGTATCACACAAGACCTCGACATGGTCCTACACAACAGCAGACACTGCCGCGTTCAACAGCTTTGACAGAAACAACTAGAACTCTGCATTGCGATGTCCGAGTAAACTGCGGCAACAATGCAAATTCATCTCTACTAATGTATTGGGTGTTTGAGGTACCCATGTCAGCTCACTCATGTGGAGAACACTCCTTGTACTCATTTCAAAATTGAGTGTGTGGTTTGCGTGCGCACTGTACAGAACATTTACCGAATTAAAAATGTAACCTGTGACGTAAGGTTTTTCATTGACATTCACTTTCTTTTTACTTGCGAATGTGAGTTTAAAACCCTGAATAAATAAAGATGGAAAATTAGAACGTTGCACATTTTCCTTTTAAATCAAGCAGCAAGAAAGTTGTACCATGACAAGTCTGAGTTTATTCACCTTGCTTGACATCACATAGTCCTGTGATGCGACGATTTGCGCACGTGCACATCGTGATTAAAATGCTTAGACAATCTATATCGTGCAGCTCTAGTATAAACCAAATGTCAAACACAATAACTCAAAAAACTGACATAATGTCTTAAATATTAACTTTGTTAACCATGCACGCCCCAAGAATATTATTACCAGTCCAGCAACGAGGTGAAAAACACTTCGTCCGACTTACTCCTTTTCCTGCTGTATCAGGAGCAAACCATTATGTGAATTTGCGGGGGTGGGCCGAAGGTCCAATTACCCGGGAACCTTTTTCACATATCTGGCCCCACTCACGTTGTGATGTGTGCCTTGGCTCGGGATGACTGGTGCTGACTACCAAACAGACCCAATCACAGGCTAAATAACGCTGCCATTTACTGCACTGTGCACTTAGCGCCATTATAAAGGCTAGTTTCAGCAAAATAAAGCCAATTACGAGCGTGTCACTTCGCAGGGTAATAAGGTGTTTGAAATGCCACCCATGGTTTCCCATGGAGCGACAGCAAAAGGAGACTGCTACGCTGAGTCCTATATAGCTTTGTTGCCATATTAGCACAAT
>NC_044063.1:25861697-25899197 GCF_902167405.1 Gadus morhua
TCGTTAGACACACAAACAGACAACTACAATTCCGACAACCACAGAGGCAACAGCAACAACATCCAACAACAACAGAAACCCCACCCTAATCCCCATACACACAGACTATATCCCCAAAGTGCTCCACATAGTATGAGGTAAGCTGCGTTATTCTCCCAGACAGAGGAGTAGCAGTGCATCTTCCTATCTACCACTAGTTCTTCTGATGGATAACCGGTTATAACACTTGACAGCCCAGCCCCCCCACCAGCCTGTCTACCTCATTTGTGTCGCCACCGATGACAAAATAAACCAATAGACGCCCGCTAAATTAATTAATCAACGGATTGGTTAATTAAACACATTCAATAATGAACAAAATGAATGAATGAAACAAGGCGCACGACTAGAGAGCTGAACATGTGTACAACTTTCATTCTGTTCGCTTCACAGCATGCCCGGCCTCGAGTGAACCTGACAGCAAATCACTATCTTCGACAAATATTTTCCAAAAGTCTCCAAAACGTAATAATTGCCGTGGACAAATTCTGTTTTAGATCACAATGCAACAAATTAAAGCTCAAAGATCGGAAGATTAAATCATTTTTTCTGGGCTTATCCCGACTAGGAAAACCTCAACAACAGTCAACAATATCCAGAAAGGATTGGATGATCCTGCTGTCGTTTCCCCGCTCCCTCACCAGGCAATCAATGCGTCTGCAATTAGTAGCTCTCTAATTGGAAACCATTGTTCTGAGTGTGCGCTGAGGAAGTCCATTCATCAATATGGAATTAACCAGCAGCCACTTAGGATGCAGTTGCGACCATTGAGTCCATTAGTATTGGAATCAATTAATTTGTGTCGCCCGCTGCAATCATGCCTGGAGGATGCACATGGGATTTCATGAGTATGTGAGTGTGTTTTGTGTTTGTAGGTGTGTGTGTGTGTGTGTGTGTGTGTGTGTGTGTGTGTGTGTGTGTGTGTGTGTGTGTGTGTGTGTGTGTGTGTGTGTGTGTGTGTGTGTGTGTGTGTGTGTGTGTGTGTGTGTGTGTGTGTGTGTGTGTGTACACAAGAGCCATTCATCAGCCGCTTCGTGGTTCATGCATCGAGTGGAAAACAGAGCGGTAGAGGGGGAGTGAGATTAGGAGGGGGTGATAAGAGCTATCAAATAAAGACTGAAACAAAGAAACAGTCGTAGCAAACTAATACCTGTGGAATAACCGGTGATTTCTTACCGCCACTAGAAAACACAATGCGTGAAGATATAACTTTTAATAAAGAAGATATGCTACATGTCCATTTTCGCTTGTTGGAGGAAGTCACAACAACCATTATACTTTGAACATAACCACTCGATCCATCTGCAATAACCATGACAGATCTCGAACCACTTAAACTCCAAAAGAATGAAGAAAAATAAAATAAAGTGTACTAGATGTGAGGAATAAATGTCACTCATCCCCAATGACGGTGTGAAAATGAAAATCATTTAGCGCGTCCTCCTCAGCCACATCGGTGAGATCCAACAGGTCATAAAGCATCCTCATCTGCCACTGCTACACTTGAAAACCTCAAGAGAGCTGTCACACTGGTGGATGTATCATTATAAACGACGAGCGATCTGTCAGATTTCTACAGCTCTGCCGTGTTCTCTGACACACCGATAAAACTCTCCTCTTGTCTTCACAAGGTTTCCCCCTGTCTCGATGTAGTTCACATAGACACTTGCAATCTGGAATCCTGCCCCTGCCTCTCCTTCTCCCTCTCTCTTTCACCCTCTCCCTCTCTCCTTACCTCTACATCTCTCTCCCTCTCTCTCCCTCCCTCTCCCCCCTCTCTCTCCCTCCCTCTCACTCCCCGTCTCCTTACCTCGCCCTCTTCCTCTCCCTCTCTCTGTCCCCTTACCTCTCCCTCTCTCCCTCTTTCTCTCTCTCTCTCTCCCTCCCTCCCCCTCTTCCCCTCACTCTCTCCGTCTCCCTCTCTCTCTCTCTCTCCCTCTCCCTCTCCCTCTCTCTCTCTCTCCCTCTCTCTGTCCACCTACTTCTCCCTCTCTCCGTCTTTCTCTCTCTCTCTCTCCCTCTCTCTCGCTCCCCGTCTCCTTACCTCTCCCTCTTCCTCTCCCTCTCTCTGTCCCCTTACCCCTCCCTCTCTCTCCCTTTCCCTCCTTCCCCCTCTTCCCCTCTCTCTCTCTCTCTCTCCCTCTCTCTGTCCACCTACTTCTCCCTCTCTCCGTCTTTCTCTCTCTCTCTCTCCCTCTCTCTCGCTCCCCGTCTCCTTACCTCTCCCTCTTCCTCTCCCTCTCTCTGTCCCCTTACCCCTCCCTCTCTCTCCCTCTCCCTCCCATCCCCTCTTCCCCTCTCTCTCTCCCTCTCCCTCCCTCTTCCCCTCTCTTTCTCCCTCTCCCTCTCCCTCTCCCTCTCCCTCTCTCTCCCTCTCTCCCTCTCCCCCTCGCTCTCTCCTTCTCATAGAACGTGGGCGCCCGGGAGGTAAGAGAAATGTGTTTGCCCAGTAACTGTGCCGGTATTTCTGAAATCATGAATGTCATCCTTATTGGCGAACACATTCAAATTATAGAGAGTACCCGCGGACACATCGCAGATGGGGACAGAAGCTAATTCCAGTGCAGTGCAATCAACCTGCCCAAGCTAAATACATACACAAGCAGTTCACGAAAAGGAAGCATCCATCGCCAGGCAGCGGTGCGTAAAGGCAATACTGAGAACACCTGTACTGGCACAAACCAAAGCTCATTTCGGTTTAAGGGTTTATCCACCAGCCCTATCATGCTTAATATGCAGTGTATTTCTGCATTGTTGCATTACCAGCTTGATTTATGCTCACCATTTCCCTTCAAGTTAACATGTTTCTGGCGGTGGGTCTTTCACAGCCGTTAAACTGTTGAGGCGTACAGTGTGTGTTTGCTAGTGCTGTTCCCTCAGATGGGGACATTAAAAGGAGCCTGGGTTGGGACCGAACCCCTTGAGGTAAGACAGAGAGAGAGAGGGAGAGAGAGAGAGAGAGAGAGAGAGAGAGAGAGAGAGAGAGAGAGAGAGAGAGAGAGAGAGAGAGAGAGAGAGAGAGAGAGAGAGAGAGAGAGGGAGAGAGAGAGAGAGAGAGAGAGAGAGAGGGGGCTTGGAGGGAAGGAGGCTCAAATCAAGTAACACAAATCTGGGAATTCTACCTTGATCATAGTGACATGAGTAAAGTCCACTTATAATAAGATGACAGAAATAAGTTGTTCTTAATTCCATATATACCATATATACATATACTGTATATATATATACTGTATATTTGATACATATAAATATTTATACATGTTTAAAGTAATAATTATTAATTATAATTAAATTAAAATCATCTGTACATGATATATTTGCAGTCAATGCTGATAGATAAGGGTTAAAATAAAAGCTAAAACTGATACATTCTATCTCTAAAAGAAATCATGGCCCGTAGCCATCTCTTTATTTACAATAATCGTACTATCATCCCTTCCAAAACCCCTCTCACCCACGCCAGTCAGCCAACCAAGCTATGCTACTTTGCATCACATAGTCCCACAGCCAGTCAGAGTGAACCAAGCACTTTCTTGACCTTATTGACTTTTATCCTGAAAGTCTCACTGGGAGGGCTTGATTCGTACACATTGCACACGCTTCAACTTTGAATAAAAAAATGTATCATCCTATTATTTTCCCCAAGTACTGAACACACATCTGCACACGCAAATACATACACACACAAACACACAAACACAACTGTGCGTGTACAGTGACCCCCTTGATCGACCGCTCCGTCCAAGTTATTCCAATCAGCAGGGGGTCTGAGAGTGGCAGTCGGTGGCCAGCCTCTTAATTGAAAGATTGACAACATAGACAGGATTAAGTAGCTAAAACACCTTGCGGTGCGTGGCGCCACAGCCCAGCAAGTGACACAACCACTACGCCCAGAGTCGCCCTGAAATACACCAGCTCCCGACTCTGCCTGTCCCCTATGAAGTGTAGCGTGCCGCGGGGGAACACTGGGACTCTGAGATCCAGGAGCCATTAGCAGCCGTACCCGCCCGCTTCACGACCCGGCCGCACATGCAGAGACACACACGCACGCAAAGCATACACACCCTGTGTAGACGCACCACGTATAGGGAAAGCCAACAGGGTCAAAACGACGCCTCATTATGGACGAGTATTCGTTACAATTGATGTCAAATGCGGGCATTATGAAAACTTAAAATCACAGTTTTAGTGGGAACAAGCTTTTTAACGCATTACATAATGCACGGAGAGCTGTTCAGTTGAAGTTGTTGAAGAAGTTGAAGGAAAGTAGAGTAAAAAAGATGAGGTAAACTCTGTATTTTATATATATTAGAATGAATATAAGTATACAATGAGGCCTAGTTTTTACTCTGTTAGCCTTCCATCCATGCACGTTCAGCACACACAGACACACACGCAGGTGTACACACACACACACTCACACAACATTTTCTGCAATCTGAAGCCAGACACACACACGCGCACAAAAGCAAGCCGCCATTTCGATGTATGAATAATGGAATGCACTTGTTCCGTATTTGTGTTGTCTATATATGTGTGTTATGTAAGCTCAAACTCACTTACTACGGTTTGCTGCTTGATGGTTTGCCTTACTGACACAATGTTAATAGAAATGCAAATGTCAAAGGTTTCCAGGAACGGGGGACATGATTATTTATATCGGCCAGAGCCAGGGCCACGTCAACTCCTTGTGAATGCAGCATGAGTATAATTACAATCCATCTTAAAACTCTAGCGCCATCTCGTATCTAACATTACCTAAAGGCCTATTAGAGATGGCCCTCATTCCAGAATTGCATGCTAACCAAGGATAAAGCAGCTAACAAACTGAAAGCCATATCTTGGCTAATGATACCTAAAAGCTTATAAGTTGGCTTTCAGGAATAATAAAAGCCCATTGACAAGGTCCTTGAAGCAATCATCTCTGCCAGGTTGTGCAAAGTAAACAGATTGGCTGTAAGAGAAGAGTGCATGAAAATAATAGCATCGATTTCACTTTTATGCGTGCCTCACACAACAAACGTCAAATCGAACACTGGTGAATCCACCAATTTGGAAGATCATTTCCCTCAAAAACATGGAAAAAAAGCCCTAAGACAGTACACTCTTAATGAGTTTGGATGGAAAATAAACCGTGTTGTGATCCTTCGCTGCCTTCTCCTGACTGACAGGACGTGAGGTTCCTCGTCGCGTGCTGAGGCTCCCCTCTGTAATCATACTCTGTGGATTCTAATTATTGCGGAGCCACGCGCACATGCCTTTGGAGATAAACTGCGCTTTTCATCTACGAGAAATGATGAAAAATAGCCCTGCTCATCCCCGCGGGCATGCCTCGTGCTCTGATCGCCCCCTCCTCCCTTCCGGAGCATCCGCTGTGTCTTTGGAGTATTTTTTCGAGGCTCCGGCTTTGTGTAGTCTTTCACTCGGGCTCTTCCATGCGTTCAATCTGCCATGTGCAGTTGTTGTTTCGCATCCATTTTCCCTATTTTTCTGTTCACAAAACAAGCCCTTTTGAAGAGGAGCACTTGAAACTCGTGATAAGCACATAATTCAAACAAAGGGAAGGCGATTTGCATGTGAGGCCGGGAGGTGCTCTGCACTGGGAGGTGGTGCAGGGTGGATGGGGTTCTCTGAGATAAGGAGAACAGAGAATGGAATGGGTGGGAAAGGGGGGAAAGAGGGCTGACACCGTAGGGCTTCACACAGGACATAAAAAAAACATACCTGCACGACACACACACACACAGGCACACAGACATTGAATGAAAGAGCCGATACATAGTCGTGCGTTGCAATACAATGGGCTGTAAACATTCTCAGGGAATCACAGGTGCACATACACATGTATTTGTGATCCTGTACTATGGAACAAACACAAAACACATGGTTGTTTCAACGCAAAGAGTTGTCCACACGTGCACACACACACAGACAATCATTGCTCGGCATGATGAATAAAACACGCTGGTGTCTTTTGTGGAAACGTGGATGTCACGTGGATGTCGTGGACGTCATCGATTGGATCGCTGTAATTAACGCAGATTCTCCCCTGCCCCTCCCACACACCCCTGAGGGAGTTGTATATCCATGCTGATGGGTCATTTATCGGACTTAGTGTGTGTGTGTGTGTGTGTGTGTGTGTGTGTGTGTGTCTGTGTGTGTGTGTGTGTGTGTGTGTGTGTGTGTGTGTGTGTGTGTTTGTGTATTGATTATTGGGGGCCATTAGGGTTAAAAGAGTGATAGCTGAGGCCCTGGGGTGGGGGTGAGGGGGTGGGCAATTGGGGGCATGGGTTTAGATTAAGCTAATACCCTTTATCCATTCAATTGACTGCATGTATGCAGGTTTTTCCAATGTGGGAAAATGCCCACCGAAAAAGAAGCGATTGACAGTGGTCCATGGCCAGTGGATGGGGATGCAGAGGACCGTACGTTTACATTTTTATTTAGGGGATTTTGCAGACGCTTTTATCAAAAGTAACTTACAACCATTCATTCACACATTCACACAACGATGGCAGAGTCAACCACACAGGGGGACAGCCAGCACGTCGGGAGAAGTCTGGGTGAGGCGTCTTGTCGACACTATGGAGCTGAGGATTGAACTAGCAAGCTTCGGGTTACCAGTCAACCCGCCCTACCTCCTGAGCTACTGTCGCTGCAGCCGCCAGCATGACGTCACAAAAGCACCGAACCCCGTTCTGGAACGGGGTTCGAGCGCCGATGGAAGGAATTAGCGGTCCGAGATGACAAAGAGTCACAGAATTTACCGACGGAGGCGAAAAGCCTTTCTCACACGTCCGTCATAGCTATCGTCGACAGCGAGGTCCTGGGGGAATGAACGCCGATTGCAACCTTTCCCAGTAAAGACAAAGCCAGATGTTAGTGGGTGTAAGTGGGTTTTTTGTCCAGTGGGAAAGGGGCTTAAGAATGTTCTGGTGGATTCATCAAACAAGCTGCTAAAGGATTAAGGCCAAGCCCCCCCCCCCCCCAACAGACACACACACAGCATGCCCCCACTTTAGTGATCTTCACAGGAAAGTCTGCATGGAGATATTTCCTACTAACATTTCATCACACAGCAAGGTAGTACTTATTGTATAAATAAAAAATCAATATACTGTATATATATATATATATATATCTATATGTATTTGCATGTGTGTTTTTGTTTGTGTTTATTTGTGTGTATAATGTGGATGAAAAACAAACAAATTAGCAAATAATAAAATTTCACAAAATAAACTGATCAAATTACTGAAACTGAACGAATTAAAAGCTATTCCTCGACCCATTAAACGTTAGGATGTTTTGTCTACATGCAGAGAGGGTCTGTGAAAACAGTTCCATTCGGACAAGGACCTCGAGCACAGTGTAAGGACATTCCGAGGACTAACTGAAGGCGCCAATGCGTTTAATAAAACATTAGGCTGATTTAAAAGTGTCATTTATCTCTTTAGTTCTCCCCCTAACCAGAGTGCTAACCACTCACAAAGAGGAAAAGATTGGTGTGAAAACCAAATCCTAAATCATGACTCGACAATTTCATTACATCCAATCCAACTTTATTTTATTGCACAAACCAAAATCCAATTACCTGCCTAATTTAATCAGTCATTATTTTATTAGCCTATTCATTTTTTTTTTTACTCTTCATTTTAACTCAACTCAGCTCATAGCTTGTCTTACTGATTTGCGGACCGTCCGCGCTCAGATGAAAATGAGGGGCTCTTATTTATTTAGGGGGACGGGAGGGGGACGGGGGGCAAGAGTTCTAAAGGTCAAGAAGCAAATTGAGGTTAGGATAATATATGCCATCAATTTGCACTTCATTTTCACTTGAGGCGCCGTCCATCTCCCCAGACACTTTTAGGAGCCGTTCTATTGATGGCATTTCTTTATTTTTTGGACAGGGAGCGAGAGAGCCGCTGGGGGCCACAGTAGGGATCTCTTGAAAAAGACTAAATCACAGCTTCATTTTGAACGACAGCCAGAGCACCGGCACTGCATCGACTCGCGACGCTCTGAAACTCTGCATGCCTCCAAAGAACTGGGGAACTATAGGAGAAGACTTAAGGAACACCTTTTGAAGACTATTAGGATGAAAAAGAGAGAAGAGAGCACTATTTTTAGCAAACGTTTTCACATATAGTTCATCAGGGGACACTAAAAATTAATACGACTATTCAATTCATCAATCAATCAAATATCATTCAATCAATCGATCAAATAAAACATCCATAACACAGTATAACACATGCCAATTAAACCAGATGCATATTATTTGCTTGATGCTACAATATTTGAGTCCCTGTAGGATGGATGAATACCCATTTAATGTCATCCAAACAACTCTGCAACATCATGTCCCTCTATGAACAGTCAAAGGTCATTATATCGAGAGTGATTATGAAAGAGGTTAAGCATCACAGTTCACCCATAATCAATACCCATTTTGCATGAAGGGTTAGGGAAGGCTTCAAACAACACAGTGCTTTATGAATCATAAGAGACAGTTGTGCCATTGCAGTAAGTTCTCATGACAGGTGTAATGGATTATCCAAGTAGAGTAAGGGTGTATTGATGTCTATAATGTGTTTCAAAGGAGGCTACATCCCTGAGACTTGGGAGAGCTAAAAACATGAGGTTTAGCCGATTCATCATTTTATGGCCCTCATTAAACATGTTACACCTACTTTAATCACAGTAGTAAGTCAACTTGTAAGAACATTGGTGATTACTTTGACTAGAAGCCACGCAGGTTTGGAAACTGCAATTTAGGTTGATATTTAAACAATTGAATGACAAGTAAATCAAAGGCTTTCCATGGGTGCATTATCCATCTCATGCACTTACAAATATGGACAAGTTGTTCTCCAAAAAAGCCTAACGAACAGACACTCACGTCATCATAATGAATTCATAATGGCTGAGGATGATTTATGTCCGCTGCAAACAATTGTGTCTGCGTCGGCGACAATGGAGAATCCCAGAGACACAACCGTTGGGTACACTTGTGTTGACTGCCGTCGATTCCTCAGGCAATCTCTTTTGGCTAAATGAAGTATGAGACAAGCCTGTTTGGCAGGCTGCCCCGTACCGATACAACTCCATCTTTTAACACCCTGATTGATCGCATTACAGTTAATTAAATATCGGCAAATTGCTCCCATCCGAGGTTGGACTATTAAAGTTTACACACCGGGCACATCTATCACCTCCTATCTCTCCTCTGTAATCTCCCGACAGCTCCTCGTCTCCGCGCGCTCACTGCCAAACGCTTAGAGGTTTGGAATCAAACCTTGCCCTCGCATTTTGTATTACTATTATTATCATCGCCGTTGTGGCTGTGCACACGCCGCCCTTCTGACACCACCGCCGATGACGTACTGTGTGGCAGGAAGGCTCCCTTCCAATGCCGCTTCGACTGCGGGTATCAGCAGGCCTCTCTCCAGACATCAGGCAGAGATGGAGGGGGGGGTTGGGGGTTGGGGGGGACAGACAGGAATGATCTGGAAGCAATGAGTTGACGAGTGCAGTTGTCCGCCTGTCGCCCGCTGCGCCGCGGTGAGAGACCTTAGTGATGCTGAGGGGAAGGGCGGGCGATCTGCGAGAGCCGGACACTGGGGGGGGGGGGGGGGGGGGGGGGGGGGACTCTGGTGCTGACTCTCCATCCTCCCCCCGCTGAGCATATTGTAAAGCAAGTCCAATGTCTAATCCCCCCGCCCCCCATGGTGTGTAAAGCACCATATTGGATCTGGTTTCCTAGTAATCCCCTAAAGTGTCAGGACACAGAGGCCCGGACAGGCAGGTCAGACGGAGGTGATGACTGCGGTACGACTCACCATGCAGCTGGTTCACAGAATGGGATGGGGGGGCGGAGGGGCGTTGACAGCACCCCATCATTCACGTTAAGAAGGCAACATCCTGCTTGAATACGAATCCCCCACCCCTCCCCCCCGCCCCCCCCCCCTCCATTTTTCTTTACGTGTTATTTGTTTTATGAGGTGGGAGGAGGGAGGAGGTGGGGAGGAGGAGTTGGAGGAGGAGGTGGAGGGGGAGGAAGGGGAGGTGGTGGGGTCTGCGGGTTGTTAAGTTTCACAGCACGATTAAGCGTGCACTCCTCTTCAGCCAGCCCCCCCCCCCCCCCCCCCCCCCCCCCGCCCTCCCTCCCTCGCCTCGCCAGTTGATAGATTCTAGCTTTTTTCCTTCTTTCCTTCCTTTTTATACGAAAGAGACAGCACGGCCTAAACCCGCCGGACCCTGCAGCCATTCCATTGGCTTGCACGCCCAAGTCATTTGGCAAGAGGGGGGGGAGGGGGGGGGGGGGTGGCCTTCACATTTCCCCACCCTAACGTCAGCTGTTTCTCTCGCAAACGGTTAGGCAGCTTCCAAGAACCCCCAGAAATATTCTATCCAGCACACAGGGTGGTCTGAAACAGGGAGTATTTGAGAGTGTGTGTGTGTGTGTGTGTGTGGTGCTTGCGTGTGAATGTGTGTGTGTGTGTGTGTGTGTCTGCATGTGTGTGTGTGTGTGTGCATGCATGTGAGTGTGCGTAAGTGTGTGTGAGTCTGCGCGCGCGCGCGTGCGTGTGTGTGTGTGTGTGTGTGTGTGTGAGTGTGTGCGTATGTAGCGGGTTCTAATATGTCCGAACATTGCTTTACACAACCTCCAATCTGCACGGACGTTAACTGGGTGAGGAGGTGGGCCGCGCCGGGGCTCGCTTTGGATACGCACACCGTGGCGATGTCATCGCTGATTTAACTAGAACCGGTGTGCCCCCAACCCCCCCCCAAAACCCCCCCCCGGCCCCCCGTCAAACCAAGTGGATAGTTCAAATCACCACGCATCGACCCTCCGTTTGGTGCTCCCACGTGGGTTGGGATGACAACCGCCCGCTGGCCCCTGCACCCAGCGACGTGCTCCAACGACGACTCCGTCTGCGGGGAGGTTCTGGACGACGGAATCAAACGCCTTTATTTCCAGCCCACTTCCTCTGGAGATGCAAATGAGATGACGGGTTCTCCGAGCAGCGCCACAATGGATGAACTTCCTCCCGATGAAGTCAGGCCCATTAATCATAGCGGCCATGAATAACTTATGAGGCAGGAGGGGTGGGGACCTCCTGCCGCTCCCCCCCCCGAACGCACCAACCGCGCAGTCCGCAGTCTGGCGTGTCTTGTTTATATGGAGTCGTCTCAACACTTTGGCTTCAGCTTCTCATTCCTGTGAGCCGCTAACACCCCCCTCCCCCTCAGGAGCCCCTCTGAAGGGTCTTTGTGTCGGACTCATCGCTATGCATATCAAGAGGCAGAGCCGTGGCAGCTGAAACGTTACTCATCACACATTCACTCATTACAGAAAGAACGAGACGCGTGCTGTCGCCCGGGCCAGTGGAAAGGCCGTTTTGATGTAACAGGGGGGCCGCCACCGCGCCTTAAAACAGCGTTCTTATTACAGCGTGGGCGGAGAGCAGCCAGACGCTAAAACAGGGGAGATGGGAGGTGGGCTGGTCGGCGCCGGGCCCCTGGTGCCTCTACCTGCAACAGACGGTTCAGGGGGGACAACAGTCCGGGGCCGACGCAGAGGGAAACCAGGCCGAGGCAGACAGAGCACAGATGGAGACAGGGGAAGGAGTGAGGGAGAGAGTACAGATGGAGACTGGGGCGGGAGCGAGGGAGAGGGTACAGATGGAGACTTGGGGGAGAGAGAGAGAGGGACGGATGGAGAGTGACACCTCTGTGTTCAGCCTGCAGCTACACCGAGGCCCCCCCCCCGCGCATATGGAATCAGATTCCTGTGGGAGACCTTGAGAAACACGGGAGCGATGACGAGAGCTGGAGAGATGGGATGTGGACCAGAGGGGGGAGATGAATAATGCTGGTCGGACGGAGGGAGGGAGAGAACTATTTTGATGGTTCAGCAAGCTGTCTCCTACAAAGTATGGGCCGTTTATGTTGACGGACAGTAATTCCCCCCCATCTCACACATAACGCGAGATAACAAACTCATCATGGGGGTGACACGTTTGACAAAGAAGAAAAAAAGGAAAAAGGGAAGAAAAAAGAAATACAGCTATTAACTTGAGAGCGGAGAGACAGTGACCCAAGGTGTGGCTTTTTTCTTTCTTTTTTTTTGTTAACCACTGAAAATGATGCAGACGCAAAGAGTGAGGCGAAGATAAAAGGATGAAAGCTTTCAGCGGGAGAGGGGATGAGAGTAGCAGAGGAAGAAGCGGAGGAGATTATAGAGGGAGAGACGCAGAGGATGGGGAAGGAGGGCCTGGTGACAGAGGGGGAGAGAAGAGAGGGTAGGTGAGTGGAGAAGCCCCGTGCCATGCACATCACCGAGAGAGGACACACAGGTGGTGCGGGGGGAGGTTCACGGGGCTGACATCTATACGCTGCATTTACAGGACACCACCGTCTTCTGTGTCCTAAACGGAAGCAAAGCTGAACAACGTTTGATCTGTGTGTCACCCCGAAAGCATTAGAATAAAATAGTTCCCGATTCAGAGCGCACACCTATGGTTCAGCGAAGCGCCTAAAGTAAAATGGTGAGGTCATAAGATGTACTTTATTTTTTTTTGCCCGGACAGACGACTTTGGGGTAAAGTGTCAGTAGCTGGGGCCTTGCTGGGAACCTGGGCAAAAACCACTGCGTTCATTTTGAATCCGTGTGACATTGGTACTACCAAAAAGACAGGGCATCAAACCCGCTGTAATCAAAGGGGTGATTATGCTAATTTTTCAATTACACAGTGACTGCATACGTGTCATTTTGCAACATGTTTTACACTACGCCACAGAATGTTGACCACAGTGATGATCATATCTGTGGAAACCTAGAGTCTAAACATTTAAACACACAGCTATAATAAATTACTAAGAATATAAAACTGCTGCGACTATCAAAATAAATACTTAACCGTAGACAAACACACAGGCAGGCAGACAATCACACGATTACCGGAATAAGCTCGGTTTCAGGCATCAAGATCGCGGCTGCCCGGCCCTCCCCCCCCCCCCCCCCCCCCCCCTCCACAGCTCCCCCGCCTGAGTTATACCTCCATTTTATGCTCCAGCGCCTGACAATAATTTAAGACTGGGATATGCAAAAAACTTAATTAACTGTCACAAGCTCCCCCAGCATCGGCAACTTTCACAAAATGTCGGCGGCAGAGAGCAGATTGGATTTCGCTCACCCATCTTGTACACTTAATTCTGGATAATTTTATAAAGCGCATGGCCACCAGGGTCTGGCGCTACTCCACTTACAAGACTATCAACTCAAAGTTAAACAGCAAGTAGAAAATAGTTGTACTCATGTTTCTCATTTCTGCCTCCTGGTTTTTGGGTGTGTGTGTGCGTGAGTGCATGTGTTTGTGTGCGTACGTATGTGTGTGTGTGCATATACGTGTGTGTGTGTATGCAGTGCGTTTGTGCATCTGCATGCTTTACAATAGGCCAGAGTTCATTTCCTGTTTCCAATTATAAGTATGTAAGTTATGATGGTTTAGTTTTTCGTTTTGTTTTTATGATGGTTTTAGCAGTTTCTTCTTTAACTACAAAGACTACGGTGTGTACGGTATGTGTGTCTGCGTACTCAAACATAATATAGATAATCTATTTATAGGGTTATTTTCCTGTGGTTCTTTTGTTTGGAATAGGCCATGTGAATGAAAAATGGGGGTGTTGATAGTTGTCATCCTCTTAGGGGCCTTCCTTCATGCGCCGGTAAATCTTTGTTAACTTAACACATCCATTTCTCCAGCTGTCACTCAACGAGTGATATGCTGTCACATGAAACTCCTGCAGCACATGCATCGCATAAAGAGACGCAGGAGGGGAGGTCATATACACCCGCACGCAGACACACACACACACACACACACACACACATATACACACACACACACACACGTGTACACACTCACATTAACAGGCCCCCACACACACATCCAAAGGCACACTCGACACACAAATGTGCATGCGTATCAACTGAAATACTAAAGCAGAAATGTGCACTCACAGTCTCACACTCTCGCACACACACACACATACACACACACACACACACACACACACACACGTTCAAAACACACTTTCAAATGATGTTGATCATATACACGCATGAGTAAGGTTACGCCTTCACCGCAATGAAAAACGAGAGACTGATACATCGCATCCACCATGCAAATAAAAATGTCATCCCTGGGCTAATCCTCCTGCTGGTCTCATCCACTGAATCCATTAAGACCCCCCCCCCCAGCCCCCCCCCCCCACCGCTCCATCGCAGCTCATTGGCTCTTTGATATATACTTGCCGGCCAACACACGGTAATCATATTATCCCCGATGACGCGTTAAGAAGCAGGGAGATGAAAGGAGGAGACAGATCGCCAAGCCACGATGGAGCGAGCAAGAGACGGGGGGGCCCCTGATGGCGAACGCCAGGCAGCGGCAGGGCCCTCGGGACCACAGAGCCACACAGCTGTGTGTTCCCCGCTAATCCAGTCCACATCCAAACAGAAACAACCTCATCTTCTTTACATACGCAGGGTAGCGAGAAAGAGCAGGCAACAAGAAAGGAGATGTGGCATCTCATGTCGTTTTCCCTCCTCCTCCTCCTCCTCCTCCTCCTCCTCCTTCTTCACCTCCTCATTCTTCTCCTCCTGCTCCTCCTCCTCATCCTCCTGGGATAATGGCAGTGAGGTGCAACGTCGCCGGGCGAACACTGGACCAATGATGATGATGATGATGATGGTGATGATGATGATGATGGTGAAATAACCTTTTTGTTCGTTTCAAACATGGGCCAGGCAGGGTTTAGCGCGATGGGGAATTAATGATGGAGGCGACATTTAAACTATTTAAATAATATTCAGACTGTCTGTTCCACCCACTACCGAGGAAAGCCAGAGCATTTGATTCCCACATTTGTTTCACCTTGCTCCCGCGATGTAATGAGATAAATGTTACTCTTCTCATTCCGCTCCTGCTTTTTAGAAATGTAATTAAGCGTGGCGGACAAATGGATTTTGCGTTAAGATTATGTCCACTCAATAAAATGGTGCAGTTGAAAGTATGTAGTTAATGAAGGACAATGATCATAATGATGACGATGAATGTGTGTGCTTGTGTGTTTGGGTGTGTGTGCCCAAGAATGTTGTCTAACCTGTGTGCCGAGTTGGAGACCTTATTGCAGAGAGTGAGTCAATCAGTTAAAACACACACAAAAACACACGGGGAGAGTCACCCATGCACCGCATTAATCATGAATACATTAAGTTGCAACATCGTTTGGAAACTGAGTACACTTATTAAAAAAGGATTTTCCGCCATACATCAAATCTGTGTGTTATCTGTGTTTATGTCTGACTTAATAGCACAACATTAACAATGTGCTGATCTACAAGTAGTTTGGCTTTCATATGAGTTATAGACCATCCATTATGGAGATTCTTGTACTACGTGTAGTAAGGTGAGGGGTGTAGGTTCATGTTGAACTCATACGTGATGGATTGTTTCCTCTATGCTTTGCAACCTATTGGTCCTTTAAGTGAAATATCTCCTCACAGTGTCTAAGTCGTAGCATTGTTCCTTTGACATGCAAGGTTGTTGTTTTATTGTGAAATGGATTTAGTTACTATGCAACAAATAGCTGGAATAAACTCCCTGAGGATTTAAGACTTGCCCCAACTCTGAGCACCTTTAAAACAAGATTGAAGTCTTTTATGTTTGCTTTAGCTTTCTGCTAAATCTTAAATACTTTACCTTTATTTTACTAAAATGCCTTTTTAACTTTCCCTTTATTTTCTATTTTTACCAGAAAAATACATGATCTGATACCAGAGAGAAAGGTTGCATAAGGGTTGGAGTCCTGAGTTTGTTTGTATAAGGGTTAGAGTCCTGAGTTTGTATTTGTATAAGGGTTAGAGTCCTGAGTTTGTATTTGTGTAAGGGTTAGAGTCCTGAGTTTGTGTATAAGGGTTAGAGTCCTGAGTTTTGTTGAATAAGGCCTTTGGTCTGGGCTAGAGTCCTAGAAGCTGGGTTAGAGTCCTAGAATATTGTCCTTTAGGTCGGGTTGTAGTCCCGACTTGGGTTCCAGAGAGACTGTTGATCTGATCTTAAATACATTGCACTTTCAATTTTACTTACTAAAAAGCCTTTTTAACTTTCAATTGAATTTTCTCTTAAATACATTGCACTTTCTATTTTACTCATTTCTTGCATATGTTTTCTTTTACTTATCTATTATTAGGGGTCCAAGCCAACAGGTTGGATCCCTATTGTTTTTGTAAGGATTATTATTAGGGGTCCAAGCCAACAGGTTGGATCCCTATTGTTTTTGTAAGGATTTTTCTTTTTATTATTATTATACTTCCTTCCGTAAAAGTTGGCCCACACCCCAAACCGTAAATGGTACCGACACGCGAATTGCATGACTAGATCCAGGTCTGTGATGTGTACGCAGACGACAAAATCCAGCCACGCCGGTCACTAGGTGGCGCTATACCAAGGAATACGCGTTTGCGGGTATAACTCCCACACCGAACCTCCCACAGTCAAAAACTTGTACGCACATATTCACTGGAGTCCGCTGCATCTTTTGGCATAGGCCACGCCCATTTGCGTCCATAATTTTTTTTCGCAAAATTGCGAAAAACGCAAAACTGTTTTTTCCCTACTCCTCCCACATTTCTTGACCAATCGACACCAAACTTTGCACACGACATCTTCAGACGCACACGCAAAGATGCATTGATCACTTTTTGGATCCGACCCTCGACGATAAAACGGTAGCGTTTTGAATATTGGTTTATGAGCTAAAATAGACGTGGAAAATTAAAAATCCAAAAAAATCCAAAATTAGACATCGGATCGAGTCCAAATTGTACACACATGTTGGTGCTAACCTTAATGACGTTCGATAAAAATTTCGGAAAATTTCGCCATTAGGGGGCGCAATAAACGAGGAAATTGTATATCTTCTAATTGGCCAAAGGAATGTTCTTCAAACTCAAGGGAAACTATCAAGGGGCAAACCCGAGTCTATATAGAAAATATGTCCAACAATTATTAATATGGGCGGGAGTTATTTGGCAAAGGAAAATTGTCTTTGGAAAATTTCGCCACAGGGCGGCGCCAAAAAAAGACGACATTGTCTATCTCCTATTTGGCCAATGGAATGTTCTGAAAACGCGTTTTAGGCTATAACTCCCACACCGAAGCTCCCACAGTCAAAACCTTTATATCCACATGTTGTTCACGGTAGCGTTTTGAATACTTGCTTCGCGTTGTGCCGGCGAAATGCACATTTCTTGTCGCGTTGTGCCGGCGAAATGCACACTTCTTGGACCCCTGCATAACTGCTTGCAGTTCTAGTTAGGGGTCCAAGCCAACAGGTTGGATCCCTATTGTTTTTGTAAGGATTTTTAGGGGTCCAAGCCAACAGGTTGGATCCCTATTGTTTTTGTAAGGATTATTATTATTATACTATACGCCTTAGAAGTGGTACCACAGCCCAAACCGTAAATGGTGCCGACACGCCAATTGCATGACTAGATCCAGGTCCGGCACCGCTACTCAGATAACCAAATCCAGACACGCCGGCCACTAGGTGGCGCTATACCAAGGACAGACGCGTTTGCGGCTTTAACTCCCATACAGAACCTCCCAGAGTCCAAAAACTTGTACACACAGATGCACTGGAGTCTGCTGCATCTTTTGGCCTAGGCCACGCCCATTTGCGTCTAGGAATATTTTTCGCTAAATCGCAAAAACCGCAAAACTGTTTTTTCGCTACTCCTCCCACATTTCTTGACCAATTGACACAAAACTTTGCACACGGCATCTTCAGACGTACACGAAAATAAATCCTGCATTACTTTTTTGATCCGACCTTCGACGACGAAACGGTAGCGTTTTGAATATTGGTTTATTAGCTAAATTAGACGTGGAAAATCAAAAATCCCAAAAAATCCAAAATTACACATCGGATCGACTCCAAGTTTTACACACATGTTGGTGCTAACCTTAATGTCGTACGATAAAAAATTCGGAAAGTTTCGCCATTAGGGGGTGCCATAAACGAGGAAATTGTATATCTTCTACAAAATTTAGCCGCGAAAACGCTACACTGACTTCTCGCTATTCCTACCACAGTCAAATCCTTTGTATCCACAGGTTCAGGGTAGCGTTTTGAACACATGCTTCGCGTTGTGCCGGCGAAACGCACACGGCGAAACGCACATTTCTTGTCGCGTTGTGCCGGCGAAATGCACACTTCTTGGACCCCTGCATAACTGCTTGCAGTTCTAGTTAGGGGTCCAAGCCAACAGGTTGGATCCCTATTGTTTTTGTAAGGATTTTTATTATACTACCTCCCCGTGAAAGTGGAACTACAGCCCAAACCGTAAATGGTGCACACGCGCCAATTGCATGACTAGATCCAGAATCGGCACCGCTACTCAGATAACAAAATCCAGACACGCCGGTCCCTAGGTGGCGCTATACCAAGGAATACGCGTTTGGGGCTATAACTCCCACACCGAACCTCCCACAGTCCAAAAACTTGTATACACATATTCACTGGAGTCTGCTGCAACTTTTGGCATAGGCCACGCCCATTTGCGTCCATAATTTTTTTTCGCTAAATCGCGAAAACCGCAAAACTGTATTTTCGCTACTCCTCCCACATTTCTTGACCAATCGACACCAAACTTTGCACACGGCATCTTCAGACGCACACGCATAGAAATGATAGACACTTTTTTGATCGGACCTTCGACGACGAAACGGTATCGTTTTGAATATTGGTTTATTAGCTAAATTTGACGTGGAAAATCAAAAATCCAAAAAAATCCAAAATTAGACATCGGATCGAGTCCACATTTTACACACATGTCGGGGCTAGCCTTAATGTCGTTCGATAAAAAAATCGGAAAATTTCGCCATTAGGGGGCGCAATAAACGAGGAAATTGTATATCTTCTACAAAATTTTTCCGCGAAAACGCTACACTGACTTCTCGCTACTCCTACCACAGTCAAATCCTTTGTATCCACAGGTTCAGGGTAGCGTTTTGAACACATGCTTCGCGTTGTGCCGGCGAAACGCACATTTCTTGTCGCGTTGTGCCGGCGAAATGCACACTTCTTGGACCCCTGCATAACTGCTTGCAGTTCTAGTTCCTATTATACTTACCTCCCTAAAAGTGGGACCACAGCCCAAACCGTAAATGGTGCCGACACGCCAATTGCATGACTAGATCCAGATCTCTTCGGACAATGCAGACGACCAAATCCAGACCCGCCGGTCACTAGGTGGCGCTATACCAAGGAATACGCGTTTGGGGCTATAACTCCCACACCGAACCTCCCACATTCAAAACCTTGTACACACAGATTCACTGGAGTCTGCTGCATCTTTTGGCATAGGCCACGCCCATTTGCGTCTGGAATTTTTTTTCGCAAAATCGCGAAAACCGCAAAACTGTTTTTTCGCTACTCCTCCCACATTTCTCAACCAATCAACACCAAACTTTGCACACGGCATCTTCAGACGCACACGCAAAGAAACCCTCAGACAGTTTTTTGATCCGACTTTCGACGACGAAACGGTAGCGTTTTGAATATTGGTTTATTAGCTAAATTTGACGTGGAAAATCAAAAATCCAAAAAAATCCAAAATTAGACATCGGATCGAGTCCAAATTTTACAAACATGTTGGTGCTAACCTTAATGTCGTTCGATAAAAATTTCGGAAAATTTCGCCATTAGGGGGCGCAATAAACGAGGAAATTGTATATCTTCTAATTGGCCAAAGGAATGTTCTTCAAACTCAAGGGAAACCATCAAGGGGCAAACCCGAGTCTATATAGAAAATATGGCCAAGAATTATTAATGTGGGCGGGAGTTATTTGGCAAAGGAAAATTGTCCTTGGAAAATTTCGCCACAGGGCGGCGCCAAAAAACGACGACATTGTCCATCTCCTATTTGGCCAATGTTCTGAAAACGCGTTTTAGGCTATAACTCCCACACCGAAGCTCCCACAGTCAAAACCTTTATATCCACAGGTTCAGGGTAGCATTTTGAACACATGCTTCGCGTTGTGCCGGCGAAACGCACATTTCTTGTCGCGTTGTGCCGGCGAAATGCACACTTCTTGGACCCCTGCATAACTGCTTGCAGTTCTAGTTAGGGGTCCAAGCCAACAGGTTGGATCCCTATTGTTTTTGTAAGGATTTTTTTTATTATTATTTTTATACTTCCCGCCATAGAAGTGGTACCACAGCCCAAACCGTAAATGGTGCACACGCGCCAATTGCATCACTAGATCCAGGTACGGCACCGCTACTCAGATAACCAAATCCAGACACGCCGGCCACTAGGTGGCGCTATACCAAGGAAAGACGCGTTTGGGGCTATAACTCCCACACCGAACCTCCCACAGTCAAAAACTTGTACACAAAGATGCACTGGAGTCTGCTGCATCTTTTGGCATAGGCCACGCCCATTTGCGTCTATAATTTTTTTTCGCAAAATCGCGAAAACTGCAAAACTGTTTTTTCGCTACTCCTCCCACATTTCTCGCCCGATCAACACCAAACTTTGCACACGGCATCTTCAGACCTACACAAAAAGAATTCCTGCATTACTTTTTTGATCCGACCTTCGACGACGAAACGGTAGCGTTTTGAATATTGGTTTATGAGCTAAATTAGACGTGGAAAATCCAAAATTACACATCGGATCGACTCCAAGTTTTACACACATGTTGGTGCTAACCTTAATGTCGTACGATAAAAATTTCAGAACATTTCGCCATTAGGGGGCGCCATAAACGAGGAAATTGTATATCTTCTACAAAATTTAGCCGCGAAAACGCTACACTGACTTCCCGCTACTCCTACCACAGTCAAATCCTTTGTATCCACAGGTTCAGGGTAGCGTTTTGAACACATGCTTCGCGTTGTGCCGGCGAAACGCACATTTCTTGTCGCGTTGTGCCGGCGAAATGCACACTTCTTGGACCCCTGCATAACTGCTTGCAGTTCTAGTTGTTATACTTACCTCACTAGAAGTGGTACCACAGCCCAAACCGTAAATGGTGCCGACACGCCAATTGCATGACTAGATCCAGATCTCTTCGGACAATGCAGACGACCAAATCCAGACCCGCCGGCCCCTAGGTGGCGCTATACCAAGGAATACGCGTTTGGGGCTATAACTCCCACACCGAACCTCCCACATTCAAAACCTTGTACACACAGATTCACTGGAGTCTGCTGCATCTTTTGGCATAGGCCACGCCCATTTGCGTCTAGAATTTTTTTTCGCAAAATCGCGAAAACCGCAAAACTGTTTTTTCGCTACTCCTCCCACATTTCTCGACCAATCAACACCAAACTTTGCACACGGCATCTTCAGACGCACACGCAAAGAAACCCTCCGACAGTTTTTTGATCCGACTTTCGACGTCGAAACGGTAGCGTTTTGAACATTGGTTTATTAGCTACGTTTTACGTCGAAACGCAAAAATTCAAAAAATACCAAAATTAGACATCGGATCAAGCCCACATTTTAGACACATGTCGGTGTTACCCTTAATGGCGTTCAATAAAAATAACGGAATTTTTCGCCATTAGGGGGCGCTATAAACGAGGAAATTGTATATCTTCTAATTGGCCCAAGGAATGTTCTTCAGACTATAAGGGAACCATCAAGGGGCAAACCCGAGTCTATATAGAAAATATGGCCAAGAATTATTAATGTGGGCGGGAGTTATTTGGCAAAGGAAAATTGTCTTTGGAAAATGTCGCCACAGGGCGGCGCCAAAAAACGACGACATTGTCGATCTCCTATTTGGCCAATGTTCTGAAAACGCGTTTTAGGCTATAACTCCCACACCGAAGCTCCCACAGTCAAAACCTTTATATCCACATGTTGTTCACGGTAGCGTTATGAATACTTGCTTTGCGTTGTGCCGGCGAAATGCACATTTATTGTCGCGTTGTGCCGGCGAAATGCACACTTCTTGGACCCCTGCATAACTGCTTGCAGTTCTAGTTTTATTTTATTGTATGACAATGGTTATATGTGAAGCACTTTGAGTCTGCCTTGTGTATGAAAAGTGCTACATAAATAAAGTTGCCTCGCCTGGCCTTGCCTTGAAAAACATGCACAATAGCTGTTTGTTTGATAAACCTAGCCACAATGTGTTAAGGTTCTGGAAACATTGGTGTGGCTTCAAATAAAGCAGTAACCAAGATGAATCACTGATCTTAAGTGTGTGGTTTCAGACAAAAACAAAGTTACTTGAACACAGTTTGAAATTAAAGGTTGGGTACGCGATTTGCGAAACGCCAGCAGATTTTGAAAATACACAACTCAAATGGTCCTACCCCCTCTCCTTCAACGCTGACTCTGACTCCACCCATTCCAAGTACCTGGACGCACAATCATGCACGAGCGCGAACAGAGATGCGCGAGAGCGAGCCAGGCTAGCGTAGGTTTTCGTTTAACAACATGGCACTACATTCAGCTGTAAGTTGCACCCAGTACCGCGGGAAGTAGGGGTGCTGGGGGTGCTGCAACACCCCCTGTCCGAGGCCCTGTCTTATCACAGAAAACTATCATTTCTAAAAACTCCTGCCAAAGTGGAGATTTCTGAAAACGCCGGTTATGTGTCGTGTCAACGGGGAGAAACGGGATTTTAGGTTCTGAAGCGTCACATTATGCACCAGAAAACGCTTAACGTCATGTGAGCGCCCGCTGTACCGTATTGGTCCGAATATAAACACAAACCCCATTGTAAGACGACCTATATTTGGAAAAAAGATTTGAAGACCAGATCTTGATTTCATGAATAAATAAATTGTATTAATTGAAATAATATACGAAAATAAAAAGGCATAGAATAAAACACTGCATTGCCACTAAACAGTAGTGCAAATAGGCCGTACTGATGTGTACACCAAAGACTTCCCGACACTCCTCTGCCCCGCTGTGTTCGCTCTGGCTGTGGTCGCTCCGAACTGTTTCGGCCCGTGGCAAAGCGAGTCATCCTCGCTGCTGTCCAAGGCATGTTGAGATGCATAATTTATTTAATGCTCATATGACCTAGTGCTGAAAAAAGGTTATATGAAAAAGTGTGAGGGTAGCGGTGGTGCGCTAAACTTGTTCTGTGAGCAGCTGGATGTGAACCATGGTGTGAAGGAAGTGAACACAACGATCGATTTTCAACTGTGCGCGCATGCACTGGTGTAATTGAGCTGCGCTGCTATATATCTTTTTTATCAATGTGACGAGTTGCGAGTCTAGTGCAGGCCGGGTTTTTTTTTCCAGCACCCCCTGCTGAGAATACGTTCTCGCGGCTATGGTTGCACCAGATGTTATAAACATTAAACGGTCACAAAAATCATTACTATTTTTAGAAAATGTATGTTTGTTTCATATAATTGTATTGGAAGTCCTGGTTTTCACTAGGGCTGCCGCGGTGTGGACATTTTCAAACCGAGTAATACACTCGTCTCCACACCGGTATTACCGAGCATAAACGGTAAACTTTGAAACTAGGTCAACCGCCACACAAGCATCGGTTTTTAGACCCTTCTCGTCCTTCAGTTGCCGCCAACGTTCGAAAGCAGCGCCTAGGATTATTCTTGATTTCAGTTTTTCTCTTTCAGCGTTTTTATTATCAATTACTCTCTGAAAAAGAGTTTTCCTTCTCTTTGCTGGTGGTGGTGGTGGTGGTGGGGATGGTGGCGTCTTGTCTGCCATGGAAATTGTCTTCTACTGCTAGGTCCAAATGTGGATTAACTAGTTCCAGTAGCTAGCGCAGGATAACAACAAACAGGAGCTTGCTCTGGGTCACGAGCTCTGGGTCACGAGTACTGCACGAAGGGGTCGCGCGCGGGGAGCGGGGGAGGGGGAGTGCAGTACGACCGTTTGATTGACGTACTTACTGTCCAATGCAACTCGGTGGCAATGTAAATGATTGGCTGGAGTTTTTCGAGCCCTGCCCGTTCCACAGATGATTGACAAGTTTAATTTTCATGTCAATACTTCTGACTCAGTGGCTGTAAGCGGGTTATGATAAGGATTTCAAGTAATTTTGCAAAAATGGCCAAAAAAGCGAATTCCGTACCCAACCTTTAACTCAATGTCAAACACAGTATCAACAAGAAGCAATGATGCTTTAAGTTTGAACTATATATATTATTTTAAGTAATAATGTCGAGGCCAATGATGACCTAACTTTCTCAATGTGCCTTCTATAAGAGGAGCAAAATCAAGGGCACTAAATTAATCTAATCTCACATTGCTCATTAGGAAACAAAAAGCTAAAAGGCTGGAAAAAACCTCATTACTAAGACTATTTGCCTCATCTGTGTGCTTCAGTGAGGAAGCAGATTGGATTTCAGAGCTTCATTAATAAATGAGCATGTGAACAATGGCAGAATGATGGCTCCATTGTCTTGAAGCCAAAGAGTCTGAAGCACTCTGAAGTATAATTTATTTTTCTTCATCTGTCTCCACTATCTCAAACCAGAACTAAAAGTAGCAGCTAGCAAAAAGGGTAATCTAGCGAAAAGTGCTTTCATTTGATTTTCTACCAGTTTACAATGTTTTCAATTATTTCTTTAAACTTTCTGCTGTCATACAAATCCGGCTATCCGTTTTCACTAAGCCATTCTCATTAATAACAAGAAATACGATTAAATTCAATGTCAAATGAAAAAGCTTTCAACTATGTGACAAAGTGTGAACATGTCTGCTGTGACTACAAGAGATAAGGGCCACTATGACTCATGTTGTACTGCAGCTCATGCTGTTTAAAAGCCACTTTACTTGTTTTACTTGCCATCCAAAATCCTTGTTTCTTCAACTTCATGAAATTGAATATCAGTTCCATGTGAAAAATAAACCCTAAATGAAAGGGTAGGGATAGCTAGGGCACTTAGTGATATAGATTTGGGGAGGTGAGAGGCTTTGCAGAGGTGAGAACTAACAACGTATAAACACAGGTATCTTTACTTTAGTGGTACTTTTCTACTTTTACTCCATACATTTGAGTACAAATATCTGTACTTTCTAATATACTTACATTTTCAAAACAGGCTTTTTACTTAAGTTGTAATGCTTTTGAGGGAACTTATCGATAATCTTTTTATTTTGCGTTATTATGGTTTAACATTAACAGACTTTGAATTACATTAATATGACTTGAGGTTCAGTGAGCTTTGCAAAGAATCAGCTGGAAGTCAGAGGGCTACTTTTTACTTTTAAACTTTGAATGCATTTCAGAGCCTGTACTTCACTTTTACTCCAGTAAAGAAGTTGAATCCCTTCTACTTTTACCAGAGTATTGTTTCACACAAGTATCTGTACTTCTGCTTGAGTAAAGAATGTTGGTAATTTTGCCCCCAATGAGGCGCTGCTAGGCTAGTCGTCATGTTCCAGAGATTTTGAAAGCCTGTCTGGCAGGTGATTTGCTCTGTTTGCAGACGCTTAGTCAACTCAGGGTGTGTAATTAACTTTTAATTATTGGTACAAGATATGATTGCAATTCATATAAATTCTACAAATTCTGTTTGTCCTGCCTCACTCACATCACAAGATATGGTTTTCCCTACCACCAAAAAGCGTAATTCCTTTCGTGCTAATTAGCACATTTATTTTTGCAGTTATCCTCCCACGGAGTGCAATAAGCTTAGCCCTATAGTGCTAATGAGAGACTTTTTTGTAATTAGCTTCAGATCGGTTTCCAAAATTAGAAAGACAGTAAGAGGCTAATTAATCACAGCACATTAATGAGATGTTATGCCCACTCATGTGTGTTTACCTTCCTTCAGCATAAAGCTGTAAAGACAGAATTCTCCACAGAACACGAGCGTCAGTATGGTTTTCATTTTGATTTCATCCCAGTTTAATCCCTTCAGCCTTGTTTTGGTTACTGTGAAGTAGGGAATTGATTGCCATAGTTTATTTTCACAAATCATATTTGAGTTTGAGCTTATAGTATTTTGTATTTTTTCTTGGGCCATGTTAGATTAATTTATGGCCTTTACCTTACCTTACACTAATAAAAAAACGATATGCATAACATATGGGGTGACTTGAATCGTTGGTGGGATGCTGGTTATTATTTTCTAAATACAACAGTGTTGAATAAACAGCCATGGAAAGAGAGGGATATATATATATATATATATATATATATATAAAGAGAGAGAGAGAGAGAGAGAGAGAGAGAGAGAGAGAGAGAGAGAGAGAGAGAGAGAGAGAGAGAGATACAGAGGGAGAGAGACGGGAACAGATAATGCCTGCTGCAACACCATGGCCTATGACACATCAATCCAAACAAAATACCTTGAATGTGAAACTTTACGTGTGTGTAAAGCTTCACATTCACACACACACACACACACACACACACACACACACACACACACACACACACACACACACACACACACACACACACACACACACACACACACACACACACACACACACACACTGGCTAAAATAGAAAACTCTAATGCAGCGGCTATCACAATAATGAGCAAAAAACAGCCACTTCAGCTAAATATCATGATAGACTGACATGACAGACTTGCTATTCACCACTACGATGTTGAAAGTGTTAATGTTTCTACTCCGAAAGGCAGCCGATAAACAAACCAATAACTAATTATGCCATGGTTCGATGGCTTTGAATGGTTGTAATAAATGTCCTAGATTTGACAGTCAAGTTTGTCCTATTTTAGTATCGACTGTGGCTCACACTAGCAGTAGACATCGCGCTTAGCCCATGGATCAACAGGACCACTAAGTGGCGGCCATCTTTGTCGTTGATGGCTGGAGCAGTCCCTCTGGCCAGATTAAAATAAGTCAAAGTTAATGTATTCCACCCAACGGAATTTAACCCTTGTTCAGATTCCATAAATTATGCTAACGGTTTGTTACACACCCTGTAGTGTGCAGTTTTTGTTGGTTTATAAGTGTGGTTTCCACTATTATTATGAAAAATGTAATCAGCCTACGCTTAATTACATGGGTACATGCACACTTCAGTAGTATGCCCATGAGAAATGTAATCCATGCCACGCATGCTTTCTAATTGGCTGAAACGAAGCGCATTGGGGTTCCTCGTCTACTTGCCTTTTCCTCTTTGATTCCTCACCTGCCAGGACAAGCCTATCGCCAGATGCAGAAAGGCATGAAGGACGAATCTATTCAAAGCGACCATAGCGGCCATTGCCATGACTGCATCTGACACGTCGTCTCTGAGGCTTCGAAATTGGCAGACGCCATTGCATTTAAGAGATGGCCCATATTGTATTAAGCCAGCCCAGTCATTGGCGCAATATTTGTCCCACCATCAGAGTACACCAACAGGCTAGGATTTTTCAGATGACCTGGTATACAGATTTGTTTATGGATGTATCGTGCCTAAGGAGACAAGACAAGGCTTGTTTATGCTGCAATCCACAACTATATTTATTCAATAGAATTATGCAACAAAATACGAGTCATGATGGCTGTGTATGCATTTGTAGTCTTAAGGTGTATTTACATGGAATGTGGAAGGAGGTATACGCTTAGGTTTCGAACAGTGAAACATGTCAAACAACTAACCAAGAATAGGCTCCAAAACAGGTATATATTATATGAACGATCCAAAAGCACACAGAAACTTATCAAATAACCCCCCCTTCATCGAACTGCCTTCGCTACACTATTTTGCACTTGGTTTCAATATTATCAATCATCATCCATCATCATTCAAGTTTATTAGTTAGTTCATTATAAGGCAATCCTGTTAATACATAAAAGATTTTTGAGCCAAAGATTGAGCATAAGCTCAATTGGTTGAACCCATCACGCTCTTTACAGCCGCAATTTCTTCTTGGAATATATTGCACATTTGATGATAACTAAAATCGTTTTCTGTTCCGATTTTTCTCAATCACCGTCCTGTGTCGTCTGTTGAAGGGTCTGATCTAACAAGGGGTTAATAATCTAGCCCTGGATTTCTGCAATGTGCTAATAAATGCCTCTGTTGGTACATTCTCATTTTGGTTTCATCTAGAATGCTTAAAGACACAGTTGTAGGAGGACAGATGTTTCATGCTTTGCACCATTAACTCGTTAGCCAGGTAAGATTGCGCTGTTTGTCACGCGGGCTCTGCTGATGTTTCTGTGACGTGAAGTGGGTTAGGTTATACCTGAACGAATGGTCCTTGGTAAAAAGGCTTAAGGAGATTGTACCTGCCAGCTGACCTGCCACTCTTCGCCTGGACAACTTAGTGCAGTGACGCAGGAGTCGCTTCGAGCTAATTAACAACAAATGATTGAAGAACCTCTATGTTTATCCCTGGCCATTTCTTTGGGGATATGAGGGAGAGCAAGAGAGATAATTTAGGAGGAAAGAGGTAGGAGCGTACAAATGTAAGAAAAATGCATGAAAAATAGTTGCTCATTCTTGTTGTTGGTTGGAACCTATATATCGGGATTTGGGACTGATGTGGAAATATTCAACTGTGATGTGAACAAACTGCTGTGTGAGAGAGAGAGAGAAAGAGAGAGAGAGAGAGAGAGAGAGAGAGAGAGAGAGAGAGAGAGAGAGAGAGAGAGAGAGAGAGAGAGAGAGAGAGAGAGAGAGAGAGAGAGAGAGAGAGAGAGAGAGAGAGAAGCTGATAAGCTGATGGAGTCATTGAAGGAAAATAAAATTGGAGGTGATAATAATGTTTTTTGTGTCTAACGTCATCAATAATTCAGTAAGAGACCTCCGTGTCGTGCTCTAGAAATACACACTACACCTGTTCCCAGTGCACATCCAGTGTGCATATGCCTGGGTGTGTGCGTGTGTTTGTGTGTGTGTTTGAGGTTCGGGGGACATTTGATGGTAAGCAAGCTACCTCCCTATCCTCTCTCTCTCTCTGTCCCTCTGTCTCTCTGTCTCTCTCTCACCCTCTCTCCCTCTCTCTGTCTGTCTCTGTAGGCTGGCCATTATCAGCTTGCTCCCTCAGGCCTCAGCTGCCCACACAGACAACAGATTCTAACACAGAGACACAAACATATTATAAATATGCACACACATCCTGCTGCCTTCCCCCCCTTTGTCTTTCCATGCCACTCTCTCTTCATCATCTCTATCCTGACTGGAGGCTAGATGGATGGATGGCGGGAGGGAGTGTGGATGGATGGGGTGGGAGATAGGGGCTTTGTCACAATAGCCAGCCTGGCTGGAGACATGAGACCAGGCCTGGCCAACTAGCCTTCAGCCCACCAAGTCCCACCAGAACTGGCAGTCCTACAGGGAATTGGAATGGCCACAGAGAGAGTGAGGGGGTAGAGGGGGGTCCATCGCTAGTTTATTTAATTCTTTTTTTGATTGATGTTTTTATTTTATGTGCGTCTGTGTGTGTGTGTAGCTGGTCTGTATGTGTGTGTGTGTGTGTGTGTGTGTGTGTGTGTGTGTGTGTGTGTGTGTGTGTGTGTGTGTGTGTGTGTGTGTGTGTTTATGTGTCTGTGTGTGTTTGTGTGCTTGTGTGTATGCATGTGTGTGTTTGTGTGTGTGTGTGTGTTTGTGTGTCTGTGAGTGAGTGTATGTGTGTGTGTCTGTATGTGTGTGTGGGGGTATCTGTGTGTATGTGTGTGTGTGTGTGTGTGTGTGTGTGTGTGTGTGTGTGTGTGTGTGTGTGTGTGTGTGTGGGGGGGTATCTGTGTGTGTGTGTGTGTGTGTGTGTGTGTGTGTGTGTGCGTGTGTGTGGGGGTATCTGTGTGTGTGTGCATGTGTGTGTGTGTGGGGGTATCTGTGTGTGTGTGCGTGTGTGTGTGTGTGTGTGTGGGGGGGGGGGGTATCTGTGTGTGTGTGTGTGTGTGTGTGTGTGTGTGTGTGTGTGTGTGTGTGTGTGTGTGGGTGGGTATCTGTGTGTGTGTGTGTGTGTGTGTGTGTGTGTGTGTGTGTGTGTGTGTGTGTGTGTGTGTGTGTGTGTGTGTGTGTGTGTGTGTGTGTGTGTGTGTGTGTGTGTGTGTGAACTCAACTACTCCCATGTATTTCGCAGGAAGGATACAAGATCCATGTTGAATATGAATTGAAACCTAATTTTCTTTGGGAGAGAACTTCCCGAGGACTTGATTGGATTAGATCGTTTGAGTCAGCGAATGCCTCAAGCGGGGTTAAACAGCGACGGGCGTAAAAAATACAGAATATTTGAGCAGCAGTTTCAGCATATAAAGCCAATTTAAGCCCCCCCCCCACCACCGCCCCCCATCCCGCACACACACACACACACACACACACACACACACACACACACACACAAGCACACACATCTACACACACACACACACACACACACACGCACATCTACACACACAAAAAAATCACATACACACACACACACACATAAATACACACAAAGCTACACATCAAGGCTGCTGAGTAATTCCTGGGGCTATGCTTACATGGGCAGGTTAGCTCCTGACTCATCAATACCCATCTCACCCACAACCTCCCTCCAACACACGCACGCACACACTCACGCGCACGCACACACACACACACACACACACACACACACACACACACACACACACACACACACACACACACACACACACACACACACACACACACACACACACACACACACACACACACACACACACACACACACACCCCCCCACACACACACACACACACACACACACACACACACACACACACACACACACACACACACACACACACACACACACACACCTTGACAATCAAGAGTGGGAATGTCAGCGTACCTGCGTAGGGCACGGGGGCATCCTTGTCAAGGGCGACCAGGGGGGGGTCGAGCAGGACCACGTGGGTGTTCTCCGTGATCACCCCGTGGTAGGACGTCTCGATCCACGGCTTGTGTTTGTTCACTGTGGAGACGGAGAGAGGGAGGACAGGGCGTCGGTGAGACCATTGAAAGCTAACGATTCAAACACAAACAAATAATAATGGTAAAACAGCGGGGGGGTTTCCGCTGACCTTAAAGGAACTCAGAAATTCATGCATACATTTTTATATTCACTAATATTCAGCGTTCCGGGCTATGTGTTCGTTTTTCACATCACACCAGACGCACGTCAACTTAGCAAGTCTCTCCTGTGGCCCGTTCTTTCAGCCCTTTCCTTTTATCTGACTCTTTCCTCCAAACCCTCCCTGCAGGTTCCAGAGCACACTGGCGGGGCTTGATCAATGGCTCCCATTGAGTGGCCCGGTGGACGGCCGCGTCCCGTGCCAAGCAGTGTTCGCGAGCTGTGGCTGTGATTAAGGGGCATAATTGAGTAACAGCCCCCAGGGCCGGTGCTGGAGCTTTTTCCCGAGCCACGCTTGCCATTAATTCTCTCCGACTTTCAGGGCGAAATAAAACGAGCATCAGACTTAAAGCACAAACCGCCAGCCCCCCTTCCATCACGGACCCCTTGCTGCTGACCCATGGCCAAAAGACAGAACCCACCTACATGGTTAACTTTGTGGTCCACTCTCTGGTTTCTACGATGGGACCCAATGCTCCTCCATAGTCTATTGGGTTGGTCACGAGTCGTGATTTGCATATGGTTGATTCACGTTAATGTGCAACACTGCGGTAGCATATTCAATCGTGGAGAAAGAAAAACATTTTGTTTTATTAATCTTCGACTCAACCACTTCGATTCACATATATGTGAAGTAAGAGGCAGATGCGACTAACATATGTAAAACTAACAGCTGTGTGTGCGATTCAAGCGGAGTGGTGAAGCAGGAGCTCGGGGAAGCCTGGAAACACGCAAGCACTACGCCGATGAATATTCATGGGAACCACTGACCCAAAATGCAGCGACCCCAGTGCACTTAGAGGAAATCACTAACAGCTCCTTCCGATACACCAGCACATTCATGTGTATTACGTCTGCATACATATTCATGACTTTTGGCTCTTTCACAATAAAATAAAGTAATACAATTACACTGCTTGGCAATTTGGCAAATGCCAACTCTAAAGGCGTTTTGAAACAGATGCTAGTAAGTTGAATGTTAAAGAGCGAAATGACTATAAAATACTGAATTGTTTTATGTGAGACTGGCACACTTTTATTTTTACAATCCAATGCAAACCGCGGCCCAACCAGCATTTGAAGTTTGATGAATCTACAAGAGCTAACATCTATCCCCGGTGGCGGGAAAAATAATGCTTTGGGCTAGAAATAGAGAATTAAAATGAAACCATGATGTTCTTATTTAATTAATGGAGTCTTTAATGGCCTCTTTCTCTCGAAGAGGTGCATCCATCTGAAAGCTAGGACAATTGTGTCGACCTACAGTCCTGGACGCTGCTGCGTCTGCAGCACCTGTGCCTGGGTTAATCACGGGATGGCCTACTTGTGGTCCTCACCATGGCCTACAACGTCATCGGACCAAGAAACAAACACACACGGGTGATTTATAAGCTGTTTACAATTGGGCGTCTTTGTTTGTGTCGGAACAAAGAGAGTAAGAGACTCCCTCTATGGTGTTGATGATGAGAGGATGCACTGTGTAACGGGCGCTGAGTGCTGAAGATCCAAAGCCGTGTGGTGTGTTTGATTCCAGTGTCACTTAGATCCGCCTCTCGCTCGCCAGGCGTAATCCACGGCATTGTTCTGGATTAATTACACATGAACCCCTTTATGCTGTCTACTGCTCAGATTCACTGTGTGATTAGCTTGTGCCCCCCCCTCTCCCCCCCCCCTCCCCCAGCCTCCACGCCCCCCGCAACAGAACTGAAGAGGCAACTCCATCTTCAGGAGATTAGCAGCATAGACAGATATACTGCTCGAGTCTAAGGAAGTAGCGCTTGACTGGATGGAAGTGTTGCCGGGTGTTGTGTGTGTGTGTGTGGGGAGCAGTGTGTATGTGACTGTGTGTGAGGGGGGGCAGGGAGGGGTTGGGGTTGTTGAATATAATCAACCGGCGGCGCAATCAGTTAGCGGGTAAGAACTCTCCTGGGAAGCATTTCAGCCGATCGAAGACGTCGTCGGAAAATCGCTAATGCTCAAACAGTAAGTGATTAGCTGCACAACGCGCGGCGCTGACTTAAATCAAAAACTAAACACTGTTAAATCCCTAATCGATAGGAAGGAAGAATAAAGCGCCTGGCAGACAGTGCCGTCCGCGTCAGGTGATGTGATTGTACAGAATCGGTTGGCCTGGAACCAATTGTATCTTCATTCAGCATTAAAATAGACACGCTCGTTTGTAATTGTTTTCCTCTGGGCTGTGTTTGAAACTGTGACCCCGCTGGGCGGTCCGCTCACCTGCCAGGCTCTGCGGCGTTTCTCCCACCGGCAGCGTCGCGTTAAAGAGTCTGCCGATTAGACAGCGCCCGGGTAGGTGCACTCTAAGGCGACCTCAATTTCTGCAAACAAACACCGTGATTTGGTGCTGAACACGTTCACTAAATGGCAAACGATAACCTGCGCTCGGGAAGGCGGCAGACAGAGGTCGGAACGCCAGGAAGTCAGCGCCTCTGCCTCTCGCCGGCTAAATGGGAAAACACAATTAGCTGCGGAAAGGGAGCGCTTGTGTTTGCGTCTGGAGAGCTTTGGTGATTTCAATCGCCGTACCCGTGTTGTGCTCCATTTCATCAGCTCGTGCTGGCCCTGGTCTGTCCCGTGTTGTTTATTGTTGTTTCTGTTGTTGTTGTTTTTAAGACCTGAGACACAACAATTCAAACAGCATACCATGTAGACAATGTGACAAAGGGAGCCCGGCTCTTAAGAGGATACATGAAGGCTTGCATATGGAGATCATTCCACCGCCGTGGTAAAGCCGTCGAGGGACATGAGTTTGTATGAATATCCGAGTTTGGTTCACAGTCTATATTGAGTCTACATAAAACCACGAGGCTTGATGAACGTTTAATATATTGCCACAGTGCCTTCACCGGGTGATAATTGCGTTACGGTGACAGCTCAATCACAACACAAGAGGAAGCGCTTCCGGCGGGAAAGCAGGAGGACTCAAAGTGCGAAGCGACAGTGTCTCCTGCCGCGGTTCGAGACAATGCATTTACTTTAGTGCAGAAAATGATTAAATTCAGCCACAGACAGAAAAAGATTTATACAATTCTGTAATAACAGCTTTCACAGGTAATTTCATCTCTGTCCATTAAATGGGCAGAGTTAAAGGGCACATAATCATTTTCCCCTGTAAATCAAATGCGCCACAGTGCATGATACAGTTATCTCTGGGCTAATCCAAT
Organism: Gadus morhua; assembly: GCF_902167405.1. Taxonomy (NCBI): domain Eukaryota; kingdom Metazoa; phylum Chordata; class Actinopteri; order Gadiformes; family Gadidae; genus Gadus; species Gadus morhua. The sequence goes on from NC_044063.1 coordinate 25,896,015, forward strand.
CAGCCGAGCGACAGCTAAAAGGTGAACACCGCCGCCATCGCAACACACTCACACACACACACACACACACACACACACACACACACACACACACACACACACACACACACACACACACACACACACACACACACACACACACACACATTCTCCTCATTCCCCACCAGCTTTTGGTGAAGTCACGGTTTCCTCCCGCTGACCATTTCAGTGGAAATCAGTCGTCGACAGCGTGCCGTGACTCGACACGTCGCTCAGAGCGCGGTCGCGGCAGGCCGCCATAATGGCTTATTAATTTCTGACCGGGGCAGCAGTGCCTGCGCCGGCGGTGAATGCGGGGCGGGAAGTCGCCACAGGTTAAGGAATGCAGGGGAGGGGGGGAGGGAGGTTTGAAAGTTGGAGGATTTGAGGGATTTGGGGAGGGGATGAGAGGAGCTGGTAGACGAGTGAGTAAGAGAAACCGTTACAATTAAAAAGGAATGTGTTGGAAATTAAACCCTGATAGATAAGGTCACCCAACGAGAGCTGTGATGAATACATTAGCATAATGAGAAGCCAGCGCGCTGCAGCAAGAGCAGCATTACTGCGACCGGTCGGGGCAATTACGGCGGCGTTACAACCCGGGCCGGATCAGCCAGGGGGGCAAAGCGTTGTCCATCAACACGTCACTGTAAAACACTCTAAACCGCCCCTGCAACCGGGGGGGAGAGACCCCGCAAATGCTGTTTTGATGGGAATAAAATAGGTTAACCGAGCTGAGGATCGGTGACCGTTGGTAAAGTAAATATATGAACAGATTCATATTGATATATAATGTATATAAAACTGTAAATCTATTAATAATTATAAGCAAATATCATTAATTTTTTGGAGAAAAATTATATTTTTATATTATGTTTTTTTAAGTTATTTAAATCTATTCTCAATTCAAATTTGAATGCTTAAAGGGCCCACCATTCGCCCTAAAAAATGCTAAACTTTGCCTGTGTTTTGTTGTCCTTCAATGCAAACCTAGCAAGCCAACACCCCCACACCACCAATACCATAATACACCCACCCCGCCCCCCAACCCTCCACAGCTCTCCCTTTATGTTAGAATGTCTGCAAGGTGTAGATTGTCTTTTCTTGAGGCGTTGAGCTCTCTTCCTCTCACCTCGAGCTAGTAAAGATGAAGTAGGATCACGCCGCAGGGTTTGGAGTTATGTAGGCAGCCGTGTAGCTAAGCTAACCATTGTGAACCCGCTCCGTGCCGACCTACCTGCACGTACTTGTGAGTGCGGAGGTTGCCTCCGAATATCGCTCTGTGTATTGCTATATATCAGGCATTGTGTGCATGTGTGTGTGTTAGTGTGGGGTTGTGGAGCTTCTTTATCGCCGAAGGTGGTACCATTCACCGAAGGGGAATGGTCTCATAGGGAGGCAGCCATGGGCTGAGCCCTGGCATCTATGCCCGTACGTACGTACGTGTGTGTGTGTGTGTGTGTGTGTGTGTGTGTGTGTGTGTGTGTGTGTGTGTGTGTGTGTGTGTGTGTGTGTTTGATTCTGTCTGCATGTGTGTTTGAGTGTGTCTGCATGTGTGTGTATGTGTGTGTGTGTGTGTGTGTGTGTGTATGTGTGTATGTGTGAGTTTGTGCGGGTGTATGCGTTTGTGTGTGTTTTAGTATATATATGTTCTTGCCTGTGCTTGTGTGTGAGTAAGTGTGTGTTTGTGTATTCCTGATTGTACATGTGTCTGTGTGTGTTTGTAGGTGGTTTCTGGAAAGGCTGATAAGTGTTTTGGAGGCACCCTGCAGAGCAAGCCTCACACGCAGAAGATGTGAATTCGACACCGCACCCCGCCTATGAGCGGAAAATAACAACAACACTTAACACAGACCCAGCTCCACATGTAATATCACAGAATATGGCTATGACTTTACCAAAAAGTGCTTGCATAAGAGATCATTGCCTCTTATCACTCTCTCTTCCCAACTCTCTATCCCTTCCTCTGTCTGACTGTCTGAATGTCTGTCTGTCTGCCATTGCTCCTACTTATTCTCACCCTGTCACTCCCCCTCTCTCTTTCCCTCCCCCCCCCCCCCCCCCCCCGGCCTCCCTCCCTCCCTCCCTCCCTCCGCTGTGCATCCCCCTGGTCTGGACGCTAATGACGGAGCGCGTCCAAAGGTCAGGCCTTCATCATGGGCTTGTTCCTCCCTCGTCCCCACGCCGCTACCCCCACAGCGGAGGCAGCCACCAGGGCCAGGACGCGGGGGATGGACGAGGGGAACACGAGCACCAGGACACACAAATCATACGCCGCCACCAAACACTCAATGGCCGTCTGGCTAATTTGTGCTTGTTTTGTTGCAGTGCATCTGCAGAAGGGGGCAGATGGTGGAATGGTGGGGAAGGACAACAGAGGGTGAGACAGAGAGAGAGAGTGGGAGAGGGAGGGGGGGAGAGAGAGAGAGAGAGAGAGAGAGAGAGAGAGAGAGAGAGAGAGAGAGAGAGAGAGAGAGAGAGAGAGAGAGAGAGGGGGAGAGGGACTGAGAAAGAGAGGGGAGGTTGAGAGAGAGGGGGGAGAGAGAGACAGAGAAAGAAAAGAGGAGAGGGAGAAGAGAAAGAGAGGAGAGGGAGAGAGAGCCCAACAGAGGGAGAGAGGGAAGGGAAGAGGGAGGGAGAGAGAGAGGGAGAAGGAGAGGGAGAGAGAGGACAGGACAATATTTGAGAGAGAAGGTAAAAGGAGGGAAGGTAAAAATGGACCAGGATGACCAGGCAATACGCCTCATTACATAAACACTTGGTGATCACATGTGTACACAGACACACACTCTCAGCGTGTCTAAAAGCAAACATAATGTCTGAAAGTAGCATCATAGGGAGCTGAAAGTATAGATTTTCTCCCGCCATTACCTCAGTTATGGGTCTGACCCCCCACCCTCAAACAACATTACAGCGAAAAGTGGGCAGTCCTCATGATAAGACCGGCCCTTTCCCGGCGCATTAATGCATGGGCAAATTGAGAAGCAGCATTTTACTCCATCATGGATGTACAATCAGGCACATTCAGGAAAAATGCCGACACGCTGGTTCTTGCAACTTTACAATACCGCTTTTAAAGAAAGGTTCTGGAGAAACAATTACTATAGTTGAGAGGTTGTGCTTGTATATAACACAAATGACTCATTTGTAAAGACTAATTTGGAT
>NC_044063.1:25906697-25921697 GCF_902167405.1 Gadus morhua
TAGTGCGACCGTGTCGACTAATCACAGTAAACACTGCAGCTTCTTGGTACAAATGAATAAATGCAAAAATACACAATTTCGGCATATCTCGTCTCTTTGAACGCTACGCGGCCAGGCCAGATGTAGGGAGTCGCTCTTCTCTGAGCCCACTCGGCGAGCAGATCTTCCTGAGCCCACTCAGAGAGTAGCACTTCTCTGAGCCCACTCGGGGTGTAGCTCTTCCTTGAGCCCACTCAGGAAGTAGCTCTTCCCTGAGCCTACTCAGGGAGTAGCTCTTCTCTGAGCCCACTAAGGGAGTAGCTCTTCTCTGAACCCAGTAGCTCTTCCTTGAGCCTACTCAGGAAGTAGCACTTTCCCGAGCCTACTCAGGGAGTAGCTCTTCTCTGAGCCCACACGGGGAGCAGATCTTCCTGAGCCCACTCAGAGAGAAGCTGTTCCCTGAGCACCACTCAGGGCTTATGCTGCAGTTCATCTCCGCCAGAAAGCAGGGATTATATCAGAACTATATTAGCTTTATCATTTCTAGGTGAGGGTGGGAAAAAAGCAGGAGACCGGGGTTATACAGTCTTATTTTTAAGACCGTAACCTCACCGTGAACCCAGATACAAACCTCTAACCGACCTGAATGACCTCACGCTCTGACCCCATAAATGCTCATCCACACAATGATAAAATAGGTAGGAATAATATAAAAAGAAGAGAAGGGCAAAAGAGCATATTGAATCTGTCAGCAGCCCCACTGAAATATTGCCTTTTCAATATGAACTAGATACCTTGTTGAGAAAAAGACCTAATAAAAATAATAATAATGTAACCCATCCCATTCCATTGCCTCCACAGACCATTCCCAGGCCCCATAACCCAGTTAATGTTGCAGCACCTTGGCTCGGTCCGGCTCTGGTCTTCCCTGGCCTGGTTCTGCTTGTTCTGACAGCTTCTTCACGCCAATACCAGCCAGAACTGGGCCAGAACTGGGCCAGAGCAGGGCCAGAGCAGGGCCAGAACTGGGCCAGACCAGGGCCAGAGCAGGGCCAGAACTGGGCCAGACCAGGGCCAAAGCAGGGCCAGAACTGGGCCAGAGCAGGACAAGGCTGTGTTTATTATCAGTATTCCAGGTGAGCCTGCGGTCGCCATGAATATTAAAGCTGCTCCCAGATTCTTTGGCAAGCGTGGCGTAAATATACCGGCCGCAGTTCAAAGGCCTCTTAGCATCAAAAGGAATGTGCCCGAGCTGGAGCAATTTCAGGAGGTAGCGAGCGAGGGTTAGAGATAGATAGATAGAGGCTTAGAAAGACACAGAGGGAGAAAGAAACAGAGAGAGGGAGAGAGAGAGTATAAAAAGAGAGAAAGAGGGAGAGAGAGAGAGAGAAAAAGAGAGAGAAAGAAAGGGTTAGAAAGAGAGCAAGACATTGAGACATATATGGAGAGAAAGACAGAGAGAGAGAGAGAGAGAGAGAGAGAGAGAGAGAGAGAGAGAGAGAGAGAGAGAGAGAGAGAGAGAGAGAGAGAGAGAGAGATAGGAGACAGAGAGAGAGAGAGAGAGAGAGAGAGAGAGAGAGAGAGAGAGAGAGAGAGAGAGAGAGAGAGAGAGAGAGAGAGAGACAGAGACAGAGACAGAGACAGAGAGAGAGAGAGAGAGAGAGAGAGAGAGAGAGAGAGAGAGAGAGAGAGAGAGAGAGAGAGAGAGAGAGAGAGAGAGATAGGGACAGCCTCGGGGGGAACAGCCTCACTACGGTAACATTCAAACGAAGGGCCATTGCGTTAATCATCTTTACTGTAATCTCGACAAGATGGACCACAACATATACAACAGAAAAGCACCGTCCTCATCGATGCATACATACCTGAACCGGAGCACATCATTAATATTGAAGAGTTATACTGTATAATCGTGGAGCAGCTATGGAATTTCACAAACACAAAGACACACCCATGCACACACACACACACACACACACACACACACACACACACACACACACACACACACACACACACACACACACACACACACACACACACACACACACACACACACACACACAAATACATCCTTGCATTCTGTCTTCATTGAGAAGAGGGGCAGATTACAAATACATTGAATGACATTGTGTGGGACAGATACAAAGGCTTCAGAAGCAGCCGATAGGAAGGGGAGAGAGGCAAGGGGTTACTGGACAGCGGTACATACACTGTGGTGATGCCGTTGATTTATAGGGTGGTTTTTCGTCAAATGTGCTGAGGAATGTTTGTAAGTGTGTGGGAGGGAGAAACAAAAGCAGCCTAAACTGCATTTGTGTGTTTCTTTTGTGGCTAGCCGCTGCTGTAGTGGTCTGTAGCATAGCCGCAAGGCTGCTGTCCTTCTTGGATGCTCTCTCTCAAAAAATCTCAGCCACTTTGGGAGTGAGAGAAAGAGGGAGAGAGAGAGAGAGAGAGAGAGAGAGAGAGAGAGAGAGAGAGAGAGAGAGAGAGAGAGAGAGAGAGAGAGAGAGAGAGGGAGAGAGAGAGAGAGAGAGAGAGAGAGAGAGAGAGAGAGAGAGAGAGAGAGAGAGAGAGAGAGAGAGAGAGGGAGAGAGAGAGAGAGAGAGAGAGAGAGAGAGAGAGAGAGAGAGAGAGAGAGAGAGAGAGAGAGAGAGAGAGAAAACAGTCATCGTTTTTTCGTTGGCAAATAAATATATTACAGCTCCACATGATCGGACTGCAGAGCAGAACAGGAGAGAGAAATGAGGGGAGAGATGAGGGAGGGAGGAAGGGAGTGCTGGGAGAAAGAAACACACTTATCCATTTTTCATGGCTCCTTGCTGCATCTGAACCTGCTGGACCAGGGAGGGAGATAGAGAGAAAAAGAGAGAGAGAGAGAGAGAGAGAGAGAGAGAGAGAGAGAGAGAGAGAGAGAGAGAGAGAGAGAGAGAGAGAGAGAGAGAGAGAGAGAGAGATGGTGGTGGTGGGCAACAGAGAGCAAGAGGGGAGAGAATATCTTCAGTATATAAAGTAATGCTTTCAACTGGCTCTTGTCTACAGCACCTGCCCTTGTATGTTCAACAATCTTCAACAGAGGCTAGACAATGGATTTGTGTGATTCTGTTTGTGTGTGTGGTGTGTGTGTGTGTGTGTGTGTGTGTGTGTGTGTGTGTGTGTGTGTGTGTGTGTGTGGGTGTGTTAGTGTGTGTGTGTGTGTGTGTGTGTGTGTGTGTGTGTGTGTGTGTGTGTGTGTGTGTGTGTGTGTGTGTGTGTGTGTGTGTGTGTGTGTGTCTGTGTGTGTCTGTGTGTGTTCCTTTGAAGAAAACCCTCTTTTTCTCTGCTGGGCTGATTAAAAGTCGAGTTTGAATTTCTCCAAGTAAGACTATTCCACGGCTTGGGTTCCACCCCCCCCCCCCCCCCCACCCCCCCTCCTACTCCTTGAAAGAAAGACTTTTTCTCCAGAACAAAATTGATTCCTTAATCTTGATGTTCTCGGGGCCATGAAGCGCTCCCTACGATGCGTTATCATTGTATTTTAATCACAATATGTGTACACATGGCGCTCACGCTCAATCCCCCCGACCGAACAGATAAAAATGGCGTGCGGAGGTCCCAAGACGGCCACAACAGAGATTGCACCGGAGATTCAACCTGACGATTTCCCCCCTCATTATGGAGGCTCATTCATTATGCAAACCCTAAGCGGATTAGATGTTGTAGAATATCACAGGGGCTCTACGGGCGCCACAATGTCTGAGGAAATCATACCATAACCCCCGTCATTATCAGTTTGATCATTCATCAGCATCTTTAAACATGAGCATATGGTTGTTGTTGTGCTGTGTGTGTTTGTGTGTTTGTGTGCAGTTGTGTGTGTAGGTGTAATAGACGCGAGGCATGAGGAAACTTATAAGGCCTCTTATATGGCCCCCCCTTGCCTGAGTATCTGCTACCATATGAACCCTCTACTAGGTTATGCAAATGCCCATGCAAATTGGGAATCTACCCAGTCTGTGTGTTTGTGTGCACCTTGAGGGAGCGAGAGAGAGAGGAAGAGCGAGAGAGAGAGAGAGAGAGAGAGAGAGAGAGAGAGAGAGAGAGAGAGAGAGAGAGAGAGAGAGAGAGAGAGAGAGAGAGAGAGAGAGGAGAGAGAGAGAGAGAGAGAGAGAGAGAGAGAGAGAGAGAGAGAGAGAGAGAGAGAGAGAGAGAGAGAGAGAGAGAGAGAGAGAGAGTGAAAGAGAGAGAGAGAGAGAGAGAGAGAGAGAGCGAGAGAGAGAGCGAGCGAGAGCGAGAGAGGGAGAAAGAGAGAGAGAGAGAGAGAGAGAGAGAGGGGGAGAGAGAGAGAGAGAGAGAGAGAGAGAGAGAGAGAGAGAGAGAGAGAGAGAGAGAGAGAGAGAGAGAGAAAGAGAGAGAGAGAGAGGGAGAAAGAGAGAGAGCGAGAGAGAGAGAGAGAGAGAGAGAGAGAGAGAGAGAGAGAGAGAGAGAGAGAGAGGGACAGAGACGTTGCGAGGGAGAGAGAGAAGGATCGGGAGATAAAGGTCGGTAGAGGTTATTAGGTTTATGTTGTATTGAGGGATCGATGAAGGAGTGAAATGTGTAGGTGAGGTGTGGATGATTACCTGCTTCTAGGGTGATGTTACGGCCCTGTATTGTAACCAGCTGTGCTGTGAGTCCACACACACACACACACACACACACACACACACACACACACATACACATGAATGTCCCCCATAGGAACAATCAAACCTAATGTATCATATCAAATGTTAATGTGTTTCTGACTTGCCCATCATACAAGTGCTCGACACAGTTCCGCGCAGCTCTCTCCCATCGCAACAGGAACGTATCCGCTGCCGGGACGTGACCGCAAATGAGCGCCCCTGAAATGAAATGAATCGTGTACGTACGCATGCAGTTGCGCATGGAGTAGGGCGAGAGCCTTTTAATTGCAGACTCTGATTAAGCCTCTACATAACCCCCCCCCCCCCCCCCCCCCCGCAACCCTCCTCACGCCCCCAACCTCCGCTTTTTGTCTTCTTTTTTTTCCGCCTACTCTTCTTTATGTTCCACTGAATTATAGAGGCCTCCAATTCCGTTAATAATGAGATGCATTAAAAAAAGAGCAAAGACCCGAATCCTTGCCCTCCCTCTAGTGGCTGCCTCCTCCTCCTCAACTCCCCCTCCTTCTTCCTCCCTCTGTCCGCTGTGTGTAGCGCTGTTAGCTCGCTGGCAGCATGTGTTGGATATTGGGCAGAGGCGCAGGCGTCTCGCTGCACAATAGCAAGCTGTGTGGGTCTGTGGTTTTGTCTCCACAGTCAGAATGCGCTGACATACATCCCGATGAAGGACTTTGGAAGGACAGATTTTCTTTTCCTATTTTGAAGATATCATGTTGCTGGGAAACTAAGTCAATTTGCGTGCTGGTGATTGCAGGAAGTGGTTCCCTTCTTGAGATAAGTCTTTTTGCAGGAAAAACAAATGCATCCCTCATCCGTCTCCCCTCTATTAGCCCTCTGTCTCCATATTTTTCGGCATTTTCCATTAATACCACTCTCAGTTCCACGCTGTCAGCCAATTCCTGGGTATCTTAAGCCCTGAAAGTGGCTGAGCTTGGCCGATCCCGCTGATAAGAGCCCTAATGTCGGCCGCCGCTCACAATGAGCAGTAGTGCAATAGTGTGTGTGTGTGTGGGGGGGGGGGGGGGGGGAGATGGAGACAAAGAGAGAGACCGAGAATGCAAGATAAAGAGGGGGAAAATGCAGGCAAAAGGAAAAGAGAGGGAGGGTAGGAGAGAGGGAGGGAGGGAGGGATGGAAGGAGGCAGGGAGGGAGGAGGAAGGGAGGTACAGAGTTAGAACAAGTGGTAGAGAGAGAGCAATGATGTGTGGTAGACGAAGGAAGAAAACAAATTAAAAGTAAATTTGAGAGGAAGCTATAAAGCAAAATGAACCGAGTCAGAAGAGAGCTTGATTTACGAGCGTCCAACTCACAGCAGAGTATGAGTTCCATCAGAATATTTCATCAATATTACAACAATATAAAACTGAAGCATGGAATGGATTGGAATCTACTTCTTAGTTAAAACATTTTGGGTAATGAGGATGAATTAAGATTTAAATAATGATAGAGATCCTTGAGCAGGAGAGATGAAAACGATATTTATGTCAGTCAATGAGAAGAGACTCATGAATGGCTAATTCCAAGGATTATGGCTTCCTTAATCACTGAGTGCACAATATGTGTGTGCGCACACAAATGTGTGTGAGATGTTTGAATGCATGCCTGCCTATGTAAGTTTGCATGTGTTTGACAAGGATGATGGGTTTGAAAGAGCTTTCTAAATATATGATCACAAACTGGTGCCCTGGGAAATATTAAATTGCCACTCATTTCAGAATGAATTATGACCCTGTCAATTATGAGGCTATGGTCATGAAATATTGAAGAGAGAAGAAACGAAAACAAAAACAGTGGAGATCTAATAAAATAACTGAACATCCGTGGTGCCGGAATCGGAAGGAGGCCTGACTCTCTCATCCCGTCTACACACTCTCACCCTATGCCGCCTGCTATCCGCTACTGAAGCCCCACGCGCCGGGGAAGATAAAACGCCATCTGAATGTTCATCAAATGCGCCTGTCCGAGGGGGGAGCGAGGGATGGAGGGAGAGAGCCAGAGGGGTGGAGGTCAAGTTGTACCTTGTTTCGCTGTAATCTCCAGTAGAGGAGATGTGTGTGGGTTTGGAGGGGAGCATGAGACGGGCAGAGTTGGGAAAAAATGAGAGAAATATGGAAAGATTTGAGGGAAGACGATAGCAGAACCGCGGTTAAGTATCTGGCTCACACTCCGTAGCAGATGTCGGCACAGTTTGTGTGATTCATCCAGAGAGAGATTCAATGTCTCTCACCCTCTGTCACTTGCTCAGACACAGACACAGACACAGACAGACACACACACATGCACACACACACACACACACACACACACACACACACACACACACACACACACACACACACACACACACACACACACACACACACACACACACACACACACACAGACACACACACACACACACACACACGAGGGGCAGATAAAAATGTACACACAAACATATGAACACGCATGTATAAAACACTAATTAAGATAAGCGTACACACGGTGCATGTGTGTTTGTGAGTATGCACAAGTGTATGTGTGTGTGTGTGTGTCTGTCTGTCTGAGCAAAGGGCATCTCCAGGTAATAGGGGTTATGAGCTCAACTGAGAACAGACACCAATCTGTAAAAGTGAGAAGATAAGCCAACGGGATCAGGATTCAGTTCGAATCCCATCACCATAGTCCATCGCAATCCACCCCAGCTCTTGCCGGATACTTTCCCAGAAAGCCTTGACGGATTTAGGCTTTCTGTTTGTACTGCAGCGCCGCCGTTGGCTGTATTACAGTGGTGATAGCCCGGGCGTTTCTCCAGTGCAGACAAGGTTAATAAAGGATAATACTCATGCTAATACATGCTCACACACACACAAACACGCACACATACACACACATACATACACACACAGAAACACACGCACACACACGCACAAACAAACACACATACGCACACACGCACATGCACACAGACACACACACGCACATATATATACACTCACTAACAAACGCACACACACACACACACACACACACACAATCACACACACACACACACATACACACACACACACACACACATACACACACACACACACACACACACACACACACACACACACACACACACACACACACACACACACACTCCCACCCACAGCGGTGAGTAGTCATTCTGGGTCTCTGGGCCCCCCTGCAGTGCTACATGTAGACCAAGGGTTTCCTGTGAGCCACATGGAGCTCACTGATAACACACACTGCTGATCTCTCCATCAGCCCAGACCCGCCATCACATCTGTATTCATCACACCTACTACATGGATCCACCCACCGCCTTTTTTAACTCACTGATGGAAGGATGAAATGGGAAAGGCCGGGAATGACTTTTTGAGATTGGTGCGTGTCACTCTAAAAAATATATATTTTGCAGAAAAAAATCCCCTTTAATCTTGGCCCTGAGGGGGAGAGGCGGGCGGCTTGTAACGGTTAGTCCTAGCTTTGAGATTGTGATCGTGATGTTGTTGTCTAGTTAGCTATGTACACTCACATTAAGCGAGAGTCTGCCTGTCGGGAGTTACTGAGGGGTTCCTCTGGAGACGGATATGTCTCTGCTCTCTTGAAATGCAAGATACGCTTTGACTTACATCTGGGCTATTTTTTTCCCGTACTGGGATGGGAAAAGAAAAGAGCTCCTGATGAAAGAAGCACATTGGACTGGTTGTGGCGGCGGGAATGCATTTGTTCAGCGTGCGTCAGGGCGACCACTGGCGTATATCTCAGACGTCCAGTGAATTCAATCTGGAACCGGCGGGCTGACGTAATCCACTTGGCAGCCAGACTGAAAGATGTCATCTTTATGGAAACCTAATGAGGCCCCACAGCCTTGAACAGGTCAGACACAATACAGCCCAAAGTGATTATGTCGAAGTTTGGTTCAATAATATAAATATGAAGATGCGTATAGCATATAATAATTATGCAAGCCAAAAATGAATCAATAACTTAATTCAGCGTTTAAAAACAGACCTGTTGTTCCAAATCCAGTTTCCTTAATTATTGAAAAGAAATGAAGCGCAGCCATCTGTGAATAATGAAGCACTAGCATTAGTGTTGCAGACAAAAACAGCCAGGACTATGGATATATAACTCTACTCACCACTCATCCTCTTGAAGCGGTGGGCCTATCTGCCAATTAAAATGTAACTAATCAATTAATATCCAATCAGTGTCCTGCACCATAACCAATTGGCTTCATGATGAAAGATCGGCAGAGGCACTCTCTGTCTGTTCAAACAGAGATAAAAAAAGAAAAGGAATGCTGAGAAGATAGAAGGGAGAGAGCGAGAGAGAGAGAGAGAGAGAGAGAGAGAGAGAGAGAGAGAGAGAGAGAGAGAGAGAGAGAGAGAGAGAGCGAGAGAGAGCGAGAGAGAGAGAGAGAGAGAGAGAGCGAGAGAGAGAGAGCGAGAGAGAGAAGAGAGAGAGAGAGAGAGGGAGAGAGAGAGAGAGAGAGAGAGAGAGAGAGAGAGAGAGAGAGAGAGAGAGAGAGAGAGAGAGAGAGAGAGAGAGAGAGAGAGAGAGAGAGAGAGAGAGAGAGCGGGGTCGGTCTCAAGGACTGGTAGAACAAAGTTAGCTTAATGATGTAAGATAAGAATCGAGGCAAAATCGACTTTGATGGAGATCGAGATGCCTGCGCACACATGAAAATCATTCTAAACTAGTTGCACGCTGATGTTTAACGATAAAAAATACATATATACACATTGGTCTTCCATAGTGCCCTCCACCTTGGAACCGTGCCACAACTTGAAAACCTCCAGAGTGCCTGACATCACATCTTAATCAAAATCAGGTTACCAATATGGAGAGATTATACCTATACAAGACTGCTAAAGACAACGCTTTCCCCAAATATTCTGCCCTTCTTCTCTTCCTTTAACCTGTCTTAAGACCATGAGAAAACATACACCGGAAGAGACGGCATAGTAGTGACTGGAGGCGGATGTTTCAGCATTCGTTCTCAATGCCCTGATGTATCCTCTTCTAGCAAGACGCTGAAGCCCTGCGTTCTCCTTAATGACATGAGACACGCAAGTTGTAAATTACCCTTAGGGCGACGTTGACTGAATAAAAATAGTATGATTGCAAGAGGTGAGGAGAGCTGAGGTGTCGGCCGGAAGGACTTAGTGAAAGGTTGTTAAAGGACAATACTGCGGCTTGTTAAAGGACAATACTGCGGCTTGAGCTCCACCACCATCTGGCTCGTTGCTCGATCAATGGAAATTAACTGGACATTTGCCAAATTGACTCCAATTGACATAAGCACAGAATTGGTTTCGTTTTAATTTTTTCTACATTGAAATTGCTCTAGACTACAGACTGTGGTGACAGCATATTGGATCTTCTGTGGTGTGTAGGCGCATGTGTCCATGGATATGTCTCCCATTAGTCTTGTTAGAGTGAGGGACTATTATAGATGGAAGGAGTGTAGGGGTAATCCCAAGATACGTCTCTCTCTCTCTCTCCCTCTCTCTCTCTCTCTCTCTCTCTCTCTCTCTCTCTCTCTCTCTCTCTCTCTCTCTCTCTCTCTCTCTCTCTCTCTCTCTCTCTCTCTCTCTCTCTCTCGCTCTCACTCTCGCTCTGTCTCTCTCTCTCTCTGTCTATCCCCTCTCTCTCTCTCTCCCTCTCTCTCTTTCTCTCTGTCTCTCTTCCACTCTCTCTCACTCTCCCTCTCTCTTTCTCTCTGTCTCTCTTCCTCTCTCTCTCTCTCTCTCTCCCTCTCTCTCTTTCACTCTGTCTCTCTTCCTCTCTCTCACTCTCTCTCTCTCTCTCTCTCTCTCTCTCTCTCTCTCTCTCTCTCTCTCTCTCTCTCTCTCTCTCTCTCTCTCTCTCTCTCTCTCTCTCGCTCTCTCTTGCTCTTTCTCAACCTCTCTCTTTCACTCTCTCTATCACTTTCTTTCTCATCACCACTACAGACTAATGATGATGAAGCTGTGGACTCAGCAAAGGAATCAGAAGTGTATAATGCATGCACGCACACACACACACACACACACACACACACACACACACACACACACACACACACACACACACACACACACACACACACACACACACACACACACACACACACACACAGAAACAATCATCCACATACACACACACACACACACAAACACAGACACATACACACAAACACAGACACATACACACAGTCCTGACAGTGCTTTAGGTTTTAGCCATCAGTACCGACTAACAGCTTGGGTTGAGCAACAGTGATTGGTATTCTGTGGAATTTCCAGCATTTTATTACGCTTGTGCGCGTGCACCTGCATATATGGAGCGTACCAATGAAGCCTATTGAACAACAATAATGAGTAGGTTCTGTCCCTACTTTCTTATCATGGAGTGTGTGTTTTGTGTGTGTTTGTTTGTGTGTGGTTCTATGCATGCGTGTGGTCGAGTGTGTGTGTGTGTGTGTGTGTGTGTGTGTGTGTGTGTGTGTGTGTGTGTGTGTGTGTGTGTGTGTGTGTGTGTGTGTGTGTGTGTTAGTTGATCCCTGAGGACACTTGGCACCCACTGCCTTTATGTTTTCCACCATCTCCAGGACAATAAAACTCTGCAAACTCCCACTTAGAAAAACCACACACAAACAGATATAGACAGAGAGGAGAGACACTGATCCGAGTAGAAGAAGCCCCGGTGGTTTTAACATTATCCGACTCAGAATGGAGTAGTGTTCAAATGGATAAGGGGAACCACACCTTGAGATTTCCATTGAAGGAGAGTGATTATCGAACGCACCGACTTTATTGGACGTGCAGGCTTTGGCTGTGTCCCAATTCCTAGGACGCATCCTTCAAAGGCTGCATTCGAAGGATGCGTCGACGCAGATTGCGTCACAGCGACGCGCCAAGTGCTGTCCCAATTCCAAGGGTCCTTCAAATGCGGCCTACGAATGCAGCCTTCTTTTCCCGGATTTGAAGGATGCATCGGCTGTATCCTTCACGGCCCAACGTATCCCAAGATCCTTCACGGCCCAACGTATCCCTCCCAAGATTCATTGCGCACTCAATCAATGGAGATGGCGGAGAATGGCGATTTAAGTTCTGCATTTAAATGTAAGTATTTGGTTTCTAGTCGCTCGAGTATTTAACGATACAAATGCTAAAAAAAAACAAGGGCCCTTAAAACTTTTTTCATTAAAGTAATAGGCAATATAAGTAAGGTAACGTTACAGTTAGTGAAGCTGTAACGTTAACTAAGAACACCCGTTAAGCCCTATAGTTTCACATTTAAGAGGTTAAAATGGTTATATTTACCGAAATTGTGGCGATTATATAGATAATTTGCTATTCTCTAACGTTAGATAAATGGACCAACGCGAACACAGGTTGTGGACCCTGGTTTTCAGACCGTAACGTTACAGACGTTGGGATTGATTACACAGTTAACTTGGTTATTTTGCTATTTAAGCTGCTTTCGTTTGGTAGTGTAAAGCAAAACTAATTCTAACATTTGGTTTTGGTTTAGGGAGCCAGCAGCATACTGCTCGATTTATTATATTGAGGGGGGAGAACGATGAGCTGTTCACCGGGGTGAAATACTCAGCAAGTGTGGCTTGGGGGTAAAGAAACAATTGTTTATTTATATCGTAAGTTAGTTTATAAAATTATTATATTATATTATTATAGGCCATTTATATATCTTCATTTGACCATCTTTTAAAGGTTAGTTAAATTAGCCCTCATTAAACAGCAGGACGGATACAACATCCCCAGAAATCGTTTACTACGATGTCCTATTTTGGGTTATTAAAGAAAGAAAGACAAAAACAGTCACAGCTCGCATCAGTACTAGACAGCACTAGAAAAACACACAAAGAAAAAGGGTGGACTTCTACTGGTTGTCTTATTATTATGGGCTTCATATACAATGAGGGCTAATTTAAATGTAACCTTTACAAGATGGTCAAATATATATATTATAAATGGCCTATTGTTAACATGGGCTATTAACATGATTGATAAATGTGTCTCTTGTTTTCTCTGATTAATAATGTCTCTGTGTTTAGGACAATTCTGGAGGAAATAGGCCTGCAGGGGAAGGTGACTCCCCCGCAGGCAAAGAAAAACTTTTGCTGAAATTTGTTTTGATACGGCTCTTGTTGTTAACTGCCATGATTGATTTCCTCTGCATTAGGATTGCAAGTATCCAGGGTCAGGAGAGGGGGTAGGTGGGAAACCCACTGCTGCCACTTGGCCCTGGTTTGTCCCCATGGATAAGGTATTGGGACAGAGGCATTCCACCAACCCCCCTGTCCTAATTGCCTCCATCCCTGAGAACACACCAGGGCCAAGTACAGCAAGTACAGCAGTGGTGGATCAGGAGGTTGAGGACAAGGATCAGGAGGAGGAAAGACAGCGAGGGCCAAGGTCCAGAAAGAGGGACAGAGAGGAAGACATGTTCCAGAGTCGCTCACTATCTTCCGAAAAAGACTCAAGATTCACCTGTTCAGAGTCCACCTCGACTGCATAGCCACCCTCCCCCTTCTGGCAACCATTGTACACTGTGTTGTATTGTATTGTATTATAGTACTTAACTGTGTAGCAACTGCAGTAGCTGCTATCATGGCTGTAACACGGGGAATGGGTTAGCCTAGCGATTGTGGTACTTGCACTTGGTTCTATGAACATCCTTTCTGTACCGACAGCGATATATTGATGCACTTCTTATGACAAATGTACTTATTGTAAGTCGCTTTGGATAAAAGCGTCTGCTAAATGCCCTAAATGTAAATGTAAAATGTAAATGTTCCAGTTAATAAAAGAGGACATGAGGCTACAAAGGGAGGCAGAGGAGAGAAGAGCCCAGGAATGCACGGAAAGAATGGATAGTTTTTTCTCAATTTTGGAGCGTTTGGTGGACAAATAACTTATGTTCTGTTATATTTAACACATTGTTTATTATTATTTACATATTTATTGAAACAAACTTATTTAACTAACTTTTTTGATTAACTATTTATTAAAACCCTTACTAACTTTTTTGTATTGACTAATGTATTCGTATATAACTTATAAAACATATATACAACAATAAAACTATTTACAACAAACATTCATGTGACTATTTACAACAATTATTATAAAACTACTATATACAAAAACATAATGATCAATAATAATTTTTGTTGGTTTCTTTTTTTCACGCTGTCCGGTTTAACTTCTGTTTACTAACGGGTCAGTTCAGCTGTCAGGGTTGCTAGGTGACAGGAGCAGCGCGTGGTCACACAAGTGAAAGGGCGGTAACGGTTTGTTACGTAAACCAGAAATGCTCCGTAGGCTAGACCGTCCCATTTCTTCGGCCATCGGAGTGTCCTTCGCGGTCTACGAAGGCCGCATCCTTCGAAGGACGCGGTCTACGAAGGATGCGTCCTATGAATTGGGACACAGCCTTTGTCTCGATTGAGAAGAGAGTCGAGACCTATGTGAAAGTGTCCTTTTTGGGGACCTACTTGGTGGAAGTGGTTCACGAAGTGAGAGTGTGAAAACGACGACATCAAATAACCTGGTGACATGGTCATCGTCATGGTTACAACCACAAAATATGTTAACATTATGTTATACTGACAAATTCATAGAATTGCACCTTTGCACGTCTTTATTTTAAAGAAAAGCCATGTTTGTTCTAGGGCCACATTGCCTTATGGGATTCCCTGCAACCACCAAGGTACCATCCGCAGCTTAATTTAAATGTTGTCAAATCCAGATACCTGGTCTGGATGTGTCCAATGCTACCTACTGAATTTAGGCGGTCTATCACAGGCATATGACCTCTATTTGAAGCCTATTTATGAAACGCCGCATGAGAGACCAGAGAAGAAACTGCATGGAACTCAACCTTCCTCCTCACCACTCCTTCTGCGCTCAGGCTCCTCCCACTCACCCCACGGTCACCACTGCATACCCTCCCTGATCATATCAAGGCATTAGGACGGCTTAGCGCAGCATAGGAGGAGGGTAGGAGCAAGGGGAGAGAAGGAGAGAGTGGGTGGGGGATAGGGGCAAAGGAGTGGTAGAATTAGAGTGAGACAAAGCTGGAAGGGAGGGATTGTACCATCCGCTGCTGGGAACCCGAATGGGAAAGGCAGAGAGAGAGAATTTATTTTAAATACTACAGACGGAAGTTACTGTTGGTGGTTGAGTGTGTGGTTGTAGGTGTGCCTAGGTGTGTGTGTGTGTGTGTGTGTGTTTTTTTCTGTATGTGCGTGCATGTGCATGCACGTGTGTGTTTGCCTGTGTGTGTTTGCACGGGCGTGTTTGCACCAGTGTGTTCGCGCACACGTGTGTGCGTGCATGTGGCTGCCCACGTGTGTTTG
>NC_044063.1:25931697-25936697 GCF_902167405.1 Gadus morhua
GGACGAGGACACTGGAACCCAACTTAGACTGCTCAGAAAACGGTAGGAGGTCCTGAAGAATCAAAGACTGAAAAGCTCCACTATCTCTCCAAATCTTAATCGGTTGCTTGGTTGAAGGATCAGTGACAAGAGAGACACAACCATCCATAAGGAAAGACGAAGAACCAGGCAGCTCACTCTTTTGAGCGGGTTGGTCCATGGTTTGGTCGACAGCACAATTGCTCACAGTTTTTAATAAGGCAACAGGCTTATAAGACTCTTGTTTTTTACTCAAGACAGGGCAATCAGCAATGAAGTGGCCACTGTTCTTGCAATAAAAACAAGTCCTCTCCAACGTAGTACTCGCATTAGCCAATCTTCTAGCGAAAGATGTAGAAACGGTGGGAGGAGGTTCTGAGCAGATGACATCAGCAAAGACTCGGACGGAATGGATGAGCAGTGCAGGTGGTGTGCTGAAGGGGGCAAACTGATTTGCTGCGACTTTTGCAACAACGCCTTCTGCAAGAAGTGCATTCTGCGCAACCTGGGACGGAAGGAGCTGTCCGTCATCACCAATGAGAACTCAAAGTGGCACTGCTACGTGTGCACCTCTGAGCCACTCTCTGACTTATCCTCCAAATGCCAGCGCATCATGGAGAAGTTAGAAACGGTGGACACGGCCGCCGTGTCGAAGGAGAAGGTGGCGAACTCCCAGCGACACCAGCCCAAGGTGAAGAACCTCATCGTCAAACTCACCCCCGTGCCGGTGGTGACGACGTGCAGCTCCAGATCCTCCAGGTCCTCAAGATCCAGGTCCAAGAGCAAGAGCAAGGACAAGGAGGTTGAAACCCCAAAGAAGAGCAAGAAGAATAAGAAGGAAGGGAAGAAGAACGAGGTTGAGGATGACGTGGAAAAAGAGGAGGATGACGTGGAAAAAGAGGAGGATGACGTGGAAAAAGAGGAGGATGACGTGGAAAAAGAGGAGGATGAAGTGGAAAAAGAGGAAGAACAGGCGGTAGAAGAGGATGGTGAAAAGGAGGATGAGGCAGAGGTGGAGGAGGAGGAGAAGGACTCGGGTTCTGAGGTGAAACAGAGGAATGGAACTCCAACTGATTGCGTCCCCAGTAAGCGTCGCTCTAGCCGGACAAAGACCACACCACTCAGGAAGCAGGCGGAGATCAAGGCCAAGGAGGACTCCTCAGAGACAGAAGGTCAGAACCGGGACAAGGCTGACAAGGCCGGAAAGTCCAGCAGCACCAAGACCAAAAACGGAAAACGGACCAAGACCTCTTCGCCCGAGGACAAAGGGGAGGAGTCTGACTCAGACTCCGTGCCCGACATACTGCTGCAGAAGGTGGCGGAAGAGCACAGTTCCGCTGAAGGGGAGGTCACGAAAAGTGCCAAGAAGTGCTTGTTTAAGCAGGTGGAGGAAGTGGTTGGAAACCGAGGTCTACTAGAACCAGTCCTTCCCCTTCGCTCACCTTGGTCGCTATCAAAGTTTACCTTGAGCGTCAACACAAACTTGTCTGCTAGAACAGCAGCCTCATCAAGAGTGGACACTTCTTGTTGATTGAGATAAGTACACACAGCAACAGGCAGACAATTTTTAAAGTCCTCCAGCAGGACTAATTGTCTAAAGTCCTCCTTGGTTTCCGCCTTCTGTGACTTGCACCAAGAACTAAAACTGATGTCCTTTTCCCTTGCAAACTCAACATAAGTTTGTTCATCCAGCTTACTGAGGCCTCTAAAACGCTGGCGGTACGCCTCAGGAACGAGCTCATAAGTTCTTAGAATGGCGCCTTTAACTTTTTCATAGTCCTTGACATCCTCAATGTTTAAAGAAGCGTAAGCGTCTTGTGCTTTACCCACCAAAACGCTTTGCAAAAGCGATGTCCAGTCATGTATTGGCCAGTCTGAAACAGTAGCCACTCGTTCAAAATGAGCGAAGTACCGCTCAACATTTTTCTCAGCGAATGGAGGTACTAATCTGATGTTTCTCGCTACGCTAAACTGAGCCGAGGCAGAACTGGATGACCTCAAAGCAGCATGCTTAAATTCAAGCTCTTTCAAGAAACGTTCATGCTCTAGGTGCGTTTGTCTTTCCTCTAGGTGCATCTGCCTTTCCTTAAGGATACGCTCCCTCTCCTTATCCTCTAATTCTGATTCTCGGAACGCCAACTCCTTCAACCTGAACTCCAGCACAGCATCTGACATCTGAGGAAGAACAAGTTGATGCTGGTATGCTGGTAAAGCCGACGCCCTCAGGATGCCTCCTTCTGCTAGGCCTGCCTTAAGTGCTTCTCTTAAACTCTCTTTAAGACGTTTATCACCACTGGCAATCTCAATGTCATAATGACTGGCAAGACTAAGGAGCTGTTCTTTAGTGAGCTGATCAAACAACTCCTCCGAGGGTGCACTAATAAAGTCATCTATAGCCGCCATACTAGACAACTTCAATCACCAAGCATAGATAACAAAATACACCAATCACTGCTGAGCACAGTGAGCAAGCCTCCGAGTGCAAATGATCATCTAAGCAAGCCCCCTGGTATCTGCCTAACTTTAACCTAACCCTAATGGTCTTCTGAGGCGTGCCGGGCTCGAGGCTTCTTTAAAACAAAGCTCAGTTAACCTCAGCCATGTGGCCAAGGCCCTGAAATGCTCGCCCCCACCAGAGAACACGTCTCCACCCAGGATTACCTCGAAAATAAAGAAGGCAAAATAACAAATAGTGTACCGATGGAAGGACAGATTGCTCCGCCCAGCTGGTACACTCCCTAACTAACCAGGGGGATCACTCACAACTTAAAATCATAGCACTCAGACTCAATACTCACCATACTCACCATGAAAAGAAGCAGATCATAGCCACACTGCAAAACACCACCAAAACATACCCAGTTACTCTGTCTAGGGGAAAATTTGAAATAATTAACTGCAAAACTGATCAAGATCGATCCGGGACGAGCAAGCAACATGAAGTCGACAAACAAGGATGGAATATAAGAAAACCGGGTTTATTGTCACTAAAAGTTACACAGACTGGTGAATGGGAACCGTGCTGCTGGCCCTGGCTAGAGGAGGAGTGAATAAAGCCTCCCAGGCTTTAAAGGCAACAGCAGGTGCCAGGTAAAGAAGCGAAGGAGGGGCTGAAGGAGGAGCTCCAGGAGACCTGCAAAACATGGAGCAGATCTGCACATAACAGTGTGTGTGCATGTCTGTGACCTTGGCCGCTAACCTTTGACTGTAAAGTTCTGTATGTAGGAGTGTCTGTCTGAGAGAGAGAGAGAGAGAGAGAGAGAGAGAGAGAGAGAGAGAGAGAGAGAGAGAGAGAGAGAGAGGGAGAGAGAGAGAGAGAGAGAGAGAGAGAGAGAGAGAGAGAGAGAGAGAGAGAGAGAGAGAGCATGACGAAGATAGAGAGAGATAGAGAGATAGTTGAGGAGCGGTGATCCATCAGTGTGTGGGACAGCGCTGCAGTGTGTACTGGTGATTAAAGGAGTTTGGGGGAATGTGTTCCGCTGATTGATCTACTCCTCTCCTTCCCTGGTCAGAGGTCATAAACGGCCATTTTACACTTTCCACTGGCACACACCATCAATCTATTGAGGGTTTACATGAGTGTGTGTGCATGTCCTTTTGTGTGTTTAGTGTACATGACACTGTATAAGAACACAATTAATATGACCTGTGAATTCATGCAGGTGGCTGTCACGGTGTGTTTGTGTGCGTTTGTGTGTGTGTTTGTGTGAGAGTGTGTGTGTGTGTTTTTGTTTGTTTGTTTGTTTGTGTGTGTTTGTGTGTGTGTGTGTGTGTGTGTGTGTGTGTGTGTGTGTGTGTGTGTGTGTGTGTGTGTGTGTGTGTGTGCGCGCGTGCGTGCGTGCGTGTGTGTGTGTGTAGAGAGATAGTGTGTGAGAGGGAGAGATTTGGAATGTATGTCAGAGAGTGCTCTCACCCAGATTTCCTGGCTCACTAAATAATTCACCAGGACTGCTCCCCACTCTCGAAATATTAGATGAAATATTGAAATGTCGAAATTGCAACACAGAGCTGCAAAGGCTTAAGTGAGACCGGAGGTAAGTACAGATTAGACGGAAAACAGAAAGAGAGAGAGTGAGAGAGGTTTAGCAGAAAGTGGTGTGAACCACCACCCCCTCCCCCCAATGCCACAGTACACTATTACACAACTGGCCAATGGAGGACTGCTTTCAGATGATTCATATAAGCCCAATTTTAATCATCTACATTCCCATGGGTGTTTGTAACTTCTCTGAAGCCAAGATAAGCGCTGTTCGGCTCTGTTTGGAATCTGGGAATCTGTTTGGCTATCAAACATTGCATAATTGCGCCTTCATAGAAGGCTATCATTGCGAGGTGGAAGATTGCTTCGACATAGCGTTGCATTTTAAACAAGGGTATTCAATTCAAAACTGCAAATGGGAACGATCAATTCCACAAAATAGTATTTTAATAATCATGATTATTACTGGAACTTGTTGTAATAATAACATTCAGTTGGAGCACTTTACATATGATTGGATTTAGAGTGCAGTCTTTGGATTAATTGTAGTAGCGGTAATAGTGAATATTATCCTATTAACTATTGTTTTGTTGAAGTGCAGATAAGGACATGTGAGCATGGCTCGCACCATGAAAGAGAGCAGCGATGAGAGGAGGAGACAGATCAAGATGAAGAGAGGACAGTGGTAGAAAGAGAAGAACAGGCAGCGAGACTTATTCACTCTCGTATTCCTTTCATGCCAAAAGCTCAATATCCAGTCCAAAAACTGTCTGTGTGGCTGTGTGCTTTTGGTGCTGCATACAAAATAGTCTACAATAACCAGTACACAATGAACCTGATTATTAAAGTGTACTTTGATAGCCACTCAATTTACTAAACCCTTAATAATAAAGACGATTTGTCAATCTCGCCACTGTACACCCGGATCCAGAGTGATGTGCAGCCATGTCTAACACTCATGCAGAAATAGCTACAAGAGTGCCTGCAGCAGGACTCTATAGAA
>NC_044063.1:25941697-25956697 GCF_902167405.1 Gadus morhua
GAGAGAGAGAGAGAGAGAGAGAGAGAGAGAGAGAGAGAGAGAGAGAGAGAGAGAGAGAGAGAGAGAGAGAGAGAGATTCTGTAAATAGGAGAAGGCTTATTACTCACCATGTCACGGTGACCGCTTATGACTGGCCACTAATTGTCATCTAATAGGAATGTGAAGATGACGTCACACCATGTTATACGCTACAGTGATCATGCAATAGAGGAGGCTGGAGTATCAGGAGAGCCGTCCTAGGATCCTAATTCCTTTCTGATTAACTGAAATTCTACTTTCCGTGCAAGTATTTATAGATTTACAAGTACATATTGTTTTATAGGATCAGTCCTCCCAAATACCCAAACACGCTACTCCTGCAAGTTCTGTCTCGCAAAATGGCGCATTGACACATTCCCTACTGAAGGTACTATAGTACTAATCTGATCCGATCTTTGTCTACAATAATCTTGTGTCATCATCTACAGTAAGGGCGATTCAATAAATAAAAGAGGTCGGCTTTTAGATTTCCAACTTCAGCATTACAATATCACTGTCTGTTTTCAGTTATTTGAAGAAAGGAAAACCAAAACCTCAAACAGACCAATACAAATGTAGAAATATGTTTGGTGCCATTGATGACAGGGGTTAGTCTTAATATATAACAGCTATCAAAGTTTCTGATTGATTCTGTTTGACTTTACATTGATTTAATGTTCAATACACATCAATGCTTGAGAACGGTAGAAGGTTTTATGAGGACAACAACATAGGAATCAAATGAACACCTGCCATGACAACTGAACAGACTCTTCTCCCAGAGGTCTAATCGTGAGACAAACACAGGAGTCGCTCTCATTATGGTTCAGCTCTTTTTATCTAGCAGGGCACGGCTAGACTTAACTAGCGAAGGTGCGTCTCCTACACGAGCCCTGGTCCATCAATGTAAGCCGTAATAAAGACCCCTGATGAATTAGTTGTTAGTTATGACACATGGGTTTGTCCTACGTTGACACCAATATGAAAAACGTTTATTGTCGTCTGCTGCCGTGCCTTCATTGGATCTGTGTTGTTGACGATGGAAATATGAGGAGGTATAAGATCGACCGTGTTGTTATGATCCCGGACAGATTTCTCCTGTTCTCCATCTGGGGCAAAGGGTGATGAAGCTATTTCAAGCACCCTAATTAAGAGCCGATTATGTTCTTCAATCCAGTAGTTAGGGTTACGTGTCCCTTCACTCCTTCAAAGCAAGGATCGGCCAATAGGGCTTTAATAAGTGGTAATTGTTCAGCGCTACTGAGAGCTTTGGCCCTAAGGGCTCGCACACAAACACACACGTGTTTACATACACACACACACACACACACACACACACAGACACACACACTCACGCGCACACATGTACACACAGCAGGCATGCACACACATGTTGCACACGCACACACACACACACACACACACACACACACACACACACACACACACACACACACACATTCAGTCGGGGTTACGGTCGCCCCGGCCAACGTTAAACAAAACAAACACATCCCTCTGAGTGATTCAACTTATCGCGTTCCTCTGATTTGCTTCACAAATAATCAGCGATGAGACAACGTGTCCTACATCTTAAGCATTCCACCCTATACCAGCGCCGTTGTGGATCTTTATTCGGATCTTTGGCCGTGTTTGGAGTAATCTGAATATAACAGTTTGATAGACCACAATCCAGGACCTTAAGAAGCGTTTAACCTGTAACCCTTCCCATTGAAAGAGTACCTCTTCGCTAGTATCCGACAGCCCTCATGTGCGGTCCCAGAGGGGGAAGGGGCAGCCCGGACGACTGTACTCGCCCCGCTGCCGTCCACGCAACCTGAATATAGATATGCTGTTCAAGACGATGGATGGATGGCTTTGATACGGACAGCGCAGCGCTCTATTTATTCTAGCGTGGACTGATACATCTCCGACCACCGGCAGTGCCATCAGCTGTTCCCCGGTGGAGACGCTTGGCCAAAACACTCCATCTGAGCAATTTCAGGGGGGGGCCCGTCTGTTTCGCAGGCGAGTGAGTGAGTGGCGGTGGACGGATGTCACGGGAACTCATAAAGTTACCGTCCCTGCAGAGAGAGGTCAAGCGCATGCTCCTATTACCCTCCATAAGGCGGGTGACAGTTAGGCCTTGCCCTCAGTGCCAGTGGTGGAAGTCAATGTAGTGTGGCGTGGCACGGGAGCGTAGTGGCGGAGGGCGTACAGGGTCCTAATGGAACCTTAAATCACTCCATGAGTCACGTTATTTAATGGGGCTTTCATCTGAACATGCAGTGTTTTGGTCGAGATTTCTCATTTGCATCATTGGAGTCTTTGATGTCCTTGACGTTCAACAGTTCAGACCACACCACAGGCCCGCTCCCACACATGAGCACACACATACAAATACACACACACAAGCACACACGCTCAAATGCACACGCACGCACACGCTCACACAGACACAGTCACATGTATGCACGCACACGCAAACACACACACACACACACACGCAAGAATGCACACACACATACACACACGCCCACAGACCCAGACACAAGCATGCACACACACACCCACATACACACACACACAGACACACACACACACACACACACACACACACACACACACAAACTATCGCACGCATGCACACACACACTCCTTGGACCGACAAACACATTAATGGTACTCTTTGGTCCTTTTCGGCAGAATTTGTTTATTATATATTTTTAAATACAGAGCCATAAATATGGCTGTGTAATCATCAGTTTATTTGTGCCTCGGAATCAGGGAAGCCAAGAGAGATGGGGGCAGCAGGGGCAAGTGCCCCGGGGCCCGGGCATGACAAAGTGCCCGTAAAACAACCAAAATAATAATAATAAATAAATAAAATCAAGGGGCCCCTGCCGCACTGGCACGGAGGCCAAGGGCCCATGGCCCCTCTCTTTTCGTGCCTCCTGCGTGCCATATTTGTATTTCGTATATATCGTAGGCCCTACCCAGTGAATAGAAACTAGACAACCCGCAACCGCAATATATTTACTTACATGGCTCTGTACCACCAATGATATAAAAAACTCTAATGCACTGATATAAAGTCTGGACAAATCCCCGCAGGCTTTCAGAAGGTTAGTGATGCATCAAGTATTTTTACTATTTTTATTATCTTGACTTTCTTAACTTTTAGCGATTTGTCGTAGCGTATTAAACTTAAAACCAAAATGATTTCTGCTAAGCGTCGTTCCAGGTGATCGGGAATATCGGTGAATATCGGTGATCGGTGCGGATCGCGGCTGCCTTGCCCTGAATTATAATGTCTGGATCAGGACTTGCGCCATCAGGGGACCCTGGAAGGCTCCATTCCCTGGAAGTTATAGATATACCAGTCTATTGCTCAAATAGTCACCATAAGAAACTATTAATCATCAATAATTGGTACCCCACATGACTCTGATAAACAAACACACACACATTTACAAATTACTGAGAATAACTACCACTGGGGGACACCTGCTGCAGTACGTCTCAACGGAGACCAACACATACCGTTGGTGGTGGACGGGTGAATGATCGCTTCCTTGCATCACTGTTTACAAAATGCAGCATCACTCTATTGGTCCTAATTAGTGTAAAGTCCCCGAATGCGTTTCACAGTCTCAGCAAAGCACAGCTTGTGCCTTGTAGCCTTGTCTGCTCAGATGACCTATTTTTTCACAGCACAAAAGTCGCGTAAAGGTTCCATTAACGCAGCATAAACCGGCCCCAGCGTTTACACCGTATTCTGCCTAATTATGTGTCTCCATTTAGTGTTTTCTTGTTGTACTTGTATGGATTTTATTGCCATGTCTCCTGTTTTTGTATACGTCCACTAACATAAACCTATGGGTTTGCATTCATTTGCAAACAACTGGATGCAAACTCAACTCAACGGAATATAGGCTGTAGGGGTATAAAAAGCTCCTCAGGGCGTTTTCTCGTCAGGGACCCAGGCCGTCTGATAAGTGAGACCACGGGGCAGCGCACACTGCACGGAGCAACAGACCCCATCCGGGTCCACTTGAGCTCGGTCTGAGTACAGTTCTCTCATAACGATTCAACTGTGAGATTAGAACAATGCCGTGACAAACTAAAGAAAGCAAGTCTGAAATACCTCCACCTATGGGAGTACGTAGATTTGCAGGTGACCTCTGGTGCGGATAACATAACTAAGGTGAAAGCTTAGCGCCGGTGGAGTGGAGGGGTGGTAACCGTACTCAACAATTGTACCGAATTAGAAAATGCACTAAGTTTGCTGAGTCAACCAGGAGCAAATGCTTAATTTTGTAACTACTATTTACCTCTGTACATAATAAACAGGTGAATGTACTGATTAAGTATAAGTATGATAAGTATAACGTAGTCTGATGAATATGTCAACTCACACAGGGAGCAGTTTGTTTGTGTTTCATTAACATATAAATACTATTCGTCATGGATTGATTTACCTCTAAATAAGGGCTTCCATGACATTCATTTACCGCCCATCAATGTTTAAATCATTGATTTAAAAGCTCCAACATAAAAGTGTTTGTCAGGGAAACTAAATCACACTGATTGAAAACTGAGACGATACTCAAACTGAGATGGTACTTAAAATGTAGTAAATGCAAGGAAGATGAATCATGTTGTCTTTCCTCAACAATTCCTTAACAAATGAAATTGACAAATGCAAAGGAAAGACAACTTCATTCCAACAATATCTCACTATGCCTCGGAAAGCAATCCTGTTTCCCGGGCCCTACTTCGGCCCAAGCCCGGCCCCCAGAAAATAACCAAGCATCGGTTTGTGCGAGCACAATTTTCTCTGATATATTACATGGGGATTCAAAGGGAGGGAATGCATAACAAATCACGGCCGGCCTCCATTATCCGTCATCTCATCACCTTGTACCATATCGCTTCAACACGAGCACCGCAGGAGGGTGGCGGGGGACAGCTGCTCTACTACCCTGCTGATAAGGGCCCTGATCGAACGGGGCCAACGTGAAGCCTTCACACTGGCCCCTCCCTATCTATTGAACGCCATCTCTCTTTCACTCCCATTTTCTCTCCCCCCTCGTTTTTCACGTTCCTCCTCATACTAGAGCCTCGCCCAACCGACTCATCGGGCCCTCGCTCCTCCCTCCCGCCTCCCACCTCCCACCTCAACCAAACAGCGTGAGCAGCTGTTTGGAATTGCAAAG
Source organism: Gadus morhua (assembly GCF_902167405.1). Classification (NCBI taxonomy): domain Eukaryota; kingdom Metazoa; phylum Chordata; class Actinopteri; order Gadiformes; family Gadidae; genus Gadus; species Gadus morhua. The sequence continues at coordinate 25,946,932 of NC_044063.1, forward strand.
CGTGGTGGCTCATGTCTTTCTGTCTGGGCCGCTGTAGAAGATAAGGAACAAGACTGTCAGACGTTTATCAGTATTCCGACCATGTTGTTTACCGCCATTTATTTATTAATTTCCATTGGTGTTTTTCATTTATTCTCCAGATCGTTTATTTTCCTCTCTAGCATTTCTACATCCCTACGTCGATGTTTATGTGTGCCTACGGTCTGTGCTGCGAGAACGAGTACATGCATGAAGGACAGGGAGGACATGCTAGCAGAATAAAGATGCATAAGTTGCGGGTTTCAGTTCATCCAGTCGTGATTGTGTCTGGAAAGATTTGAAATTGGTAGTGAATGTATCTTGAAAGCAGCGTACGTGGGTTTACGTATAAGTGAGACGCCCGTGGAGACCTTTTCCGTGTGCATATCTCTGCGACTTCTTTTGCGTTCTTTTGATTCAAATTTAAATATCCCAGCCGTTCCTCTCCCCTGGTGAGCATATGGCGGTTTGATTCGTGCTGCACAAAGTGAAGTTTAAGATCAAAACACAGCGGTCCATGGGCGTGTCTGCATCAAGCAGTGATAGATGAGCCCAGAGTGACGGCCAGAAAAATGGGCTCACAATAGCAGAGCCACAGAGTCATCCGTTGGCCCCGAAGGAGAAAAATATGGAGGGTGGACTCTCCACTGGAGGAAAGAAATGGTTGGAGGGGATTGATGTACACACACACAGATGGAGCCACAAGCATGTGCAGCATACATTGAACTTTCATCTATAATATATATGGGCTTTTAAGCCTTGATTGACAGCAGGGTGAAGAGAGACAGGAAAGTGGGTGGAAGAAGAGAGGGAGGAGCATATAACCACCGGTCTGAATAAAGAAACAAACCTGTTGACATGGTGAGCAGATTAAAGGGTCGATCAACCTCCCTGGTTCCTATTTTCATCATATATTCCATAGAATCCAAGCCACACACACAACCATTTCACAGCATCCACACATACTATTATACTTATGCAGCACAGCCACTGCTGTGCTGCATAAGATGCGCACACCCACACAGCCTGATAACATTCTATATGAACCGAGGGAATTTAACTCTTGTCGGCGCTGGTAAACAACATCCGGCTCTCTCCCTTCGTTTAGTTTAGTTAATATTTCTGGGTGTGAACCGCGCCCTGCTGCTTCCCATCGCAATCTTATTACTTTGGGTTTGTTTGGATGCGGCTTTTTAGCAACGATTTAGCTAAAGCTGTCGCAACTATGGTGTTGGCATTCACTATCAAATAAATAAATAAATAAATAAACCAACCCCTCCACAGGGGTGAGGCGGGTTGAGGTTGGATTATGTGGACGTACATCATCTGGGAGTCTGTGTGCAAGGCCGTACTGTCTCCGCCTCTCCCCCTATCTCTCCTGGCGCACGTAGCCCAGCGAGGCAAGCGTCGCCTCGCAGAGGGGCCCGCGCTCGTATATCACAAGGCTATGGGGCCCTCATGATAAAATGATAAACAACCACATCAATAATATAAGCTAGGCGCGGCGCGGGACCAGAGTCTATTAGGGCTCTCTCCGGCGCCGCTGACCTCACTGTTCATTTCCTGTGCCGGCGCCGGGCTCGGGAGGCATATTCTGTTCACCCTGAAACAGAATTATGCATACTGAACGCAGCTGGGGACTGATGCGCTCAGACCTCGGAAATGTTATTTTGTTGGGGTGGGGTTGTTGTTTATGGTGTATCCTCAACAATCAAATTTTTGTGGTGTGAAAAGTTAATTATACTCTAGTTCCAAGCATAAGCTTAGCAGGCTTTTTCCGACAATGAAAAAATTTTGGTGGTCGAAAAAAAAAAGTATGGTCCAATGAAGTGAAATTCTGACTAACAACGAGAGAGATTTAATGGAGAAAGCGTAACATACAGTTATCCCTGAAGCAATTCATTTTGGGTCTAATGCGGTCTTTTGGCGAATGGATGGCGCTACGTTGTAGTACTCAACGAAGCGCCCACTTCATCATTCCCATGGATAACAGCGTCTTCGCTTGCTAGTACTGAGGTAGTACATACCGACTTGTGTATCGTAATCACACCCAGGACCAGAACGTTCTTATTTTACAATGGATCAGTCGGTTTCGATCTACGAGAGCGGTGTTGCGAAAAGAAGTGGACCTAGTCTACTTCTGAATCAAAGCTAAATATTTCAAAGTCTAAACTACAGCACAGCCCACTTAGTGTTAAAAAGGACGTCTACAATAATTACAGAGTTGGTGAGAAAAACAAGCATCATTGACTTTTGAGTTTTATTATGGTCTCATGAAAAACCTTGAAGGAGCTTTTTTAAACACTAAAACCGTAACCCGAGAGGATGTTTCACAAATGATGTTTGGCTTTTATAAATAGGTATATGAATACCAATTTTGGTACCAGGTCCCGCATCGCCCTTCAAAGGCTATGATAATAACACATAATGTTGAAATAATAATAAGGTTTTTACAATTTTGTGCATGGGGTTTGATTCTACTCCACACAATATATATTTATCTTTATCAAAAGGTCAATAATAACAAGAAGATTCTAAGAGTTTGGTCAAGTAAGGCAACCCAGGCCCGATCATGCTTACTGCTCTGCGTAGTCGGCCCCAAGGGCCCGTTCTGAGACAGGGAAAGTCCCTGCTTGGGAGCGCACTGTGTTTTTGGATAGGGGAGTGATATGGTGTACGTTGCCTCCACAAGGATGTGTGCACAAATGTGCATGCTAACAGTATAATTGGCAGGGGCATGCGTACACACACACACTCTCTCTCACACACACACACACACACACACACACACACACACACACACACACACACACACACACACACACACACATCAACACACAGACACTCTCTCACTCTATATCTGTACATAGATGTATCGTTAAAAAGGCCTTCCTCAAAGCCAATATAAATGGGGGGCTTGTTGGAAGCAGTAAGCCCCAACAGAACTCGTTTATCTTAATTGTCACAGGCCTCCCCATTGCTCACAATTATGGCTGGGCTTTCATTTGGCTTTTATGAAAACCTATAAACAATATTGTTGAATCGCACAGTAAAGTGTCATAGGCGGTTAAGTCTGAGATTTCTCTCCTGTGTGCGGTTCATCTCTTAATCTTAATTTTGTTTATTGTTACTCTGTTTAGCGCAGCTCATCCCTATGTCCTCTCTGCGACTACCATGATCCCTCTCCCTCTCTCCTCCATCCCTCTCTCTCTCTTCCATTACATAAATGCATAATCTCAGGGCCATTGTTACTTGGGGGGGACTGGATAAAAACAAGAAAACAAATAGAAAAACAGTTTACGACGCTATTTCTTCAAACCCTGAGGTGGATGCGGCCTGGGATTTTAAAACAAATGGGAGCAGTCTGAGAGTTGCAAAGAAGAAGAAGAAGAAGAAGAAGAAGAAGAAGAAGAAGAAGCAGAACATGTCACAACTCTATACACAATCGTCAATTCCCCATCACTTCTCCCTGAAGGCAGGGCCGCTGCAAAGCTTTTGGATCCCCCCCCCCCCCCCCAGAACACACACACACACACAAAACACGTCATCATCAGAGTGTCAAAATAACAGCCTTAACAGCAGCACATCAGTAATATATAATTAATATATAAGTAATATATATAAGTTTTTTAACAGCAGCATTACAATATAATAACAACTCCAGGCTCCAAAAATGAACGAAAAGAATTAGCCACATAAATAAGGTATAAAAATAAGTTATCAAAACAAAGAAAACAAACACACACACACACACACACACACACACACAACTATTTTTCACACAACCAAAAACTACCTCAAAGTCAGTCAAGTTTATTTACATAGCACATTTAAAAAAAAGAATAGTTGACCAAAATGCTGTACAAAATGCTGTACAAAAATACAATTAGGCCTAAGATACACATCAACAGCAAAAATAACAACAACAAAGCAAAACAAAAAAAAGCTTAATTTGGGTTAAAGGCCAAAGCAAAAAAGTGAGTCTTTAGAAGACTGTTCCAGAGATTGGGAGCAGCCACAGCAAAGGCTCTGTCACATTTTGTCTTTAGTCTGCACCTAGGTACATCCAGCAGCACCTGCCGAGCTGACCGTAATTCTCTAACTGGAGCATGAATGCAGAGCAACTCTGACATATTTTGAGGTGCCAGCCCATGTAAAGATTTAAAAGCAAACAACAGAATTTTGAACTTGATTCTAAAAACTACAGGAAGCCAGTGAAGAGGGGCCAGAACAGGGGTTACGTGGTCATATCGCCTTTTCCCAGTAAGGAGACGTGCAGCAGCATTTTGTAGCAGCTGCAGGCCACAGAGCAGACATTGGTCCGCACCAAAATAGAGAGAATTGCAGTAATCCAAACGTGACATAAGAAACAAGTGAATGACTCTCTCAAAGTCCTTTGGAGGGAGATAAGGCTTTACCTTAGCAAGGAGTCGCAGCTAGAAGAAGCTTGTGTTGACGACTGAGCATATTTGCTTGTCAAATTTAAAACCATTGTCCAAAATAACTCTGAGGTATCTAACAAAAGGGCAGCTGTAGGAGGCAAGGGGACCAAGGACACTGTCGATGCCATCTAGTAGTTCGGATTTACTTAATTTTGGGGGGCCCCGCAAGGTACTTGGGGCCCTACGTGCTCTGCGTGCTCTGCATACGGGGAGCGATGGCCCTGCCTGAAGGTAATGGTGCAGATTAAATACACATTAAAAACAAGAGGATAAGAAACAATACCAGTAGTGGCCCCGCAGAGAAAAAAATCAAACAAGCAAAAGAAAGAGAAACAATGGAGAGAAGGAGGGAGCTTGCAGGAGATAAAGATGGAATGAGAAAGAAAGAAAAAAGGAAGCATAGACATGGGAGATAGAAATTGCAACAATTGAAAGTTAGCAAGATAGAGAGTTTAAAAGGCATAGATACAAAGTACAAAATACAGATACAAAATAATTCTCGATATCAGAATAATCCAGCACACATTTTTTATGAAAGAAACCGGAAAAGATTGCAGCAGAGAAAATACAATTTGACTTTCCTTTCTACTTTTTTGTGTCACCTGTCTCACCAATTCACTGCAGAGGCAGTAAGCAGATTAGCTTGTTCTCGCATCAGAAAAGGGATTATATCTTCCCATTTCAACCCTCTGCGGAAAATAAAATAGACATGACTTGAGAAGGAAATGCATTTGCAAGCAAAAGTTTCAGTCAAATTTAAAAAGAGATTGGTGTTCCCAGGAAAGAGGCTTTCCCGCCGCCCCTTGTCGAGATCACTACCGTAAAAAGGGAAAATCAAACCACGCCTAAAGTATGATATCAAATTTGATCTCAGAATGCATCGATGCATGTCGTTTTGTATTTGCCACAAACTATCAATCCTCTTCCATTGTGGAGTTGAAATAAAGGCAAAAACAAATCCCAAAAGGCAAGGATTTCCCATGACTGGAATAGAGTGATGTCCCCTGCTGAAAGGTATAATATAAACTGCCTGCCACTAGGAGACTCAATCAGAACAATAACAAAATACCTGGTTTGATGATTTTTGTCTTCACCAAGACGCGATCACCGGAGCCCCGTGTGTCAAGCGGTGTATACCTACCTATGAGACAGGAACCATGCTCCTCACAATGCTTAGCAAACAAAGTGCCCTGCTCTAAACAATAGCCTAGCTAAAACGGCATTAAATCAAAGACAAGCCCCATTTCAAAAGGCACCCAATGGATTAAAACCCTTGTTTAGAAGTGTATCACGCTAGCTCTACAACAGTTAAAGGCAGGTAGAATAATGCCAGTGGAGCTCCGGTGTGGTTGTAAAGCACATAGACTGTATAAAGTACAGGTCGAAAGGACTTAACATAGACTGTCTATACAGATTCAACTAATTTAACATAGGCTGTGTATAGTGCAGGTTAAATTTAGACTGTATAATACAGATTAAAGAGACTTAAGGTGGACTGCATACAATAAAGGTTAAACTGACTTAGAGTAAACTTTATATAACACAGGTTATTCTACTGATTGTCTACTCCGGAATGATTAAATTAATGAATAAGGCCATCCATACCATGCAGGGAAAAGCTAATAAAAATCTTACCTCCCTTGCATGATCATGTTTTGATTGATTTGAGTGGTCATGGAGAGGAGAGGCTATAAACAGACCTCCTGTTGTCAATTTTTTGGTGAGAGAAAGTGAGAAAGAGTGAGTAAACGTGTAGCGCATACCTATACAATGAAATAAAACGTTAACTAATTTTAAGTATTAACTAAATAGTTAAGGTATCGGAAACCCTATTAATCGAAGATGGTGTTTTCCAGATGGTTAAACACGTTTCTTTTGCCTTTTACCCGCCAAAGTAAAGTCTGTGTGTGGGAAACACTGTATGGTGCTAGCATTAGCCATTTGTCATTGTAGCAGATCATATCAATAAATCATATCATCGTATAAATAAATTAGGATACTAGATAATATTTTTTTGTGGTAAGGGGGTATGACGCCATTGACAGGTGACCAAATGTAACGGACCAATGTAACAGGCCGAGGTTAAAAATTGTAATTGCTCTGGGTTTGAACAATGTTGGCAACAATAGGGATAATGTTAGTGCAAAAACTAACAAAATATATAACGTAGGCCTAGGGTGTTTTCGAAATGACTTACTAATTACTACTTACTACCTACTAAATACTTGGCTTACTACTCGAATCCATAAATAATGATTGAGTAATCCATTTTGAGTAATCGACGTTCGGAAGACCGTTCTTACTTAACCACCTCAGATGACGTGAATCAAATGACGTGTCAATAACCTACCGGCCAGGCGCCGTTAATAAATATTATGAATAAATATATAAACGTCACATTTAACGTCACAGTACATCTTCAACCTAAGGATTTGCGGTGATATGTTAAAAACAATTATTAAACAATTACATCGGTATGGCTGTGGGCTCTGCTGCTGCGGCTCCCCGTTTAGCGCCATTGCTTCCATTGTTCTTTTGAATAGACGCAGTGCATTCTGGGGCAGTTGAGTACGTCTAGTAAGCTAGCTATGCTTAAACAAAATCTTTCCGGAAGTAGAAGACATTCGGATACTACTCGCTTACCTAAAACTCGCTTACTACGTTCTGCTTACTCAATTTGACGTCATAGTTAGTAAGAGTAGGAAGCAAGTAGGTGGTTTCGAACACACCCCTAGTCTTTTCTAGATATTTTAATGCATAAAGGTTCCATATTACATTCAATCAAATCATAAGAAGTGATTTGGAATCAATACCGTCCAATATAAAGTTATTCTAATTTGAATTGAATACATCACCTTGAAAAAGCAATGCTTTCTTCTCCTGTGTGCCGCTATTAAAGTGTAGCATTTAAGATCACAGTTCAACTCAATCTTTCCAGCATTTTTGTCTGAGATGTTTGTGGAAAGTCTCTGACGTTAAGACAGGTGCTTACCTTAATTGATCCCATAGTGAGTATCACAAGCTGCTGTTTGAAAAGTAGGGCTCTCGTATTCCTGGCCTCTGATGTTAAAAGGGCCTGCTAATTGGCATGGCCTCACTCAACAAGAGAAATTGTAGAGATATGAGAAAATGCTAACAACTGGGGACAAGGACTTGTTAACACACCAACGGACAAGAGCCGACATAGACAGAGTCTTTCATAGGGTCAGTAATTTGTCATCACTGTTGTCAAGGTTGTTGACAATGGAGAAATTATTTACAAAAACGTCTTTCCCATTTGTTTTCATTATGATCAATAATTGTAGCAGCCGTTTTAATAGTAGTTGCAGCGATATAGTATTCCTCTTCAGATGGTACACATAAAACAAGGGATTGTTTGGGTTAATCACTTAGCAGTATCACTTAGCACTCATCCAGTGATAAAATCTAATGGATGAAGTTAGCTTTTATGTTTTATATATTTACTCACAGTAAACTCCCAGCATAAAATAAGAAAGAAAAAAAAATAAGGAATGTATTCCTTGTTCAGTGAGCGGTAACGCAGAGACAAAATCTCTCAACAACAAAAATGTAACGTGTCCTTAAAAAGTGCACGGCTCCCTGGGACAAAACAAAACAAAGACGCACGCAGAGAATGGGAGCCGTGGGTCTCCTGGCATATAAACCACAACAACAACAGCAACAACAACAAGCAGACACAATAAAGATGGGGTGGACTGGGAACAATGTCAAACCACAAAGAGAGAGAGAGCGCTCTGTTCTGGGGTCGTTACTATGCCAGGCAATCTTGCCAACCAACGAACCGTCGCAGACCACCCGGTGTATTCGAATCATGGTTGTATTCTTTCCCCTTTGCAAACCCGACCCTGGTGCGGTTAAGGGCTTCACTCCCCCATCCCCTGAACATGATAGACCCCTAAGCAGGGCTAGGCTCTCGAGCCGATGCAAACACCTTGGAAAGAAAAACAATGAGCGCGACAATTAGGGAGTCAGTGGACTCCGAAACCTGTTCTCCAGGTCTTTTCAAATATTTTCATTCCACTTGAAGAAGTTGGTTAAGCACTTAAGGACTGGAATATGAAATTGAAAGGAACAATAGTGGCGATGGGGATTGGACAATAATACCAATCTGTCAGCTTTGTGACAGAGCGAGAAAACTGGAGAATTAGCCAGCTCCAGTGGCCAGCAAATGGCTGACCTTGAGTCTGTGGTTGATACATCAAAAGGTCTCACAGCGGCTATACGTGGCTTAGCGCTGTGGCTTCTAGCTTGTGTCTGCAACAGAGGGTGTGTGACATTGCGATCAATGTATTTGACTGACGGAACAAATGGAGGTCGGTCTGTGCATGTATTGGAGCATGCACACACACACACACACACACACACACACAGACACACACACACACACACACACACACACACACACACACACACACACACACACACACACGCACACGCCCACACACACGCCCACACACGCACACACACACGCCCACACACACACCACACACAAGCACACGTACACGCACACACACACACACACACAGGCCCATGCTCGTTAGAGGGCGCAGGTCGCAGTTTAAACTCAAATTTGAATGTTGCTTTTCTTTTTCAAAAGAAGACAGCTTGTCTTGACGCGCTAACATTTGTATGAGTGTGAAAGCTAAAGGACCATGGGGATGTGTGAAACGTTGAGCTAAACTCACTTTACAAAATCAATAAATAAATTGATACCAAAAGTATCAATTGATTTATTGTCAGCGATACCGCAGAACCATCAGTTATACTTGCACCCATTCAAATATCCAATCTGTAGAAGAAGAAAAAATACATGGTAGCCCATTTGAACTGGGAGGTTAGCAGTATATAGCTGAACATTATTCACTAGCACGGTAAGACGATAGACGGCTCAGCGATGCCTTGCCCTTGGCCAGTCTGAGGGTGTGCCCGAAATGTGTGTGTGATGCTGAATAAACACACACAAGAATTTCAATGACACCCAGCGTGTAGCAAACATCCAAAAGGTAACAGGGGCAAAGAGCTCTCTAGTACCAGGAATACCAATTTGTAAGGAGACCTCATATTGAAATGTGAGTGTGTATATATGTATGTATCTATATTTATATATATATATATATATATATATATATATATATATATATATATGAAGCTGAGGAAAGCTGAAATAAGCTCTTGAACAACGTTAGTTTCATCTCTTAAAACTAATTAAAAAGCCCACTCTCCTGTTCCATCTTTGAAGATGTCTCTGCTTGTATTTACAAATCTCTCTCTCCCCATCTCCCTCT